>NC_034594.1:83720945-83736450 GCF_900095145.1 Mus pahari | reverse complement strand
CTCCTTAGTGCACTGTTCAAAAACTAGCTGCTTAACAAATGGCATTGCTTGGTCAGGATCACCAAAAATCTTTGTTGCAGCCTCCACCATCCTGGCTACAAAGTCTGAGAATGGCTCAGCGGCTCCCTGGGTGATCTTTGTAAGGTTGCCAGACACTTGACCTCTGTTTGGCAAATCTTTCCAAGCTTCTACGGCAATATCATTAACTTGTGCATAAACTGCCTCAGGGTAGCCAGTCTGAGCGTTGGCATATCTGCCCTGCCCCAGAAGCATATCAGCATCCCAAAGCATCTGAGGTGCTACACCTGTAGCAAGATTGGTTGTTGCTTGGGCATTAGCAAATTCATAAAGAAATACCTTCCAATCTAAATACTGCCCAGGGCTTAAACAGGCCCTTGTCAGGCTTCCCCAATCTCCAGGAGTCATGCAATATTGAGCCAATGCCTCTACTTGAGCCACGGTAAAAGCGGCATTCAAGCCATAAGTCCTTACTGATTCTGCCAAAACTTTCACTGTCTTAAAGGCTCATGGATTCTTTGCTGGTTGACATCTAAGAATACCGGGAAGGCACCACAAACTTTCCTCCATGTCTGTGGACACAAGGATGTACCCTCTCCCTTAAAGAGTGTATAAGGGGGAGGGGCTGATGGCTTGGCCCTTTTCCTAATTTTTATAGTCCCTACATTTGCTTGCAGAGGGTCAGGACCGTATCTATCATCTTCATGGTGCCCTGCCTCATCTTCCAATTCTTCCTCCTCACTGCTACTGAGCTCTGTGTCTTTTTCTAAGGTCAGCTCCCTAAGGGAAGGGTAAAGGAATGCACCCCCCCCTGCTAGCTTTTGCTCCTCTCTCCCTTAGCTTTGGCTTCACTCTCCTTCTCCTTGTGCTAGGCTGTTTCAAGCAAAAGCAGCAACAAGTACAAAGAAAAAACAAAACTAACACTAACACTGCCAGGCTTGAATAGCTGAGGAGCCAGTCCAACATAGCTACAATCTAGTAAGCTTTAATCGTCCCAAAAATCCGGGATCCTTATCGCCCCAATCCGGGGACCTTATTGCCCCAATCCAGGGACCTTATTGCCCCAATCCGGGGACCTTATTGCCTCCTTATCTCCGGAGAACCTTATCGCCCCTACTTACCCTAGGGGACTTACCGGTACCGCAGTCTCCCCTCGGGTCCCCGTACGGGCCACCAGCTGTCGCGACCCGCCTTGACCAGCAAGAAAGATGCGATGCCTGAGATCCTTCTCAACAGCAGAAGGAACACCTTTCATGATGCTATGGGGAACACTAATGGACTAGCAAGGCCATCCTATATACTGGAGCGTTTACTGCCCAGCTGCTCTGTGTCTTACTGTTGCCACGGGATAGGCTAAAGTAAGAATCACTTCAATAACATAAGGCTGGGCAAAGAGGACTTGTGCTGAGTCATTATTATTATCAGATGGGCAGTGGAAGCCAGTGCCATCCTATAATGGCGAATGATATGGCTCGCAACAAGTAGCTACCTTCTTGTTCACTATAGGAGGGAAGGGAGGAGAGTAAAGAAAAGAGGAAGGGGAGGAAGGAAGGGAGGAAGGGAGGAAGGGAGGAAGGCAGTAAGGCAGTAAGGCAGGCAGGCAGGAAGGCAGGAAGGAAGGAAGGGAGGGAGGAAGGGAGGGATGGAGGAAGGAAGGAAGGAAGGAAGGAAGGAAGGAAGGAAGGAAGGAAGGAAGGAAGGAAGGAAGGAAGGAAGGGGAAAAAGGTTGTCCCTGTAAAGATAAGTATAATTCCTACAGCTATACATGCAATGTGATGCAGAGATAAAATCAGCTTGTGAAAGACACATGGTGTGAAAATCAAGTCATTTCCCCCAAATGAAATTATATCTATGACAGAAAATGAAGGTGGTAAGGCCCTACATGGCTGCACATAACACCTCAAGTTTGTATTTAACCAGGAGTCACCTGTCTCACACTAAAAGCACTAGTCTGACAAGTGTTAAAGTGAAAGGAACTTACTTAAGAGCAGAGATTATGAAAGTTGAGTACTACATGGCTTGGCTTTTAGTTCTTACAGCTCAACCTTCATTTACAGTCACTGACTCTATGTAAATATCCTACTCTTCTTGATTCACCTCTGATCTGGATTTGGCTTATTATTTACCTATGGAAAAGCTCGATCAATAGATTCCTCTGTGTTAATATACTACATTGGACAGAATAACACACAATTAGTATGAGGAGAGATTTATTCCAAGCTGAAGGAAAAATGCATCCATTCATCCCAGATAGAGAACCAAAGGCAAGCTAATGTAACACCTCTATCAAAACCCAACTTGACAAGCCAGTGTGTTTATCAGGTTACATATAGAAGTATAGGCGACAGTTTTCCTAATGGAACAGGAACAACTACAAATCAGTTGCATCAATGAAAATTCACGCCAGTATGGATGACAACTTAAATGCTAAAACTCTGAAGCTGTCATAAGACTAGCAGGCAGCTACACAGGTCAGAGAACCTACTCCAAGTTACTCTGCTGGTGAGTGTGTCTCTTTTTCTAGAACTTGTACTATTTCCTTGATCTTGATTAGGATTCTTTTGCATCTTGTTTCAAGAGCTTCTTGAAATGTGGAGTTGTGCTTTCTCTTTAAGCTCTCAACTTTCTTACTCTCATCTCTACCTCTCTCTCTCTCTCTCTCTCTCTCTCTCTCTCTCTCTCTCTCTCTCTCTCCCTCCCTTTCTCCACATGGCCATGGCCAGCCTCTCTCTCTCTTTCTACCTTCTCTCTTTCTCACTGCATTTCTACAATAAAGCTCTAAAATCACAAAAAAAAAAGAAAGAAATGTGGAGTTGTTTAGCTACTGAATGTCATACACCATCTTTCCCTTTTGGAGGGGTGATTCAACTTGGAGAAAATTGCAGCAACTAAAACTGTTAGAAGATGTCTGGAAATCCTCCCAAACATCTTTCCTTTGCAGGATCAATCAGGTTGTAACTCAGGATCCCCAGATAGGGAGAAGAGGATGTATATAAGGCAAGGGGGTCGACATTAATATTAGGCTTTCCTTACTGAACTTCCAAACTCAGGACTGAAATGTCCCAATCTCTCCTAGTCCTTGGAGCCTCTCAAAGAACCATGCTGTCCCTTCATTCTCTCTATCAGAACTGGTACCATGCAGGCAAATTGTTCATTCCTCCTGGCTTTGTCTTTGGCATGATATTACACTGAAACTGTACTACTTCTGAACAATTAAAGATCTTCCAGGGCTCTCTAGGGACAACATCTAGTCACTGCTTTACCCACCTATTCCTGGATGCAGCACACCAATGGGAACTAAAACCATTTCTGCTCTTTCTCAAGCCCAAGTTTCAGACAAGGCAAAACAAAACAAATAAAACAAAACAAAACACAGAAACAAACAAACAAGCAAACCAAAACCATGAAGCTGTGGGTAAACGTGTATTACAAAGTCATGCTTCACTAGATTCTAGTTGATGCTATTCCACTCCACAGAAAGTAAGAATGGTAATTTTGCTAAGATTCATGAGTATGCTTTGCTTTTTTTTTCCTTCTAAATTGTAGAATAATAATACTGCAAAAATTATCTGAAGATTCATGAAATAGTGCACATAAAGGGTTCATTCTGCATGGAGACTCAAACAGCTCATTGCTCAGTATTTGTAAATGATTAATGCAATGAGGCATAGTCTATCATTATTATATATAGATACAAAGAACCACAGGAGTAAGGTGATTCTTAAGCTGTTAATAATTAATTCTCTATTAATCTATTTAACAGTAGAGTCACTGTTAATAGCTTTGTTTACAGAAATGTTTTAGAATAATTCTGCCTATCTTTCTTTTGGAGAGGCCATTTAAAATGATGCTCTTGTTTAAATTCATTAAAAGTCTATTGAACATCAAGTAAATTATAGGTCACTGTCTCAATATTCATTTTCTTATTTGTATAAATACAACAATTACTCATATGGAGCAAATAATATGGAGCAAATTTATGTACTATTTAAAATCACAATTATCATTTTATCATACTTTAAAAAAGCAAACACAATAAGTATGGAAATAGAGAACAAAACAATAGAAGCAAGTCTGTCTAGGAAATCACAGGCTATGTTTGTTTTGTTTTGTTTTTATTGTATGTGTGTTTAACTTAAGAAAGATGAGTTCTTATGTTTCATTTCCAAAGAGTCAAGAATGTAAGCCACCTTGTCAATCTTCACTATCTATTGATGATGACATTTCTAAAGCTATATTCCGGTAGGGCATTGCCTGCCTTGATTCAGTCAACTACAGAGACCTTATCTTCTGGTCCTGCTGGCTTGGTATATCAAATCCCTAACAAGGGATGCTGCAACAATTTTAGTACATTGTGATCAGTCACTGACAACTCCTGATCTGTAGGTTACAATTACAGAGTATCCCTTGTTCCACTGAAATATTGGGCAAAACTATTACATAAGTGTTGAACCCTTCCTAGACAGATGCTATAAATAAAGATAAATTATTAGCTTTGTATTTCAAACTTTAACCATGTGACATATCAACAACACAGAAGACAGCACTTTTCTGTGACATAAATGGATGATATATCATCTCTCTCCTACAACTGCCCAATTCGGTTCCTCTCAATTTTTCTACATAGATTTAACTTTTCCTATCTGAATAGTCTTTGCCAATGTGTAATATAGATTTCTCAGCAGATGTCACATAAAGATGTAGTGCATACTTCCTAGGTATAAGTTACATTTATGGCATGGTACATAAAAGTCAATGTTCTAATTGTCATCTAAAATGATAAAAAAAAGGCTAAGTATTTTTTAAAATAAACATCAGTATATTGCTTTCAGAATTTTGTTATGAGTACTATTCACTTAAAATTGTTTAAAACAGAACTTTTGAAGTTGTACATGGCAGTGGAAGAATATATTATTTGTATCTTCAAAGTTATCATTCCCACCTTTTTCGGCATTATTTCTGAATGGCATCACACAAGCCAACAAGAATCTAAGTGAAGCTCTTCTTTTTTTCCCAACACTATACCTGCATTTTACTGTGCGTTGTTAAACTCACAATTTAGATGCTTGGTCAGCCTCTTTCATTGGTTGTTTGTATTCTACACACTAAAATAGAGAGTTTCTGGCATGGTGTGGGAGGTGTCTCACAGTCTTATCTCATCTGTCCCACAGCCTTCTCTACAAGGCATCATGGAGCTCTCTGTGTTTCATAAAGAAGCAAGATCAGTGAACAATAATCCATCTGCAACATCACCTCCCATTTTCCTTCCTCTCAGCCAGAAGGTCACAAGTATCAATGATGTACAGCAAAACTACAAATGACAATTTGCCTAAATTCCTGAGTCAGTGATTCCCATGACTGTGTGTTCAAGAAATATTTCAAATTTTTATTTTAATTTATCTTATTACTTAAGACATATTCATTTATAAAACTTCCTTCATTTACTAAAAAATGCATTATTTTCCTATGCATTCTTTTAAAGACGTGTTTATCACATGGTATTATATTATAGATTGACTGGGAAAAAGATAAGTTAGCGATTATCCATTTCTTGGACATGGTGACAGAATGCAGAATGAAGATTTAAAACAAAGAGGAGTAAGGGCACGGCAATAGACTAATTTGGTCTGTCAGAGCCCCTCAGCTAAGTCCAACAGCTGTGAACTCTGCCCTGTCCCTTGTGCCAGCCATTGCCTGACCCAAAAATCTTCCTGAATTCCCAGAGGTCTGCTGCCATCAGGGACTATCAGTGGCCCACTTCAATCAGGACTACCAGAGGCTTGCTCAAACCTGGGACTGAGAGGACTGCTGCCATTAGAGACTGCCAGGCCTGCAAGCAATAAAAACAACCAGGTGGAAAAAGTCCAGGACAACCAGATGACAAAAGGGTAAGGACAAACTCAAGAGGAGCTAGATACAGTACCACCAGAACCCAGCTATCTTACTACAGCAAGCCGTGGATATTCTAACCCAGCTGAAGCTCACGAACCCAATCTTATGAAGATGGTAGAGGTTTTTAAAGAGGAGATATATAAATCCCTTAAAGAAATACAGGAAAATGCATTCAAACAGGTAAAGGAGATGAATAAATCTGTTCAAGACATGAAAGTAGAAATAGAAGCCATAAGGAAGACACAAACTGAGGGAATCCTGGAAATGGAAAACCTGAGGAAGAAAACAGGATCTACATACATAAATATCACCAAGAGAATACAGGAGATGGAAGTGAGAATCTAGAAGATTCTTTAGAAGATATGATAGAACTTGATATATCAGTCAAAGAAAATGTTAAATCTAAAAAGTTTCTAACACAAAACATCCAGGAAATCAGGGATACCATAGAAAAATAAAAAGCAACAAACCTAAGAATTATAAGAATAGAAGAAGGTGAAGAGCATCAACTCCAAGTCCCAGAAAATATTTTCAACAAAAGCATAGAAGAAAAGATGCCTAACCTAAAGAAAGAGGTGGCTAAGAATGTACAAGAAGCTTACAGAACACTAAATAGATTGGACCAGAAAGAAAACCAACTGCCACATAATAATCAAAACACTCAATGTACAGAACAAAGAAAGAATATTAACAGCTGTGAGGGAAAAAGGCTAAGTACTATATAAAAACAGACCTATCAGAATCACACCAGACTTACCAAAGGAGAATTTAAAAACAAGAAGGGCCTGTGCAGGTGTCTGCAGTGTCTAAGAGACCACAGATGCCAGCCCAGACTACCATAGATGGCATTACCAAAGATGGAGAAACCAAGCTATTCCATGACAAAAGCAAATTCAAGCAATATCTATCAATAAATCCAGAACTACAGAAGCTACTAGAAGGAAAACTCCAACCCACAGAGGTTAACACCACCAAAGGACAGACAGGAAATACATAAACTCACAGAAAGCAAAAACAAAAGAAGGGAAGCTCATGCCTGCAGGGGCACATGCATGCGCACATACACTCTACTACCACTAAAATCAAAATAACAGAAATTAACAATCATTAGTCATTAATATCTCTCAACATCAATGGATTCAATTTCCTAATAGAAACACACAGGCCAACAGAATGGATGCAAAACCAGGATCCATCATTCTGCTGCACACAAGAAATACACTTCAGCACAAACATAAACATTACCTAAGAGTAAAGGACTCTGAAAAAAAATAAGGTGTTTTCTAGGCAAACACACTGAGAAGCAAGCTGGAATTAATATTTAACAAATTGACTATCAACTAAAATTAATCAAAAGAGATGGGGAAGAACTTCATATTCATCAAAGGAAAAATAAACCAAGTTCAAGTTTCAATTCTGAACCTCTATGATCCAAATGCTAGGGGAGTATAGTGATTTGAAAATTCTTGGTCCAGGGAGTGGCATTATTAGGAGGAGTGACACTGTTGGAGTAGGTGTAGCCTTGTTGGAGTAGGTGTGTCACTGTGGGAGTGGGCAATGAGACCCTCCTCTTAACCATTTGGGAGCCATTCTTCTCCTGCAGCTTTCAGATGAAGATGTAGATCTCTCAGCTCCTCCTGGCTGCCTGAACACTGCCATTCCTGCCTTGACAATCATGGACTGAACCTCTGAACCTGTAAGCCAGCCCTAATAAAAGGTTGTCCTTATAAGAGTTGCCTTGGTCATGGTGTCTGTTCTCAGCAGTAAAATCCTAAGACAGAAGTTGGTCCCAGGACCTGGGGTATTGTTGTGATAAGCCTGACCACGCTTTTGTTTGAAAGAATGTGGATTTGTGGACTTTGGATTTGGAAAGCAGCAAAATCTTTAAGTGGGGCTTAATGGGATATCCTACTAGGAATATGGAAGACTTTGTTGCTGAGAATCAGTTGAATTGTGTAGACCTGGCCCAAGAGGTTTCAGTAGAGAATAATTTCAGTATATGACCTAGAAAGTGTTTTATACTATTTTGGTGAAGAATGTGGCTGCTTTCTGCTCTTGTTTAGAGTCTACCTGATGCTAAGGTAAATAGACTTATATTAATAGCATAGACAGAGGAAGTCTCAAAAAAACCCTGCAGAGATTTTTTTGTTTGCTGGTTTAGTCTCATAAAGTGCATTCTGATCAAGCATAGCAAACTTAAAAAGAAATTATAAAATGTATGATTCAAGCAATAATCAAGAAGCACCTGGAAGTGAAATGGGGCTGAATCCTATTTTCAAGGAGATAAAGAGATTAAGAGAGTGGTGACCTTAGGGCAAGAACACACCAAGCTAAACATATCATTTGTGTTTGCAGTTGAAAGAGGAAAAGTTTGGACTTTTAATCTGGAATGAACTACAGTCCAAAAATGGAGGGCATACTTGTGGTCCAGATCTTGGGGCTAGAAAACACAAGCTTCTGATTTGGATCTTGAGGAACAGTTGCCATGAAAGGTTTAGGCCCAGGCATGTTGGTACACCTTTAGTCGGAGGAGGCAAAGCCAAACAAATATCTGAGTTCAAGGGCAGCCTGGGACAGAGCAAGTTCTAGGTTAATGAATGCTTAAGTCCAGGCCTGGTGGTACACTGCTTTAATTTAAGCATTCAGAAGACAGAGCTATGCAGATCTCTGAATTCAAGGTCAATATACAGAACAAGGTCCAGGGGAGCCAAACTTAGGCAGTGAGGTAGTTGGAAAACAGAAAGCTGGTAACCTTCTGTAACCAGACAGGACTTCCAGTGGAGTGAGGGGGACACTAACCCACCTACAAAACCTTTGACCCAAAATTTGTTCTGCCCATAAGAAGTACAGGGATAATGATGAAGCAGAGATTGGCCAACCAATGACTGTCCTAACTAGTGACATATCCCATGGAGAGAGCCAACTGTTGCCACTATTAATGATATTCTGCTATGCATGACAGGAGTCTAGCATGAGTGTGTTTGGAGAGATTTCATCTAGCAGCTGATGGAAACAGATGTAGAAACCCAGAGCCAAACAATGCAGAGCTCAGAGCTGGGGATGTCGATGGGGAATGCGAGAGCCGGACATGTCAAGCATATCTAAGTACCACAAGAAGACCTATAGAGTAAAGTAACTGAGTTCTTAAATGCTCACAGAGACTGAACTACCAACCAAAACGTGTGCGTGATCTGAACCTAGGCCCCTTACACATGTAGCAGATGTGCAGCTTGTTCAACATGAGGGACTCCAAACAATTGGAATGGGGCTTATCTCTGACTCAGACTCTGTTGCCTACATTTGGATCTCTTTTCCCTAGCTGCTCTGCCTTGTCTGACTTCACTGAGAGAGGATGCACTTAGTCCTGCTGTGATTTGATTTACTAGGATGGTTGAGCATCCATGGGCTCCTCCATTCTCTGAGAAGGGAAGAAGGTGGAAGAGGGATGTATGGGTGGGATTGGGAGGAGAAGGGGAAGGGGTGGCTGCAATCATGCTGTACAGTGAATACATAAACAAATTAACGGAGAAAAAGGAATCTCTTGTTGACAAAAACAATCTAAATTAGTACAATGAGTTTTTATAATAAAGAAAATAGACAAAATTATTTTTTAGTGCTCTGAGAACAAAACAAATAGAATAACACAACATAAAACTGGAAAGCATTCACTAAACACACAGTGTGTACAATGACTTGAACAAATAATGGAAATCATAACAATAAAATTATATTGTCTCAGAATTCATGAGTGCAGAAGCTGTTAGAGAATATTCAGGCAGTTCTGTTCTCATGGCAGCCTTTCATCTTAATATACAAGCTAAACACAAATTGGAAAAGAATGTGATGTTTATGTTGTTAGTTTACTTTTGGTTTTAATTTTTGAGAGAGGCCCTATCTTATAACTCAGACTGTCCTGAACCTTACTTTGTAGCCCATGTTTTGTGGACCCATGATGCTCCTTGCTGGGTTTCTTATCCTGTGTACTTACATCATGCTCGAAAGAATCTTCAAAATCGTCTGCAAACATTATTATTGCATTCATTGTGATCATTCTTCTCAACATTCTTTATCCCAGACTCCTTTGTCTTATACTGCTTATACTCATAAACCACTTCTAACTAAGGCAAACCATTAGAATTTAACTTATTTCTAACCTTTACTAATTCTATAGAATTCGAAGGGCTTCTATGTCATGTCTAGGCAGAAAAGAAAGCAGGAAGATGAGACAGTCAGAGGTCATAATTTCTATGAATTAAGTAAATCTCTCAAGTTGCATCTCCATAGATACAGTAATTCACTATCAAAGACCAAATGTAAAATAATAATATATTAGATAATTTCAAGGTTTCGTCTCATCATAGCTAGTTAGGTCAAGTTCAGAGACAGAATAGTCTCAGTGGAAGACTCATGAGCCCCAAACAATGTCAAACAAACGAATTTCAACACTTACTATAAATTGTTTTATTTTCAGATACAACTTGAGACATGTGACATCCTGTGCACAGAATCTGTCCAGGGGAGGAAGTAGGAGAGAGAATAGGGAAGCCCCATGACTGTTAGTGCCCAAGGCACTTGCCACAGTAGAGATGCAATGATCTAAAAATTACATCAGTGCTTTTTGATTTTTCATGCACTTCCTAACAGTAAGTGGCACAAAATACACCCAAAAATAAAATTAGTAAATGGCCCATTTAGAAGGAAAGAGCAAAGAAGTAAGGAGTAACTTGTGCCATTTCATTATTTCAGTGAGAATTTTCTTTAGTACTAGAATTCCTAAAAGACATGGGAGACATTTACATGGGAGAGATTTAGCGGTTTCTTCCTTATTAAAAGAAACAAGACTTTCATCCTCGATTTAAAACAAATATTACATTTTGGAAAAAAAGGACTCTGCTGAAGTATTGTTTAGTTTGTCCCCCAAGTCTTGCAATGGAAATTCAATCTGTAAGGGATACTGTTTTTCACTAGAGTTTTGTGGAACATCTGAACCATCCCAACTGAACAGTACTTTATAAACTGATTCTGTATAAAAGCCGCCCAGTTCTCATTTCAGAGGTAACTTTTAAAATTTTTGATGAAAGAATCTGACAGACTTTGGCATTGGTACAGCAGTCTAGAAAAAGCCTGATGTGGCAAGGATTCCTGTACTCACTCAGTTGTGAGAATCTCCCGGGGTCTCATGGGAAGACATTTGATTGCAAAGGAGATGCTCTGGGGCTAAATGTAGTGATTACCAACTGGTACATAAGAACATTCAGCAAATTTTAACAGTAGGTGTGGTTGTTATCTTCACAGGCAGGGCTCAGTCTGTAAGTCCAGACTGGAGTGTGAAGCACTATCTGTCAGCATAAAGAAAATAAATTATAAGCTTATTTCCCCCCAGTCCTAAGTCTCAGATGAAACATGATGGCTGACTGAGATTTTCATTTCAATGTCCCCAGGAAAATCATCGAGTGTAGCTGCCAGTCATTGTGAATACTCTCATCTAAGACCAGTTGTGACGTTTTTAAATAAAAGTCACGTTCTGCAGTCAGTAAAGGTTCCCTCATTCCTTTTCAGTTTGTGTTACTGAATAGTTCAGGATCTTGACCTGGAGGTGACAGGTGACAGGTGATAGTGTCACATGTAAAGAATATATGCCCTTTTCTTTTCCTTTCTTCTCATGCAGGTCAAATGAGTCAGTCAGTCTGATGAATAGCTAGGCACTTTCTGTGATGCACACGCAGCTCAGAAACGTGGCTGTTCATTCTTCCAGAGATTCACCTTCTCTACTTGAATCTATACAGCCAAGTTACATTGAATGTAAGTGACGCAAGTCATTCGTTTGATAAGCAATTAGGCAAACACCGTTATTGGATTTAGACTGTCACTTTACATCAGCGTCATGCAATGACATTGGATGACATTGATACCAAATTTAAAGAAGGAAAAGCACAAAACAAAGCAAACCAAAGTATAATTCCAAGAGTAACCTAGTTCTGTCTCAGGTTGACATGTGAAATGTAACTCACTCTTCCCCATGCCCAAACTAGTTAATTTACCCAAACCAAAATCCTTCGTTCCCTATACCTTCTTAACATTCTATGTGAGACTAAAATACAGAAAGAATAGCAATATGCAGGAAAAATTCATCTGTAAGTTTTGGCATATGGGTGTGTGTGTGTGTGTGTGTGTGTGTGTGTGTGTGTATGAGTGTGTGAGAGAGAAAGAAAAAGAGACAGAGACAGAGAGACAGAGATACAAAGACAGAGAGACAGAGATACAAAGACAGAGAGACAGAGAGATACAGACACAAAAACAGAGACAGAAAGGGAGACAGGTTCAGGGAGAGAGACAGAGGGTCTGAGAGAGAGTTGGCCAGAGGAGACAGGACAACCTCAGGAGCCAGTCTTCATGTCCTGATTTGTTAGATATAGGTTCTTTCATTTTTACTCCAGGCAAGCTAGCTTACAGCTCTCACCAAGTCTTCTGTCTCCACTTCATTTCTCTGAGTTGTGCTGTGATGGGATTGCAGACACTTGTGTTACTGGGTCCAGCTTTTATATGAGTTCCAGGAAACTGAACCAGGCTTGTATTGCAAGCACTTTACACACTGAGCCATCACCCCAGCACTATATGTACTACTGAACGAGTTTGAATGGGCATACATATGAAAACACTATAACTACCGCTTCTAATGGGCAAAACATTTAAGAGATCAAATTCTTGAGCTGATTTCCACAGATTTTCTCTCTTCTATGGATTTTTAGTATATTATTCTTATATTATTTTAACATGACCTGGAGGTCAATTCTTAAGTTTAAAATAGACACATTTTTAACATGTGTCTTTACAGAATAGACATAATTCATATTCTTAAATTTGAAAATAAATTAGTAACCCACTTAAAAAAATCACATTAAATGAAACTACTATGTGGCCTGAGATACTAAATTAGCAAGAATTTTCACTTTGGGATTGGATGTTGCAGAATCAAGTTTCACTTATTGGCTATATGCCTTGACAAGGTACATATGTCTCCAAAGGTTCAGAGATTTATCTACAAACTTAGGACATTAAGAATGAGATCTTCCATCTCTCTTCTGAACCCCAGCACAGGCGCTGAGTGCTCCAGAGGACTCTCCATACCACAGATCCTCAGGATCACTGTCCTCCGATCACAAGTGAGTGGAACAAATCAACTCCAGAGAATCCAGCAGGGGCTTGTGCCAGCTGGAACAGGGACAAAGGAACACTGCCCTCCCAGAGGAGGGATTCTGGTCTGGTCGAGGCCACTCCCACCATCTCTCTTGTGAAACCCAGCAGAGGCAGCTGAGAGCTCAGGAGAACTCTCCACACCATAGGTCCTCAAGATCACAGTGAGTGGAGCACAATCAACTCCAAAGAATCCAGCGGGGGCTTGTGCCAGCAGAAACAGGGACAAAGTAACACTGCCCACCCAGAGGCAGGGTTACAGTCTGGTCACAGCCACCCCTGCCATCTCTCTTCTGAATCCCAGAGGAGACAGCTGAGTGCTCAGGAGGACTCTCTACACCACAGGTCCTTGAGATCATGGGTCCTCTGAATCACCAGGAGAGTTGTCCTACAGGGAGGGCTCTGACCCTTGGACTCAGAAGGAGGATCGGAGCTCCAGACTTCTGGACACATGCCTTGCAAGAGGAGAGCTTGCCTGCAGAGAGTGCTCTGACCAGGGGGACATAAGGGAGAGTTGGATTCCCAGATGTGCTGACAGTGGCTAATAGAATCACAGAAGAATCAAACTCCTGCCAGAGACAGCTTGAAAATTAACACCAGAGATTTCCAGATGGCGAAAGGCAAACTTAAGGATCTTACTAACAGAAACCAAGANCACGGGGCACCATCAGAAGCTAGTACGCCCACCACAGTGAGTCCTGGATACCCCAACACACCTGAAAAGCAAGATGTGGATTTAAAATCATATCTCATGATGGTGGTAGAAGATTTGAAGAAGGACATTAATAACTCACTCAAAGAAATGCAGGAGGACAATGCTAAACAAGTAGAAGCCTTTAAAGAGGAAGCACAAAAATCCCTCAAGGAATTACAGGAGACCACTGCTAAATAGGAAGAAGTCCTTAAAGAACTACAGGCAAACACTACTAAACAGGTAGAAGAAACACAAAAATCCCTTAAAGAATTACAGGATAACTCTGCTAAACAGCTAGAAGAAACACAAAAATCATTTAAAGACACATAATAATCAGAACAACAAATACACTAAATAAAGACAGAATATTAAAAGCACTGAGTGAAAAAGGTCAAGTAATATATAAAGGCAGGCCTATTAGAATTACTCCAGACTTCTCACCAGAGACAATGAAAACCAGAAGATCCTGAACAGATGTTATACAGACACTAAGAAAACACANATGCCAGCCCAGGCTACTATACCCAGCTAAACTCTCAATTACCATAGATGGAGAAACCAAGGTATTCCATGACAAAACCAAATTCACACAATATCTTTACATGAATCCAGCCCCTCAAAGGATAATAAAGGGAAAACACCAACACTAAGAAACTACACCCTAGAAAAAGCAAGAAAGTAATCCCTCAACAAAACCAAAAGAAGACAGCCACAATAACAGACTCCCAACTCTACCAACAAAAATGACAGGAACCAAAAACTACCTTTCTTTGATTTTTCTTAACATCAATGGACTCAATTCCCCAATAAAAAGACATAGACTGACAGACTGGCTACACAAACGGGACCCTACATTTTGGTGCTTGCAAGAAACCCATGTCAGGGACAAAGACAGACACTACCTCAGAGTAAAAGGCTGGAAAACAATTTTCCAAGCAAATAGTCCAAAGAAACAAGCTGGAGTAGCCATTCTAATATCAAATAAAATTGACTTCCAACCCAAATTTATTAAAAAAGACAAGGAGGCACACTTCATACTCATCAAAGGTAAAATCTACAAAGATGAACTTTCAATCCTAAAAATCTATGCTCCAAATGCAAGGGCAGTCAACATTCTAATATCAAATAAAATTGACTTCCAACCCAAATTTATCAAAAAAGACAAGGAGGCACACTTCATACTCATCAAAGGTAAAATCTACAAAGATGAACTCTCAATCCTAAAAATCTATGCTCCAAATGCAAGGGCAGTTAACATTCATTAAAGAAACTTTAGTAAAACTCAAAGCACACATTGCATCGCACACAATAATACTGGGAGACTTCAATACCCCACTCTCACCAATGGACAGATCCTGGAAACAGAAATAAACAGAGATACATGGACACTAACAGAAGTTTTGAAATAAATGGATTTAACAGATATCTACAGAACATTGTATCTTAAAACAAAAGGATATACCTTCTTATCAGCACCTCATGGAACCTCCTCCAAAATTGACCATATAATCAGTCACAAAACAGGCCTTGACAGATACAAAAACATNGAAATTATCTCATGCATCCTATCAGATCACCACAGACTGAGGCTGATCTTCAATAACAGCATAAATAATAGAAAGCTAACATTCCATGGAAACTGAACAACACTCTACTCAACAATACCTTGGTCAAGGAAGAAAGAAAGAAAGAAATTAAAGACTTTTT
>NC_034594.1:83711735-83718705 GCF_900095145.1 Mus pahari | reverse complement strand
GGCCAAGAAGTGGGAGTGGGTGGGCAGGGGAGCAGGGTTAGGGGAGGGTATAGGGGACATTCTGGATAGCACTTGAAGTGTAAATGAAGAAAATATCTAATAATATAAGTTAAAAAATAAAGAAAACAAACTGGAAAAAAAAGAATAAGATCTTCCAGTCAACACTGTAGTCAATGAAGTTAATGCATTTGAAATGTTAGCAAGAGGGCTATACACAAATCACATATCCACTACCTAGTAATAAGAAGATATTACAGAAGACAGTAATATAAAAAGCATACTACAGCTATAATAGAGAAGGTCAGAAGGCAAAGATCTTTAAATATTAAGGCAGGGGAGTATGAAACAAAATAAGTTGTTTATGTTTAAAAAATTTTTGTATATTAAGTGTTTTATTCATTTCAAATTGATTACTACTTCACTATTGTATAGCAGAGATAAGTATAGCATTGGCTTATGATGATTGTTTCTTTAAGGCATAAAATTATAAAATGTTTCTCTTGCCTAACAAAAGAAAGTTTTATATTTTTGAATGTGAGCCTAGCCTTTAATGGCTGAAGCATCTCTCCAGCCCCAAAAGAAAGTCTTAAGAAATTTTAATATTTCTTCACCTAACACAGAAGTCCGATAAAGCCCTTAAAAATAGCAATTTATAGAGATTACTTGAGTGCAGCCTTTTCTTGGTTGATGATGTGGGATGGTCCAGCTCCCTGAGTCTAATGCCGTACCTGGGCAGTTGATCCTAAAGTATATAAGACAACAGTTTGAGTAAGTCAGTAAGCAGCATTCTTGTCTTCAAGTTCTATAAGAGCTCGAGTTCTTGCCCTATAGATGTTGTATACACCTAGCTAGATTTTTCTAAAAGGTATTAGCTTTTATGCTCAGCTCTTACTACTCTTTGCTTGTGAAAATATAATAACCATGGCTGCTTTAAAAAAATACATGTTTATAGTGAATATGGTAGCTAGATGTTCATAAGTGCATATCCAGGGATGCTGAAGTAAGAGAATTGTTGCAAGTCTGATCATAGCCAAGGATTAAACTTGGATCTTCAGGTTTGCATACAAGCACCGTTATCCTCTGAGACATCTCTAGGTTCCTGTTTTTAGTTTTATTTATTTTTTACCTCATTTTTTTTAAAAAAAATGGAAAACACTTTCAAGAGCTATTCTCAACTGGAAGCATGGGAAGATAAAACTCAGGATAATGCTGTTTCTCAGAAGACAAGAAAAATACTATAAATGTAAAAGTCAAGTTTCAGGTCTTTATAACTGGCCCTTTGCTACTTAGCAGGCTCTTCTTTCTTCCCCCCTTCTCCACCCTTTTTCTTCCACTCTTTCAACCCCCTAACAATAGATAGGAGAGAAAAAAAAGGATAAAGAAAGAGATACCTTAATAAAGTCATGGGTTGGAAAAGGGACAGCTTTATAGTTAGTCTACTTCTTGCTGATCAGGGGCTTCACGTTCCATGGATAAAGTTTGCTCTTCTCTGTGAGGTATCTAATTTCTTCCTGGGGTTTTTTCTTTGTGCATGATTACTTAAGAGACATGACCAACAGCAACTAACAGCATTTAACAACCAGACAACACCACCAACCCTGCCTATCTGAGTTCCAGCATTTAAATACCCTCTGAAAAGTTCCCAGAATTCCAAATGTCATACAGATGCAAGAACTGTCTGCAGCTGGCACAATCATACCTCTTAAAAGCATGAGGCAAATCTTAGTGACTGTGGAACATCAGAAGCAGCCCATGTTCCACTCCTGGGATTAAACCCAAAACATATTCTTATAATATTTGTTTGTTGGTATTGCTGTTCTTTTTATTTCTTTCCTTAATGCAACTCCAGCACATTATTGGTGAATTGCCATTTACTTTTTTCTTTTTTTTAAATGTATTTAATCTTTATTTTACAGTACAGATTTTATCCCCCTCCCCATTGTCCACCCTGTGAATGTTCCTTATCCCATACCTCCTCCCCTCTTTTCCATGAGGAAATCCCTACCCCTACAACCCCTACCCCACCAGATCTCCCATTCCCTAGGGACTTCAGTCTCTTGAGAGTTGGGTGCATCTTCTCTGACTGAGTCCAGTCCTGGCAGTCCTCTGATGTATATGTGTTGGGGGCCTCATATCAGCTGGTATATGCTGCCTGGCTGGTGGCCCAAGGTCTGAGAGATCTCGGGGATCCAGGTTAGTTGAGACTGCTGGTCCTCCTACAGGGTCACCCTCCTCCTGTTTCTTCCAGCTTTTTCCTAATTTAACCACAGAGATCCTCAGCTTCTGTCCATTGGTTGGGTGTAAGGACTGGCATCTGACTCTTTCAGCTGCTTGTTGGGCTTTCAGAGGGCAGTCATGATGGGCTTCTTTTGTGAGCACATCATAGGCTCAGTAATAGTGTCAGGCCTTGGGGCCTCCCCTTGAGCTGGACCCCTATTTGGGCCTGCCACTGGACCTCATTTTCCTCAGGCTCTTCTCCATTTTTGTCTCTGCAGTTCTTTCAGGTGGGAACAATTATGGGTCAGAGATTTTGAGTGTGGGATGGCAACCTCATCCCTCACTTGTTGTCCTGTCTTCCCACTGGAGGTGGGCTATATAAGCTCACTCTCCCTACTGTAAGGCTTTTCAACTAAGGGCCCTTTGATTCCTGAGAATCTCTCACCACCCATGTCTCTGACACATTCTGGAAGGTCCTCTTACCTCCTACTTCCCAAAGTTGGCTTTTTCCATTCTTTCTGCTGACCATCAGGGCTTCAGTCCTGTAACCCCTACCCCAAAACCTAATCATGTTCCTCTCTTTCCCTCTCTGTCCCCTTTGCCACCCAGGCCCCTCCCTCTCAGCCCATCCCTCCTGTGATTGCTTTCTTCTCCCTCCCAAGTGGAGTTGAGACATCCTCACTTGAGCCCATTTGCTTGTTAATATTTTTGAGTTCTGCAGACTGTTTCCTGGATATTCTGTACTTGGTATTTATTTATTTATTTATTTATTTATTTATTTATTTATTTATGGTTAATATCCACTTCTTAGTGAGTACATACCATGCATGTCCTTTTGGGTCTGAGTTACCTCACTCAGAATGATATATTCTAGTTCTACCCATTTGTCTGCTGTCTTAGTCAGGGTTTCCATTCCTAGACAAAACATCATGACCATGAAGTAAGTTGGGAAGGAAAGGGTTTATTCAGCTTACATTTCTACATTGTTATTCATCACCAAAGGAGGCCAGGACTGGAACTCAAGCAGGTCAAGATACAGGAGCTAACACAGAGGCCATGGAGGAATGTTTATTACTGGCTTGCTCTGCTTGCTCTCTTATAGAACCCTAGACTACCAGCCCAGGGATGGCGCCACCAACTACGGGCCCCCAACCCCTTGATCACCAACTGAGAAAATGCCCCACAGCTGGATTTCATGGAGACACTTACCCAACTGAAGCTCCTTTCTCTGTGATAACCCCAACCTTTGTCAAGTTGACAGACAACACCTGCCAATATACCTGCAAAACTCAGAATGTCCTCATTCTTAATAGCTGAATAGTATTCCATTGTGTAAATGAACCACATTTTCTGTATCTATTCTTCTGTTGTGGGACATCTGGGCTGTTTTTAGCTTCTGGCTATCACAAACTAGGCTTCTATGAACATGGTGAAACACATGCCCCTGTGGCATGGTGAGGTATCTTTTGGGTATATGCCCAAGACTGACTGGTGTAGCTGGATCTTCAGGTAGATCTATTTCCAATTTTCTGAGGAGTCTCCAGAATGATTTCCAGAGTGGTTGTACCAGTTTGCATTCCCACTAGCAATGGAGGAGTGTTCTTCTTTCTTCACATCCTTGCTAACATGTGCTGCCACCTGAGATTTTGATCTTAGCCATTCTGATTGGTATAAGGTGGAATCTCAGAGATATTTTGATTTGCATTTCCCTGATCACTAAGTTTGAACATTTCTTCAAGTGCTTCTCAGTCATTCAGGATTTCTCTGTTGTGAATTCTCTGTTTAGTTGTATACCCCAGTTTTTTATTGGATTTTGGGGGGGGGGGTTAGTAATTAGCTTCTTGAGTTCTTTATATATTTTGTATATTAGCCCTTTATCAGATATGGGGTTAGTGAAGAATTTTTCCTCAATCTGTAGGTTACCAATTTATCCTGTTGACTACATCTATTGTCTTAAAAAAGGTTTCCAGTTTCATGAGGTCCCATTTGTCAATTCTTGATTTTAGAGCATGAGCCATTGGATTTCTGTTTAGGCAATTTTCCCCTGTGCCAATGAGCTCAAGGCTCTTTTCCACTTTCTCTTCTATTTGATTTGGTGTATTTAGTTTTATGTTGATGTCCTTGATCCACATGGACTTGAGCTTTGTGCAAGGTGACAAATATGGATCTGTTTTCATTTTTTCCTACATACAGACTGTGTGTTTTTTAAGAAAGCAAAATTCCAGAATTTTCACTCTGGGTCTTTACACAGAGGTTCTTAGAAGAAATGATGTTGTAACAATTATATATAAGCTTGACTAAAAGTGTTCCAAAGGGGACCTAGGACAAGTCAGAGCATCAGTAGTTGATGAAATACACATGTGGTTGGCAACAGAAACCCAATGAGCTGTCTATCATTAGTTCATTAGGTCACCATGACTTCATTAGCTGTGTGCAAGAATGTGTTTGGAGTGAAGATATATATCTGCAGCAAAGCCCAGTCATGGCACTGACAAAGTTCAGGACCAGAGTAAAGTTACAAATGCTTGCAGCTTCCTTCCTCTTTTGCAAAGACTAGGTAAGTAAATAAGCACCTCTCAGTGTAGATGTGGTGATTAAGTTGGTGCATATGCTGCCTTGTATCCAATGAATGCTACATGATTAGTGAATGTTGTCATCATCATTGCTGTTATCATCAAATGATTAATAATGTTTCACTAGAGAGTAAAAGTTCCAATCTGATACAATAAATATATTTGAGAATTTTATGGATGTCATTACATTACTCTGATGTGTTACTGGGGAGATGATTAATGCTCACCTTTGGCCTCAATTTGCTTAAAATTAATCAGTTTGTCAACAGTGTTTGCTGAGTGTATACATATGTCAGGTAGTCCATTCAATAGAGCATGATGACAGTGGCACAATATGAATCGAGCACCATTTCCTCAATGCCGTAATGGAGACGCACATGGGAACTACAGGATCTAAGTGGAATGATGCACTAGTAAGGGAAAGGTCAGCAAAATGTCAGAAAGGGTATGGAAAAATCAAACCAGAAGTGCTGAAGACCAAAGGCTGGATACTCAACTAACAGGTATGCATGGCCAGCTAAGTCCTGATCAAAGGGCTGCCATACTGCACATCAGTTAAATATTTTTGGATGAGGATGATATCAATGGTCATATGGGGTTATGGCTATAATTTGAATATGTAGTTTCCTCAGATGGTGGTAACATTTTAGGAAGTACTAGAAACTGTAAGAGGACCCTACAGGAGTTGGTCCAGGAAGGAAAGCCTTTGAAAGTTATTCCTAACACCAAGTCTCCTCCCATCTATTCTTCTTCCTGTCTGCCAAGGATAAGACGCTCCTCTGACATGTAAAATTCCTGGCTGGCACATAGGGCCAGCAACTATGGATGAATCATCATTTGAAACTGCAAGCCAAATTAAGTACTTTATCAACAGGATAAAACAGCTACAATAAGCACGCATACAGAACTACAGGTATATCTGAGAAGGTTGTCAGGAAGACAGGATATCTACATGGTCTTTGAATGATAAGATAACATGAAGAAACAAAAAACAAAACAGCACTGGACAAGTACTTCATATTGCTAAGCCTGGTAGACATGACACAATGGGCAAGGAAGATTTTGAACAGTCCCACCCCAGGTAAAGAGCTTGCTATCAATGACTGGTGAGAGAGATAGAATTTGTTGGAACAAAAAAAGGAGCCCTGGGAAAGAGGGGCAAGGGGAAGACTCACAGCCCGCCAGAGTTCCACCTATGCTCTGGTCAGTCAGGTGTGGGAGGGCTGCTATATACCTTCCACTCATCCCCAGGTGGGCATCTCAGCCTCTGACCCACTGTTTGGGGGGTGGCAAGGGGCAGCCCTACCTGGGATTCCTGGAGCTACTTTACTAAAGCCACTGGGGTTATGGGAGAGAGGGATGAGGGAAGAGAGGTTCCCAACACTGACAAGAGTGAGCACAGCCTTGATAAGCAGAGACTCTATGGTTTTAGAGCATGGTAGAGAGACAGGGGAAAGGAGAGAAGGTCAACAAAGGGGGGGGGCAAGAGAGGAAGAGAGGAAGAGGGAGAGAAAATAGGAGAGGAGAGAGGAGAGAAGAGGAGAGAAGACAAAGAGAGAGGTGATGGGGGTGAGAGTGAAGGATAAGAAGAGAGAGACAAGTAAGAGCACAAGGGAACTCCTACCATGTCATTTAGGTGAATTATCAGTCTTCGGGTTTCAGACCTCAGCTCAACTAGAGACCAGCCTGTCTGTGCATAGCCCTATTCCCCACAAGAATTCATTTTCTCTAAGAACAAGCTCCCTGATAGGTTACTCACTCTAAAGTGGTCAGTCCTAAACACACATACCCCACTAATTGGATTCAATAGGATTTATGATGTTTGTATAGAAATATATATGTATGTGTTTATGTGTATCTTTCATATATATATCAATAGTACTAAACAGGAGTTATGGATAAGAAAGACTCGGGAAACAAAAGAAGAAATGGGGAAAATAGTGATAAAAATACAGTACTTAAATATGAGAATCTCAAAAATATTTAAAAAGGCAGAAAACAACATTCTAAAGTAGGAAAACAGGATGAGTTCCAGGAAAAGTGGGACAGAGAGAGACTACAGCATCTAGAATACATAGAGGATTTAGCTGGGAAGTATGTCCATTAGAAGAAGAAGAAGAAGAAGAAGAAGAAGAAGAAGAAGAAGAAGAAGAAGAAGAAGAAGAAGAAGAAGAAGAGGA
>NC_034594.1:83671349-83706349 GCF_900095145.1 Mus pahari | reverse complement strand
GGAAGGTTGTCACGGGCTTAAATGTTTTTGACAGCTCTGTGGGTAGGAAGAGACTGTTTGGCATCCTATTAAATATAAATATCATATAGAAAACAGGTGCTCCATGAAGTCCATATATGATGTTGCCATGTGGTTTCATCCCATTGCAAACACATAGAGGGCTCTGCAGTTACATCCTAATATCTTGATTGATTTCAGAAGCTTGGTTACTGAAACAGAAACCATATATATATATATATATATATATATATATATATATATATATACCGTTTATATATATATACGATATATATATATATATATATATATATCATGGATATATTTTCTTAAGTTAGATACACTAAAAGAAATTATGAATTAACACTTTGTGGCAGGCAGTTCTTTGTAAAAATAGCATAGCCTACTCCACAACAGAGATTAGAAGCTGGTTCCAGCTGGTGAAGAGCATTGCTAACCTTCACTGATTGAGTGCACATCTGCTTGAATGTGGTATTTCTTTGCCAAAAGTTGGAGAAATACAGCCCAACTGACCTTAGATGTGAAAATCACCAAGCCATACAACACTTCATGTGTGAAACAGCAGCATTAGAGGAGGTTATGCTAAGTTCTTGTGAGGCTGCTCTATTTATGCCAAATAAATACAAGAGACACCCCCTACCAGCAGAATCAACTGTTGACACGTGGTAATGCCTTCTATATAATGCATTCAGTCTGACAAATGCAAGGCTCTGATTTCTACTCTGCCTTATTATGAAATCTTCATAATACAGAGAGCATCATCGCTAGCTGTAGGAAGTGAAATTTTAGGGTAATTGCATTGCTTACCTGGCGAAGGTCAAAGAAAAGAGGCAGCCCAGCCATAACCTTGGATGTACCTCGAGCTAACGAAACTTACATTTGCTACATGCTATAGGATTATAAAGAACTTGGCTATGCATGTCACCTTGCTGAATTTGGACAGGAAAATGAAGAAGGAGAGAAACACAGAGCATGGCTCATTTACTGACTTGAGTTGGTTTGTAATGACACCCAAGTTATCTACCCCATTCACTGAGTGCTCCAGGAGCTTTAGAGGAGGTTCAAGATCTCTCCCAAGTAGAAAACCAGTAGCTTACAGGAACTTTGTGGGTATCTTTTTCTGATCACTATCTGATCACAGAAACATTGAGGTCCCTTGGAGGTGTTCATGAATAAAAGAATTTAAGAATAGACTCAATGGGAACTCAATAGGATGGAGAAGCAAAAGAAGAAGAAGCCATCCTGCTTGAGTAGCTGGCAGCTGCATATTGAGAGGGGCATGTTAGAGAAAGTAAAGAAGTCTAAAGTGTGATTGGGACAAAGCCAGGATAATTCAGGAAAGCAGACTGACTACAAAGCTGCATGTCTCCTGCCCTGTAAGAGGCTTCACTACGGGTGGGAATTATGGGAAAGAAAAGCACTGTACTCATTAAAAAGATGTTTATTCCTTCTGGTTTTTTAGAATGACTTAAAGTGAACCTGCCTCCTTAGGTTGATCTACCTCCTTAAGGAGTGGTCCCTTGGCCATGCATACAGTGAATTTGCAATGGCATGTCTCTACCTAAATATAGGTTCCATTTTTTTTTCTAACAGTAAAGCTAAGGCTTGTACATCTCCCTGAAAATACTACTGTTTCTGCTGTCTCCCCAAAAAAGCCAAGACAGTGCCTCCTCTGCACCTAAGATGTTCACCATCAGGGTTACATGCCTGAGAGTCAAGGCCACAGATGAAGAAGTTCACAACAGGTGGCCGCTGCAGCTACCCTGCTTTGAAGGTAAATGACACAAAGCACAGAAAATTCCTTTTTAAAAATAATCAACATGAATGAATTTGGAAATAGAGTTTTGCCCACTCTATTTCTTGTGGCGTCCAGAAGATGTGTGCTACTGACTCCCTGCTTCCACCTTTACTTTCTTGAGAGCAGGGATAACAGTACACCACACCCATGAATATCACAAGCTCCATAAGATCACTCTGTAAAGGGCTTGCTGAGGTAGGGCCATTTACAAAGACAGCCTAATTACTTTTCACCTGGAGGGCTTTGGGGACAGGTAATTTACCTGTCTTGGGACTCCCAGGAGAGAGCCATCAGGGCTTGAGGAGGAGTTCTCTATTCTACAGAGCAGTGTTTCTGAGAAGGATCAGAGGAAGCATTTTGTAGCCAAGCCTAGGAGCACTGCAGTGTTCCTCTTTAGAAGATTAATGTATTAATGTCAGGTAAGCTGGAGACTGGAGGGAATTATGACAGGGAATAAATTGGGCAGTGAAAAGACATAAACTCGTTGTTATGCAAATGCAGCTCTCCGGAAACTTATTTTAGCCTGTCTATATATGGAAAGCAGGTGGGTGAGGTTTAAGATACTACCTCATAGGAGCCTGGTCACCACCCCAGTACTCATCTCCCCCTGAGATGGGAATACAAGAACAAGAAATGCAATTGACATATAAGGTACTGTCATCTGTAGTCGCATGTGCCCTGATGTCTTGTTAACACAATATATTAAGTCATGTAAAATGGATGCCCTAAAAGGATTATATTTATGCAACTATTAAATGCTTTTAGAATATTTTATTATTTGATTGTTTTATAATTTATGAAAGGATTTTTATTTATTTACCTTAATTTCCCTTTATCTTCATCTTTCATCTTTCTTTCTGTAATTCAGTTTCTAGCCCAGTCTCATTTTCACTATTATTTTCTTGAAGTATTGTGAGCAAACCATAATTTCACACTGAAAGCACTTGTCATCCTAAAACAGAAAACCTTTTAAAGGAGTCCCCACAGTCAGTTCTTCTATGAAAGTTATTTATTTCATATTCATATTGTATTTCATAAACTATTTTACATCGAGATAGATGTACTTTTGTTAATGAATTCTTTTCAGAAAACCAATTCTCTAGAACAAATACAACTACATACACCAGCAAACATATATACATACTAATACATACACATACCACATATATACAAACCAACACACACTACATACATACACACCACATATACACACATACATACACATACACACACATATACACACATGACACATACATAGCATATGCACAAATACACATATACATACTATATGCACATACTATACACACAACACACACACTACAGACACATACACATACCTACACACACATAAAAACTACATACATGTACACATAAATATAATATGCATTATATACACACAGACTATATACAAACACATTAAGGTTCACATATACCACATAAACACACATACAAACTATGTACATGCATACACAAACATACCGTACATCTACCACACACATGTAGCCCTTACATACACTATGCATACCACATACAGACACACAAACTATGTGCACATACAGATACACACAAACAACACACACACACACACACACACACACTCCACCAGACTCAGACCTAGACTCAATTTGAAGACAGGAAAGGCTTTATTTAAAACTTCCACATATAGAAAGGCCAAAATGTAGACTTCACTGAAAGGGGAGACGAAATTTATTACCTTGGAGTTGGGGGTCAGATGCTTGAAACTAGTTTTCTTTAAGTTTTTATTATTTTTAAGTATGTGAGTGTGTTTGACGTGTATGTGTAATAGATATGTCTTTATGTGAGTATGTGCATGTGACTGTGGATGCTCATGGAAACTCTAGGAGTCAGATCACCTGGAGCTTGTGTATATGTGCTTGGGAGCATCTGACATGGGGGCTGGGAGTCTGAGAGAATGGAGCTTGAGCCATCTTTCCAGTCTCTAGACAACTATGTTTACCATTTGGCTTTATCCGAAACAAAAGCAGGTTTTCTGATATCTTCATGAGAGAAGGTGCTTTTTCAAATCTGAACAAGGTCAGCTCCTACATTCCACAAAACCAAAAGATAGTGTTATACCTTCCTCGATGGTTACCTTTTAAAGAGGTGCTTTCAGGGTTCTAGAAAAAGACATCCTAGATAAAAGCATAATTCTTTTGTTTTCAAAACAGAGTGAAATCGCGAGTACCTTAAGGGGAGTTGTATCAACGCACATAAAGCTAAACATAATCAGTGTACATAAAAGATAAAGATGGGAGCATCTTAAGGGGAGCTGTATCAATACACATAAAGCTAAACGTAATCAGGGTAGAGAAAAGCAAAGAATCTTCTGGGAGGTAAGATCAGTAGTTAGGGGAAAACACACTTGTTAGAGACAGTTACACTGGCTAGAAGCAAAATTTATCAAGAGCTATTTATAAAATAATAGTGAACTAATTAGAAATTTGATTTGTAAAAATGCTGGTCAATTATTATATACAAATTCCTTTCACTGTAGTAAAACTATAGCATCAAATTATATTACTGGTTTGAAATTCATCCTCCATAATATTTTGTTTCTCTCAAGAACAATTTTCAATTTTCTCTCAAGAAAAATTCAAGTAATAGTCTTAAATTGTGTCATGTATTTTATTCCAAATACATTATTATTTTCCTGGTAAATCATATGAGATTCTAGGTTAGCTGGGCCCATTGTTCTTCCAGAATAAACAAGGTTGCATATTTTAAAGTCAATGTGCAAAATAGAAGCATTTAATAAAAACTTTCTTAAATCAGGGTACTTCCCTGCTAATGCGCTGTGACAAGCCATTTTTCCAAGCTAACATTTTCAATCTGTAGTTCTGAATAGTTGCGTGAGATTTTGCATTAGTTTCACAGGTTTTCCCAGATGATCATGCCACAGTAATAGATAAGGGGCATCTGCAGCCGACTGATCGTATCACAAGCTGTTTACTGAGAAGGAAAGACTGTCACATGCGAGCTGACTGCAGAAAGAAGCTTGAAGGTTACTATTATTAAACAACCAACTGTTAAAAGACCCACACAACACATGAAGTGGAAATACAAAATAGGCTGGTTTTGCTGCTTCAGCCAAACATTTTGGAATTCATCCACATTAAGCACTCCCTTTTTCTCACCATGGTGCTTGATTCGGTGATAAGTTTGCATACATTATTCTTCCCTGAGGTACATTTAGTTTAATTAAATTTTACTATTACAAAGTATTAAAAACCTCCTTCTCATAATCCTCAGGCAACGTGGCACTGAAGCATATTGCCTCTGCAACACTTTTCTGGAGGAGTTCTGAGAACATTATGCACACAGGTTTAGCCCAGACTCCTTTGAAAGAGGAGGAAGAAAGATGCCACAGTGCTGAGCCATCCTTACCACAAGGCTCCCTTCATCTAAGGGAGAGTGGCAGAAAGATGTTTGAAGGTATCAACACCTCTGCTCTACTTTCAAGTCTCTCTACTGACCTTTCCTGCCTTCCTCCCCCGAGTGTGTGCGTGTGTGTGTGTGTGTGTGTGTGTGTGTGTGTGTGTGTGTGTGTGGTGTACACATATGTACGGATGAGTGCCCTCACATGGACACTTGCTATTTTTGAGACAGAGTTGCTCTCTGATAATGGAGATTGCCCGTTTTTTATTATTTTCTTTATTTACATTTCAAATGCTATCCTGAAAGTTCCCTATACCCCCCACCGCCCCTACTCCCCTACCCACCCACTCCCACTACTTGGCCCTGGCATTCCCCTGTGCTGGGTCATATAAAGTTTGCAAGACCAAGGGGCCTCTCTTCCCAGTGATGGCCGATTAGTCTAGCCCTTTTGACTAGACTGCCTGCCCAGAGAGCCCCTAGACCCTGCCTTTCTCCATATTCCCAGTTCAGGGGTTACAGGTGTGAACTGTCTTTTCTAGATTTTCACATGTGTTTGCAGATTCAGTCTTAGTCCTTGGTCCTTGTACAGCAAGCACTTTACTCACTGTGTGTTTCCGTAACCTCTAACTTTTATTCCTTTGTATTGTTTGATATCACTCAAATTCTATTTTTTACTTTCTATAAAGGAAACACTGAAGGAAGAAAGAAGTAACACGGAAAACAACAGAAAATCTCTCTCTCTCTCTCTCTCTCTCTCTCTCTGTGTGTGTGTGTGTGTGTGTGTGTGTGTGTGTCTGCCTGTCTATTTGTCTGCCCATTTACACATCCACCCACCCATCTATCTATCTATCTATCTATCTATCTATCTATCTATCTATCTATCTATCTATCTATCTATCTATCTATCTATCTATCTATCTATTTATCTATATCTCTGAGCTGTTTATGGAACTCTGCCATTCCCCACTCCTCATGAAATGTTAGCTTAGAACCTATTGTGTGCTTCATATTATGCTAAGATCTGTGCACACAGGGGTGAGTAACACCAACAGCTTCCTGCCAAGAATTTACCTCATCATGAAAACTCCCTGTCATAAGAAAATTCTTATTGAAAACTGGTTTTGAAAGAGGGGTAGAGACAAGCTTGGCTATTCATTCTTAAGACAGAAAATTGAAAATCACATTACAGCATAATTAGAACACTATCCTACAATATGCAAAAGGACTCAAACGAGGTACATAATTGGAAGACATTGGCTTGCTTGTTCTATAGAGTGTTCCTCAGATAGATTTACTTAGAACTCATTTTATCTGAATTGCTAGTCGGGCACACCACAGCATTTAACAAAACAGAGCCCTAGTCTACTCTCAAAAAGCACCATGCAGAGATCCTAATACACTAATCAGGATGTGGAAAAACACACTAGTTATCCTGTACTGAAAACCAAGAAATGCTTTCGAAGCCACACTTCATGCTGTGAGGTCATTAGCAGAGTGTCCATCCACTGCAAAATGTTGTGCCACAGGTAATAGCTGCTGCACTTATTCCTAATGTTCTCTAAGTATAGCAAGAATGAATGGTTAGTGTTTGTGTCCAACCAAAGAACCAGACTTTTCTTGCGGTTGTTTATTTTAATCTACATTTCATACTTGGCAGCAGGGATCTTTTTCAAGTAAGCACTCCTGAAATAAGGAATCTAATATGTGGATATAATACAAGTGTGCATATAAGGCTGAATCACTTCTAAGAAAAATGTTTCAGCTCATAGAGGAGGGGAACTTTGTGTCATCATGTTTTATTAAAGAGCATCCTTCCATCTTCAAATACTTATTTATATTTGATAATCTTTCACCTTATTCTTTGTGCTGCTAGTTGTAGTACAATATAGTTAAACTATCCAAGCCATTTCATCATTGTCTTTTTATAGACAGGTACAAGCCCCAGCCTTATATGTAATGTCAGCTAAGGTTTCTTAGCTCATAGCATCTTGGTTTCTCGTGTATACTATGTAATTGCTTAACAGAGTTTTTAACAACACTCCTCCATCCCAGGGAGAGGATACGTTGTTACTAAAACATACAACTCCCACAGTGTGTGGTTATAAATAATAAAACTTTATTTCTTTTTGAGGGAGATCCTCTTTGGGATGGGAACATCTCTTAGGGATGTAAGACATCCAGGAATTTTGACCCTCCATTCCCAATACACACCTTTCTAATTTCCAAGAGAAGCTGAGTCAGGAGTGGTGAGGAGTAATGGAGCTAGAAAGTGTTACTCAGCACTTCACTACCTGTTTAAAGACCAGAACTAAGGCAATGGCCACATCCTGTCACTAATAGTAGACAAGAAGGACACACACACACACACACACACACACACATACACACACACAGCAACCACAAACAGGTATTGACATTTGTCACGTGGTACTAGAATTGTTATGCATAGTGAGGGGTTAAGCAAGGAAGGGATGATTACAATAGTGGAGTAAGAATGCTAATAACCATCACAGGGCCAACTTTAAGGATAACTTTATCTCATTGTTCTCATTGTTCACATGTGACATTTGACATTTCCAAATACAACCATCATAGCTACTACAAAATAGATCTGTGCCTTCAATCAAAGCTGGTGTGACCACTGCTAGCTCCAAGGCCTTTCCTCCCAGAGGTTTTCTCACCTCTTGTTTGGCCTTGCATGGCCATCAGTTCCTAGGGTGCCAAACTGTACTATCCATCCACTAAGGAGGCAATCTTGAATTCTTCTTGCATACCTGTCTAAATAAACAACTTGATATCATCCTATGTAGTAAGACCTTATTAACCCCCTTCCTAAGTTTATTCTCTTAATATATTTTTCTCACATTCTACAAATTTTTAATACTATTCTACACATTTATTCATATTGTCATCTAAGCAAAATTGTAAATTTTCAAATTGGGGTCCAAAGAAGCCGAAAGTTGTAATTTCTACATAGCTTTTTGGCAGAATTTTACCTTTACATAATTGGAGAAGGATATCAAGAAATATTTAATAAACTTCTGAATGGAAAAAAACCTACCAGATACTGTTATACTTCTTTCTCTTTTTTCCCAAATCCCATCATCCACTGAAAAACTTTTCAAAAAATTACTTATTTGTGTCATTCGTATATGCCTTTGTGACTATTTTTTGAGGGACATTGTCTACTAGACACTATATTCAGAGTGTAGATGCGACTATATTTCTTCCATCCCAAGACTGTATAGAAAACAAATCAGTAGTTTGTTCCTCCTTCTTTGTTTTGCCCCTTAGTTCATATAAAGTGGTGGATCCCCTTAATTATTGCTGTGGGACAAGTGTGATGATTGGGGATAGGGCATAAGACTCTAGTATCTTTGGCCCCCAGCCAAGGCCATCAGTTCTGAAGGTTAGATTTAATTAGTGCAGCTACATCACTTTCTCCCCTGATTTTTAATCTTCTTTGTCCACCCCCAGCACCTGCTGGAGAAGAGAGGGCAAGATCAACTCATTATGCTAACTCTAGAATTCTTAAGTTATACTTCCTTTCTCCAGATTCCCTGCTCCCTCACGTATGTCATCCTTAGCTTTATCCAAATAATTAGGTGGAGTCATAGCATCCAGGCTAATTTCTGGGAAAGCTTTGCCTTTTCTTATGTCTGTAACAGAAAGTGATCATTTTATTTTATTTTTTCAATGATTTAAGAAGTATGATGACATTCAAAAGTCATAGATCCCATTCTTACGGCTGGTGTTCTTCCAGCCTGGGTCTGACTCACTATCCCAAGATAGAGAAAGAGAAATATGGTCCTATGCCTCTGCCTTGAATCAGATCATACAATTCCAGGCACTTTAGAAGTTATTCTCTACATTCTTCATCTCTTCCAAGTGTGCTTACTGGCTCAGTAGCATACAGTAGCCTGAGAGCTTCTTGTAAAGTCTCTTGTAGGAGACATGTAGGATCAGCCTCTCATTGTCACATGGCCTTAGATATTAAAGACAGGTCTCAGGTGTGGAGCTTCTCTTCTACCACCAAGTCTACCTCTACATTATTGTTCTCCAGCATTCGAACAGCCATATCTCCTTGCTCAGTTATTGCCAATAACACAGCTATCTAAGGTACTTTTTATAGTTCTGATGCCATAGAGGATGAATGTATTTTTATACTTGAGCAAGTCTAACCTTAATTGTCTGATCCCTTATAGTCTCTGGATGCCTTTACAAGAGGACTCCTCTTCAGTCAGAAATACATCAGAGCCACCACTTACTACACATGCATCTATCCCAGGATTCTCAGATGGGCAGCCATGCACACAAAATTTTACTCCAGATATTTTTCATGATGTTTTTTTTCTACTATTGTAGAGATTCTAATATTTATCATTTCTGTAAGAAGTCACTGTCAGGGGCTAAAATATCCTGCTTTCAATCAAAATATTCACTTACTTTGCATAGTTACAGTGTTTGGGAGTTTGCAACTGCAGAAAGGCATTCTACTATTTGAATATTTATCTATTCCAAATTGGTGTTGAGAAATATAGAAGCATTTAAGCACTTGTAATCAATCCTTATATACCGGTCATAAACTTTTCTTTACTTCCACCATATTCCCTTATGTATGTCAGGTATCAATCCTTGATCCGGCAGCTAGAACTCCTTGTCTTTCAGGTGGGCACAAAGGAGAAAGTGAGAACAAAGCTTCACAACCATTTCTAGAGCAGGTCTGTAATCAGCACACATATTGCCCCATTTTTCTAGTATTGCCTCACTGATTGTAAATAGTGTTCTCATCAGTTTCTAATGCCTGTCCTTGTCTGTCAACCTCTGAAGTCAAGTAAGCTAAGTCCCTTCTATGCCCACAGATATGACTACCGACTACATATGATGAGTTTGCCACCTAAAGCACCAAGTTAGTACAGAAGGAACACAACAAGGTCTAGTTCCTAATTACTTCTCTTCTGCTGCTTGCTACTTGTCCATTTCTCTCCACTTTCATCCCACAGAAACAAACCATACTTATGGCAATGTAACATCATTCTTGAAATACTTGTAAGGCATGTCTGTTCACAGGTTTCAAAGCATTTACAAAGCAATGCTGGCATAAATGGCAAATTAGTGTAATTAATTCTCATCTCAGGAGGGGAATTTTGCAATCACATCATAAAACCCAGACACTCCTTATAGCCAGAAGGGATGAACAGTGGAAAAGAATGAACAGTAGTACTCGATGTGTTTTAAAGAACTTATCACTGAAAGCACAGTCTTCTAAGGAGTACAACATAGATGTAATTGTAGACATGGGAAAGGGTAAGGTAGGCAGAGGGAGGTCCAGATAAAAGGTACCATCACCAGTGGAGCTGGAACATAGGTGTTGTCTCAGCCAGTCAGCCACCACCAGGCTTCTAGGGCCTGCACTAGGGCCCCTGATTATAGCAACTCTCTAGGAGGTGCTGACCTCAAGAGTGAGGGGATTTGGGAGCTAAGCAGAGGTGAACAATGGATCACTGGATAAAACATATACAAAACTTCTGAATTGAAGAGTCACCTGAAAACGCCAGAGTTCTGTAGCATTGAATAAACCTTCTAAAGTTCAGGTGCCAATCAGGGCTTCAGTCTGTAAAAGCGCAGCTCTCAGGGGCTAAGTCTGTTGACAAATTGCTAACATTTTTTTTCCTTAGGTTAAGCCAAAATGTCAATGGAAGTCATGTCATGCACTTTACAGATTGCACCATCCAGGGATGGCCAATTGCAGGGCAGAGGAAACACAGGAAAGAAGAATTGCTAAATTATAAGCCTTCATTCTCATAATTGATGCTTCTTCTTGGCTTTTGTGGAACCAAGTGGGAAATATGGAAAAGTTGTAAGAAATCCCACAGTACATAACTCAGCTTTTCTCATGTTCTATATACTACCATGGTAGTATACAGTGATAGGAGAATGATTTGTGGTGTCTCTTAGAACATGAACTAAACTGAATGTACAAAACCAAATGTCACCAAAGATTAAATGATTGGTATATCATTAATGACAGATAGCAGTAAATGAAATGAGATTTATAAAAACACAATGTGTATAAATATATGCACATGAACACAGATGCACATGAAAAGTCACTTACAGGTACATGCCAGCACATGATGTACATGAACACAAACAAAAAGAAACACAGATTTTGCTTACATAGCACAAAGTAAGAATATACACACTCACATAAACACATAATTTTCTGTAGTTTCTTGGGGTGTGTGTATACAGTGAATGTGTATATAGATGTGGCACATGTGTGTGAAGGTACATGCATGTCCACATATTTGTCAAAGTTGAAGCTTGGCATTGGGTATCTTTCTTGATTGCTCTTGATTAGTATAATTAGCCAATTTACTTTCCCCTGTTTAACTCTGTAGTGCTGGATTTACAGGCTAGCCACCTCACCTAACTGCCCTACACTTGGGTGCTAGGGATCTGAACTCCAGCCCTTGTGTGGCAAGTACTTTACCTGATAAGCTATCTCGTTGTTCTTTATTCGGTTTAAATGTGCTTTCCCAGCCCAATTTCCCCACTAATCGGTTTTATTGAACGGCCTATGTTATATGTACAATGTTCCTTCAGAGAGGCAATATTGCCTGTAGCACACACAAAAACTTGTGCTCTTTTTCTGATACCTTTCCAAAGGAGGTCTTAATGAATAAAAGGAGTTTGTGAAAGAGAGAAAGGAGTAGAGGTAGGAATTTCTGACACAGTAAAAGAATATCAGTGAAGATGTGCACAGACAAACAAGAACCCCAGAGGGGTTCTGTCCTGTAATGCAAAACCATTACACTATTTGAGAAGTGGGGTGTGAAAATCCTCTAGGTACAAGAAGGTATTCTTTTCCAACTTCCCCAGCTGGACCCACAGTGAGAAACAGCCATGAGGAGTGCCTGGTCTCAAGGGAGATTCTGCTGCAGGGGCTGGAGCTTCTGCTCTCTCATTTTCTGATGAAGTTTTACTCTTTAACAGTAAGGAATCCTCCTTCATTTCTTCCAGTAATAGAAAGGTGTTAGAGCGACATGATGAAACAGTGGGAGAACCTGGGCATGAGTCCTCTGTCCCAGTCAGTGTCTAAACCTGGAACAGGGCTCCAGAACATACCTGGAGGTTACAAAAGGAGCCTTAGACATGAACAGCAAACAATTGGTTCAGTCATAGGTAGACTATGTTCCTGAGACATCAAAGGAGCCCCATTTCTACAGAAGCTTCGTTTGGATGCCCAAAGGAGCATTCTTTTATTTCTTTTCTTCCTCTGTAATATGTAGTCTCAGGACATATGCATACACAACTTTAGGGAAAGGATGAGAGAGAGAACACAGGGAAAATGTAGGTGGCAAGAATCTAGCTATGATTCAAGAGGGATGAAGGAGGCAAAAATGGTTGTTTACACATTTCCTTTTCATGATGTACATCTAGGTTACTTTTTAAAGTAAATCTTCCTGTCACAGTCTAAACTTTCCTCTAAACTTCATTACATATTCTAGGTGATATTAGGCAATGGGTTCCTCAATGGATAATGTATATATTCACAGATTCTCACCTTTAATGAGGCCTTGAATGATTGAAGAGAATATTTCTTTGTTATGAAGTGAGTCTGAGAGTCTGGAGTATGCTTCCTGATGACACCGCCAAGACATAGCTTAATGGAAATGCATTTTAAATAGCTATGCAGCTACGGAAATATTGGCTTATGAAATCATTGCAAGGCTTTGTCTGCCTCCACTATACACTGTCCTTGTCCATAAGCCTTACTGTGTTTTTTGAGGCTAACACTAGCATCACCACTTATTCTGGTATCTAAGCAACATCAAAAAGCAAACAAACCAACCAAAAAGAGTTATAGGGCTTCAAGCACATAGTGAAAGTTACATTGGAAACGACTCAGAAAGAACAGATCAAGAATCCTCTCGAGTAAGGGCAGGTGATTTTTTTTTTTTGTCTTCAAACACACAAGGACAGTTAAGAACCTGTAGTTCCGAATGAAGGGTTCAAACACACATTTGGCAGAAGTTCTGGGAAGAGATGGATGTGGCAAAGGTAAAATATTTTTAAAGAAAGTGAAGGATAGTAAAAAGGGACACAAATTTTTCCAATTAGGAAATAAACTAGGCATTGTGGAGGACATAAAATCAAAGTTATTTGTAGAACTAGTTGAATAAATCACATGAAGAGAACCAACTATGATGATAAGATACTGTACCACCATGAAAGTACCACAGGGACTAGACAATAAGAGGATACCATTATTAAGTTGCTTAGGAAAAAAACAAAAACAAAAACAAAAACGAGATCCACCTGTTCTCACTTAAACCTTCTTTGCAAGAATGATGGTGACAAAGACTTTGCCTGAGGGTTATAACTGAGTCCTGGGAAGACTTAACTCTTAACTGAAGAATTAACTCGATCAGATTGGCCCATGGGCACATCCGCAGTACATTTTCTTAGTTTAGCTTTTATGTGGGAAGGTCCAGGCTACTGTGGATGGGTGACTGTTATTTTAAGAAGCAGGTTGAGTTGACCAATAAGCACTATTCCTCCATGGCCTCTTCTTCAGTTCCTACTTCTAAATTTCTGTTCAAGATCGACTTCACTAAATGATAAACAGTGTAAGCCAAATAGATCCTTTCAACACTGACGATGCTTTGGTCAGGTGCTAGCTACAGTATAAGACCACAAACTAGAATACCGAAGAAAACAGAAGCTGATAAAGACCAAGCAGATAAGGAACATCATGAGGCAACAAGATAGCCAGGAATGGAAAATCTAAGTACAAGTTTGCATTGCTTTCTGGCTTGTTTATTTTGTGGTCCAAGAGAGGCTGAAAAGACTATAACAAACAAATATGTCATTAACAAGAAAAAGAAAAAAGAGAATAGAATTACTGCCAAGTGTGTTTGGTTTTATGAGACCTAATTCATATGGCATGCATTTGCCCTGATGACCATGTCCATCAGGGTTCAAATACCTTCTCATTTCTGGCATTAACAGTATTTTTTTGTCATTTTTGGAACTTAGTGATGCATATTTATAATTCAGTTACTCATTTAAAATTCATTACACTTGTATCCTTTACATTTATAGTCCCATAATAGAAATGAACATTTAAAGCTCAGAATGCATTTGTTGGAAGCTGACATCTAAATCTCTATTTATAACAAAGTTTTAATTTTGCTATGAGTGTCTAAGACCGAAGGAGAGCGAGTTTCGTTTATATTCACCTCCTGCCCAGAGTATCCTTTATAAATCTATTGTCATTGGGTAATATATAATAATAGCAAATGAGCATGGCATGTAATAGTAGTCAGGAAAGCTTTCTCATTCTCCTGCAAGCCTGGTGAGTGCCGAGCAGCTTGGGCTTCTGTATGTTTATGTCAATATTGAGGAAATATCTAAAATGTTTCTAAAATGAATGACAGTCTTGGAGAGCATTGAGCATGGGCTGGTACTGTCAGTTTATGAAATTGACTTAGGTAGCAGGATTTGTGAAGGCTCATGTGTCAGTGTGGGGTGAGTTTGGACACGTCAGGAAATGTCAGGGGAATCTATTTAGTGTTCTAAAAATATAGCTCGAGAAATTATACCCAGTAGCCCGAAAGAATCAGCCACATTCATTTGTGACACATGACCTGTAGCATGGGATACTCTGCCTTCATATTTAGAGCATAATCAAGATGAGTTCCCATCTGGAAAAACCATCCTGGAAATTGGTTTTGATTTTCAGTGAAGCAGCTGTGGGGAAATGGAGATTCTGTAAAAGGATGTTCTAAATTAGAGACCCCACACCCACATCTTATGTCCATTGGGAAAGTTAAAATAAAGCTTGATCTGTAAATAGTCTTTTGATATGTAACTAGAAAGATGATATTATACTTAATTAGAGTGGAAACAGCTCCAATCACCAGTGACATTAAATAAAAAAAAAAAAGAACACTAGTAGAAACACAGAAGAAAGACAATTTTGTTATCTAAACAGGAATTAAAAACCTTGGATGATATTGAGAATGGACCCCTGCTTCGTGGTCAGCTTTGGACCTCTACTTGTTTCCATGGTAACACTAGAAGGGATACTATCACAACTTCCCCTCAGCCCTCCTGGTTAAAAAAGAAGAAGAAGAAGAAGAAGAAGAAGAAAGACAGGAAAAGGAATGCCTCTGGCCTTGGATGGATATGTGACATTATGATCTGCTCTAACAATTAGAACACTACATGCTCCTGTCTTTTCCCTTAAGTATAAATCAAGCCGTGACCACCATTCATTTATCCAGAAGTCTGTATCCCAGGAAAGCAGTTTCACCTGCACACATGCTAAGGAGATGGAAGAACTAACCATTACCTCAGTGCGATCATACATTACACTTCCCCAAAGCCCCTCCCCATGTACGAGAGTTGGCAGATATTCATTACTCAGCCTGCCTGCTTTTAGGTGTAATTTTCCTTTCTCCTTTTCAAAATCTTCAGTGTGTTTTCTCTGTCTAGGCTTGCCTTCTCTTATTGTATTGGATTCTCTGAAATTCTACAACCATCCTACCAACCCTTATACCATAGAGTTGGCTGTGGCCTTCCATTGCAGAACGTGTTAGCTTTTGTGGACTCTAACTCACAAAAGGATGAGTTTCTTAGTTTTTTTTCCATCTCCCCCTACTTTGCACCTGCTGAAACTATAGATTTATAGCCTTCTCTGTTTTTATCTTAACTCTAAATTATCCTCCAGCTCCATTCTGAGTCTGTTTTTAAACTATCTGATTAATTAGAATAAGAACCCTAAGTTGATCCAAATTTCCCTGACTATAATATGAAGACAGAAACAAGAAAATTACCACATCACCGTGGTGCCAGAGTAGGGACTGGGGTGTAGTAAATGAGCCCAAATTTGCAGCCATCACTGGAAGCTAGAAAACAGGCAAGAAATGCTTTCTTGCAGATTTCAGGTCACAGCCTGCTATCAGTGTGCCTCAGTCTCTTGGGCCCCAGAATCAAAGGACAATTTAACATGTTTTTATTTCACTTATGTGTACAGGCATGCACTTGCCAGCTTATGAACGTGGAGGTCAGAGGGCAACTTGCAAGAGCTGAGTTTTCCCCTTCTACTATGTGAATCTCAGGGAATGGAACTTGGGTCATCAGGCACCCACCCACTAAGCCATCTTAGGGCCCACATTTCAAATATTTAAAGCCACACATTTCAGCATGTGTGTGTGTGTGTGTGTGTATGTGTGTGTGTGTGTGTGTGTGTGTGTGAGAGAGAGAGAGAGAGAGAGAGAGAGAGAGAGAGAGAGAGAGAGAGAGCTTGCACGCACACCCTTGAAAGCAGCACCAGACCTTTCCCACAAGTGTCTTAGGTGTCTTAGTCTCTTCTGTCAACCCTGAGTTCATGAGTAATCCTCAGTTTCATTTAATTCTGACAGCACAGGCCTCTGAGCCCATCTCCTTGGTGGAGACAATTGTTTCCAAGATGATGTCAGGTACAAACTTATGAGACACAATCCTAGATCATGTTATCCATAGCAAGAATGCCCAGCTCTCTACCTTTGAACACCAAATGACCATTTCAACTACTTGAAGTTGTTAAGGTGGTACTTGCAGCAGACTCTTGGCAAGGTCTCTGGCAGGAAGCTCCCTATTGCCTCCATAAGTGAACTGAAGATCCAAATGAGTTTTATTCTAAGCCAACAATCACTCTGCTCACTGAAGCTTTCCCAGGGACATCCCTGCTTTCTTTCTCTTTCCCTCCCGCCACTCTCATTCTTCCCTCCCTCCTTTCCTCACTGCCTCCCTTCTTCTCCCTTTCTCCCTCTCCCTCTTTCCCTCCCTCCTTCTCTTTCTCTACCCTCTTCAAAGTCCCTGAATATTAGCATAAGGGGCAACTGCTTAGCCTGATAATAGGAACCCATGTGTGGGTGGGCACCAGTGCAGATTTAAAATGCACAAAAGCCTGAGAAAAATACNCAAGCCATAACTGTATTTGATATAATTTGTAAGGTGAAAAGAGAGCTAGATCAATTCATTTGAAGACTTGATGAAGCATTTCAGTCTTTTGGAGTTGCATGCCCTGGGATATGGGTAAAGATAAGCTAGGCTGGGCTTCCACTGATGCTGAGCAATGAAAACTGGCTGATTTCACAGCTGATTTCACTGCTCTGGACTGCCTCCCAAAGAAGAGCAAACTGGCGTAAAGACAGTCCAAATCCAGGTGAACAAACACTACTCCTTTGAGGCTCTGCCACATTTCCAGCAAGTCTTGTGTAGTGGATAGGTTTCATTTACTTGTATATTTAATTAAATGAAACACCTTGCTCAAGTGGCTTTGTGGACTTTGAAGAATTAGGCAGAGTTAACTCTGGTTTTGGTGGCAAATTACTCTGTCTGTTGTACAGGGAATCTTACCCAGCAAAGAATACTGCCATTACCAGCATAGATACTCTCTCAGCCCTTTCCCCTTTTATTGAAAAACAAAAACAAAAAAATAAAAACAAAGAAACAAAGCTAAAGTTTCTTAAAATTAATGAGATAATTCTTTTGTAAGAATAATTGGATATTGAATATCTCTTTTTAAATATGTTCTATGTTAAAAGAGGATTATATTTATAAATAGAGGGTACTACTTCCGCAGTTATCAAACTGTAGCATTATTACTCTGTATGTGCCTTCTCAAAGCAACATGATATATCATATAGCCTTGACCAACTTTGAACTTGTCTTAGGAAAGGCTGTGTGTGTGTGTGTGTGTGTGTGTGTGTGTGTGTATGTTTGTAAATGAAGAACCACATGAGACACTTTCAAAGGTTTTGGCTGATAGACTCTGCTATGTAGAGCATAGAGAAAGTATCCAGGAACATGTAGCAATAACTTCAAAGGATATAGACATTACAAAATCAATCAACTACAGTGAGCGCTAAGGATTTCAGGACCGTATACACCTAATGCTAGGCTCTCTGCTCTTGAAATCAATTATTCTGACTCAGGGAGCAGAGTTCTTCCCATTATTTGTTAAATGTTCTTCAAAATTCTACCATTGGGTTTAAAAAGAAAAGGAGAAAGAAAGGTAATGGGGGAGAGAATGAATTTGACTGACAGGCTAGTCAAAGGTGTCTTATCTTCTATAGCGTGGTTCTCACACGCAGAGACAAGTCTGTATACCCCAGCACTGCCAACACACTTCCTGCATTTTACATCTAAGATTTTCATCACTGGAAATGATGAAAATTTTGCAGGTTTTAAAAACAAGTGAACATAACTGACCTTTCGAGCTTCTACAAACTTCTCTTTGTTTTTGTATCCAGCACAGTTTACTCAATGTTCATCATGTGGGTCAATATTTTGTGCTTTTCAATAAATGCTTAAAACCACCAGTTAAGGGAGCACAAATACTTAATGTGTGAGCGTAATTAGGGAGAAGATAAACATTGAATACACAAAAATTAATGTCTATTTTATGTAAAACACATGTTTACGTGCCTTTATTATCTTTAAGAATATTTTAATTTCTAAAAAGAAATTATTTGTGGCAGGAAGGAGACAAAAGATGAAAAAGTAAAGCCTTTCCTTTTTTATTGTTGTTCATTGTACTAATAGCCTTAAATTTATTCTCTCCCATAACCTTACTTCCCTATGCATGTCAGATTGCAAGTTCTCTGTGAACATGTTTGTCTCCCAGAGCTTATAAGAAGCTTCAATAGGTCTTGCTCCTGGATAACCTAAGTCAACAGCATGAGTTAATACAGAAGATCAGGCATCATCCAAAACAGGCAACATGCAAACAAGGGGCCCATGAACACGGCTTGGGTCTATACTTCCTGCAAGAAGAAAACCAATCCACTATGCAGAACAAGAATGCCATACAATCCTCAAGTTTCTTGTTTCTGTTATTTTTTGCAGCTTTCACTAAAATTAGCAGTTTGCTTTAGTTTTCAGTTGCAGGGTGGAAAACATATGGTGCATACCCCATGGGCTTGATTAACCTTCGTATTCTTAAAGGGCTTGAATAACTGTTTTAAATGAACTAAACTCAGGAAGAATTAACCCTTCTCCTACAGCTTTGTCACAGCATATTTTCTGATTGTGACTACTCCCATGATTTCTGGATAAACCAGTTTAAATTTTCCCATGCAACCTCAAAGTGGTGGTGAAGAATTGCTTGTGTTTGGTCAATTCAAAAGAATTATCCCAACTGTTTATCTATTCTGCCTTTTGGGCTATACTAGACAACCACTGTTTTTATGGTAATAGAATTCATTTTGGTTGCTAGTTTACTATAAAAAAAAAAAACCCTGTGAACACTATCTTGTTTGTATAGAACTTACACACAGTACAACACTAGCTTTAAACTCCAAATGTAGTTATAGGGAAAAAACCTTATCTAACATACTAAACGTTTATACGTATTGCATTATCTTTCATGGAGAGTTCTGATTAATGAACTCGAGACCTGTGCCTTTATAAAAAAACGTGTTATAAATCATTGATGTTTCAGTAAATAATTGTCTGAATTGGTTGCTTACTATTTGCTGACTCCACTCCCTACAAAAATGAGTCAGTCACCCAGGCAAACATCTCCCTTAGCCTGTGTGTTTGTTGTTCACACTTGAAAAGGTCAAGAGTACAGAAATTTAAGAATGGTTAAAGTGATATGCAACATTCTCTTAATTAAAAGTAAATGAACATTTAATATTTTATTAAATCAAAACACAAAATGGAATTTTTAAGCTCTCATAAAGAATTTTTCTATGACTGTGTAGTTTCCATTAATAATGAATATTTGGACTTGAACTAATATTACAATTCAAATAATAGTGTTTAAATTTTTCATTGTTTTGCAATCTAAAAGCTCCCTCTTCTGATAATGTGGAGAAAGTCTTCACAAATTTCCTTCCTGTGGGCTTCTGTCTAGATCTGCTTGCATTTCCAGGACACATGTTCTCTATTAAAAGCTGTTGTGAACCCTAACAAGTATATAAGCTAAGTCCACATCATATAAAGGCACAGCTTATGCTCAACCCCTGACTGGAACAGCAACTGCAAATTGTACACCAGTTTTTCTTAAAAGTCATGAGTAATATTTCTGAGAAAATCAAAATTCATTACCCTGTTATGTGATTCCAGTATGCTTTTTACTGCAAATACTATATGAAGAATCACCAACTTTAGGATGTCATAAGAACCTGTAGTTTGATAAATTCATAGTAGGTTCATTCTCAGCATATTACTTTACCTACTAAAGTCTTTAAAAATATGGTTTTCACATATGTATAATCTTAAATAATATCATGACTTGTTTGTTATGAGAGTTTCTAGTTTGTATTTTAAAAAATAATCATGAGATTATTTTAAATAAATACTTCATTTTACTTCCTTGAGAAAACTGAAAATTAAATTTCTGGGTCAAAACTCACCAACCATTATAACAATATGAAATTCCTTCCTGAAACTTAAATGCCACAATTCAATAAGTACCTCACAAGCTCTCTCTATGTCTACAAAAGGGCTTGGTATTTTAGATATTTATTAATATTTATATATTTGTAGATAGCTATTGATATTTATATAAAACTTGAAAATGCCATTGTGTAATTGTATTTCTTTGGAATCACAGGAAACCTTTTCCTCTAAATAATTGATGATTTCTATTATTTTTGGTAAATTAACTTCAGATGTCTTTAGGCACATTTTAAATAAGATATTCAATATTTCCTCCTGTTTTGAGTAACTCTTTTGTCATCCATAATATTCATGTATTAATTAAACATTTTACCCTTTTCTTAGTTGTTTTATAATTCAAAGACTTTAATATTTCATGTAGCAAAAACTATATAACTATATATTTATTGGCTATTTTTATTATTTCATGGAATTGATTTAGTACTATAATTTAGCATTAATTTTGTTATATGACTTAATAAATACAGCTTTTATTTTCCTAAAAGTTAACTGTAAATAGTGTTTAAAATGTCAATATTTCTCCTATTGATTTTAAAACCAACTGGATTACATACCTATTAATTTCCGTTTGGACTTATTTCTGTTTATTCTGCTGTTCTGTATTGATTCTATATACAGTCTTGTCACTGTTACTTGTTTTCTTTTATCTATAAGTCTTATCTAATTTTTCTTTTCTTCTTATTATTATTTAAGATGTATTTATTTTATTTTATGTATGTGAGAACCCTGTCATTCTCTTTACACACACCAAAAGAGGGATATCTTCACATATACCTGAAAAGGGCATTGGATCCCAATTCAGATGGCTGTGAGCCACCATGGGGTTCTTGGGAATTGAACTCAGGACCTCTGGAAGAATAGTCAATGTTCTAAACCACTGAGTCATCTCTTCAGCACCCTTATAATTTGCTTTCAAAATATGTTTGTATTTTTTGTACCCAAAGATTCTAAATTTAGCTGGAATTAAATAATATTGTTGCAAACTAACATCCATACAATATTGTGTCTTACCATATAAGAGGCAATAAAAAAAATACCTATTTGTTTCAATGAAAATTAAAAGAACTTAGTCAAGTTTTCTGCTGTTATACATAAATATTCCTATGCATATTGATATTTATTTAGAAGGTTTATTCTTTGCTGTTTCATAACATTGCAATGGATTATGTGTTTAAAGTTTGAGTAAATTATTCATTTCTAAGTATGTTTTTAACACAGCCATAGTAGAACTCTGGTCACAGTCTCCTGGCATTATTTTCAATTTATTATTGAAATTCCTAATGTCCATGAAGAAAATGCAGATCCAGGCCTCTTGGAAAGTTTCTGTGTTTCATAAATTTTCCTTGTACTCAGAAGGAGGTGTTTATGTGAAGGCTAAGTATCTCTTCAGCTTGGAAATGACATCTTTTACATCTTCAAATGATTCTGTTCATGCAGAAAGACAATGATGTCTCTTTTTAATGTCTGTTAGTGCTTTTTAAATCTCAAACTTCCTGTTAATCTAGCTTCCTTTAGGATTTGTTTACTTATTTCTATTTTACTTTTCACCACTTCTTGGTTGTTTTTCTCTATCTGACACAGCTGCATGTCATCTTTCCCATCTTATATATGAAGTCCACCTTGTCATGTGGCTTGCTGAGGTTGTCACACAGGTAATGCCTACCATACTTCATTCTCTCTCGTCAGTCTTTCAAAGGCATCTCCTGGATGCTGAGCCTTGCTTTCTTCTTCCTTGTTTTGAGTAGATTCTTTGACAGTCTTCTTGATAGTATTCCCACTTATACACTCTGAGAGAGTGACGGTTTCTCTTCACCTGCTCTTGGAAATACACAGAGTAGACTGGTATTGTGTTCTCTGCTTCATCCATCTGTTTGTGGTTAGAAATCCACTCATAAATTTTAGTCTGAGAATGGTTTTATTGTTCATAGTTTAAAATTTCTTTTCTAGTTTAGTGTAAATCTAACTGCCAGTTTAGTTAGGTTTTTTTTTTTTTTTTTTTTTTTTTTTTGGTTTTTCCAGACAGGGTTTCTCTCTATAGCCCTGGCTGTCCTGGAACTCACTTTGTAGACCAGACTGGCCTTGAACTCAGAAATCTGCCTGCCTCTGCCTCCCAAGTGGTGGGATTAAAGGTGTGCGCCACCACCACCCAGCTTAGTTAGGTTTCTATTGCTGCAATAAAGATCACAACCCAAAAACCAACTGGAGAAAGAAAGGGTTGATTTTACCTCACAGCTTCCAGTGATCTCCAAGGGAAATTGGAACAGGAAACTGATGTAGAGGTGGTAAAGAAGAGCTGCTTCCTGGCTCACTGCCCATGGCTAGTTAAACCTTCCTTCTTACAGCACCTAAGACTATCATCTCAGGAATCGCACTGCCCATAGTGAGCTGGGCCCTCCGACATCAACCATCAATCAATCAATCAAAAAAAAAAAAAAATGGACCACAAAGTTGCCCACAAGCCAGTGTGCTAGGAGTACTTTCTCAGCTGAAGATCCCTCCTCTAAAACAACTCTAGCTTATGTCAAGTTTATGTGTAAGTAGCCAACATAGGGCTTAACGTTGAAATAGAGAGAGTCACCATGGTTGCATCAAGCAAGACTCATTCAGTGTGACCCAGAGTACATCATTCTGTATCCATGATTGTACTTTTTCTGGCCTCTTAGACATGTGTAGGTGTGGACTTCTCCATAGGAAGCTACATGTTCAGGGGGAAATTCTGCACAAAAGGCTCCTGCCCTTCCCTTAGTGCCTGTGACCTGGAAAGTCAGGGCATCCTCTATCGTCTACGTGAAGTTGTTGCTTGAGGTCCAGGGGTGGAAGTTGTTTCTCTCCATGTGCCTTTGGTTCCTCAAGAAGTCTTCACCACTTCAAGGAAGGATATATTCTCTCAGTGTTGTTGCCAGGATTAAACTCTGAAACCTGTGCCATCTTCTTACACAATATGGGTCTTGTCTTTACAATTTTGTCTTCTGTTTGTTTGCTTGCTTTTATAACTAGAGTAATAACAACTATTTCAGGTACTTCCAGATGTCTCTGGTTTTGAGACAGGAACATTTTGTTCTAGGGACCTTCTCACACTTCCATAAGGCAAGACAATGTCTGCTCTGGATCAAGGTCAGTGCAGGTTCTCTCTTTAGACCCCTCACTCACCATTTTCTTGACAATACCAGATGCTAATAGCAGGTACTTCGAATGAATTATTTTCCTCTGTCCCAAAGACATTAAGGATACATCCATAAGGTTAGGATCATAGTCTGAGGCTGCAGACCACAGTGGACAAGTGAATTAACTAGCACATCATGCATATTCATATAAGGGAAGTTGTGAACTTTTCATCATAAATAACATAACCTGGTTTGTGATCTCTAGATACTTAAAATTAAAAGAAATCTCATCACTGCAGAAATTTTCAGCCTAATTACAAAGAGTAAAATCGGAGTGGCATGATTCCTCAAAGACTAATATTTTCATAAAATAGTTATTATGCCATTTGGTAGATGTGTAAAATCTGTTCCCAAAATCATCAGTGCCTCCAGCTGCCCTCCACAACCTTTTCAATATTATAATTAATTACCTGCTGGATGTGTAATAACGTGCCACATTTGCTTCAAGACATGTTCTTTGTCCTAAAGAAGATTTTGTTTGGAAGGAGTAGCTGAGAGCTGTGACTGCTAACATTTTCCCTATGGGCAATTTAAAATTATTCAAGTCCAACCTTAATAAAAAATGTTCTGATCAGTTTCTCATATGTGAAAATAACTTAAAATAGAGAAAGGGTCTTTCAGAATAATCACTGTGTTCAAGACATAGAATATGCACCAAGGAGGGAGGATTCACTGAGTCCTTTCATGGTAAGATTCTGCCTAAACATTGCCCTTACACCAACTCTGATGTTCCTGTCAGGAGCAGCCAAGAAAATGGGGAAACATATATTCTTCCACATTTATTTTGAAAATCAGATTAACCAAAAAAAAGGGGAAAAAATAGAAAACAAGATTGCCAACTCAGGAAAAATATGGTGGATAAACCAAATTTAAAACTATATAGAGCATGCAAAGAACTATCTGAGGGGTTAAAATGGGGATACCTTTCCCAGAGAATACTTAGATTTTTCAAACATGTTCAAGTTTCCCAGGGATAGAAATTATGCCTTATTGGTGAATCAATTTTTAATCTCACCCCTCAGTGCATAGAAGTAGCTTGTGTGGACATATGAGTTAGGATTAGATAAACACAATCACCACAGCACAGCAAATGATTCCATGTGGTAACTTTCATCTGCACTCCAAAATCTCTAAATGTATCAATAGGCCAAGTGTGCTAACACCAGACAAGCAAATTCTGTGGATTTGGATATTAGTAGCCTTATGCCAATCAGAGTTAGGAGGCCTTGAAAGCAACATGCTCCCCAAACAAGTTTCCTAAGGTAATTGTGTAGAACAAGAAATGCTATAACATCTCAAAGAATATGACACAATGCCATGTGCTTGTGTTGCCATCAAACAAAAGTCCGATGTTTGGGTTGAAACAATGAATTGATAGCGCACAGTATTTGCTGGAAATGACGGGTCCTGTCACCAATGACTTCATGTAGTGACTTCATGCTGCTGTATCTTCATGCACAAGATGTGCAGCAAATCAAGCTAATCTCAACACAAGTAAGGTTGGCCTTGTGAAGTCTCAGACCTATCAGCTATTGGTGGCTACTGGGAAATGCACATTTGGTGTTCTACAGGGATGTGGTCCATGAATGAATGAATTCTGCAGCAGATGTCCCTGTATCTATGCACATATAAGCAGTGTTAAATGAACTCTGTGAGCTTCTAAATGGGCACATAAAGTTGAAAGTAAAAAGATAGAGTAGGAGAGGAAATGGGAGAATATGGGGGTACATTTCATCAAATGTAGTATATGCATGTGTAAATTTCTTAAAAATTAATATTTTTGTACCTCCCTTGAAATTTGTAATAATGATACTTTTGCTCTTTTATTGTGCTTGTGAAGTGCATGCATCCATTTGAGAAGAGAAGAGATTACCATAATTATGTCTGCTATTGGCTGTTCTTGCTTTATGCTACCTGCTGTTTCTTGTTCTGTTTTTCTACAATACTAAGCAGTGCTCTGTGAGTGTCTTAGTCGGTGTTCTATTGCTGTAAAGAGACACCAGGACCATGGAAATTCTCATAAAAAGAAGCCGTTAAATGGACTTCGATTAGTTTCAGAGGGCTAGTCCATGGTCATCATGGCAGAGCTAAAAGTGCTATATCTGGATCTGTAGGCAGCAAAAAGAGAAAGCCACTGGGCCTGGCTTGGGCCTTTGAAACCTCAAAGCCCAGCTGTAGTGACAAACTTCCTCCAATAAGACCACACCTACTCCAACAGGCCATATTTCCTAATCCTTTTTAAGTAGTGCCACTTCCTGATGACTAAGTCATCAAATATATGAACCTATGGAAACCATTCTTATTTAAACTACCAAAATGAGTGAAGAATTAGAGAGTTGGTCTTAGTGTAGTCTTTACAAGACAAGGAACTATTTATGAAGAGAAGCCAAGCAAGAGCATTTAAGATGCTTTAGCAATGTCAGAATGATTTCTATGACACTATTTAAAAAGTCAAAATGGTGGCAGTGGATGTTAGGTAGTAGAAATGTAATTTGGCCAGAACACTCATTTATAACAGACAAACAGGAAAGGGTAAGGGAGGATGAAGAAAAGCAACTAGCTTTCTGATTATGTAGACAGTCTTTGCTACCTAAATTCCTATTAAGCTGTAGCTAACATCAAAGAGAGACCATTTTAGTGGATCTAATCATTATGCCCTTCAATTGGGTCCTCGCAAACTGGACTCAGTGATGGGTCTTTAAACATAGAAGCAGTGCCTTCTTTTGTTTCCAGTTCCCTATGTCTTAGTTAACACTCTATTTCTGTGAAGAGACTCCATGAAACAAACAATTCATAAAAGAAAACATTTAATTTGGAGCTTGCTTACAGTTTGAGAAGGTGAACCCACAACCATCATGGCTGGAAGTATTGCAGCAGTCAGCTAGGCATGGTACTGAAACAGTAGCTGGGAGCTTATGTCTTATTTGCAAGTTGGAGGGAGGGAGGGAAGGAGGGAGGGAGGGAGGGAGAGACAGACAGACAGACAGACAGACAGACAGACAGACAGACAGAAACAGACAGAGACAGACAGAGACAGACATAGAACTCCTGAGCTGGATGTGGGCTTATAAAAACACAAAGTCCACCCACAAGGGTAGGCATTCTTCAAGATGGTCACACCTGCCAATTCTTCTCAAACAGTCCCATCAACTGGCCATCATGTATTTCAATGAGTCTATGGTAGCCATTCTCATTCATACCACCACACCCTGTATATTCCTTATTATTTTAGATATAAATATTGCTAAAAGGTTTTACTATAGGCCTATATTTCTTCAAAGTGATATATTACTGTAAGCCAATTAAATAAGTTTTAAGACTTTAATAAGGTCTTTAATAACATATTGTTAGCTTTCCAAAGCATCAACTTACTAAATATTAATCATCAAATGAAATGAGAATTCAGCCTTGCTTTCAGGAGCTTGACTTTCTGTTTTTGGTTTAATCTTCCTATAACCTTTAGTAATAAAGAGCTGGTAATGGCTTGATGATTTGCAACTTCAGACCCAATTTGATTAGATTTCCTGATTAAAGGACAAATGTCAGCTATGCAATATGGTGCATAACAATATATATTTTAGTTGTCTTTAAAGGAAGGTTTGCTTCTTTGGCTTGAAATGAAAAATGTCATTTTCAGTACTCATTTACTATAAATGGACATAAATTGAATGGAAGAAAACATAAGCCCATTTCCTCATTAATGTTATTTCCCTGTGTATAATAATTATTTATTAATATTGATTTGAGTAACTGTAATTTGACTTCATACCAAATCAATGGATAACAATATCTGTATCAGGATTCTTGAGTAATATCACAATTACTACATCATAGAACCCTGCTTTTCCATCCTCATTTATGCTTTTAGGCTTCTGTGCCTCACTGAACTGTAGCCTGTTTGGAATTCATACAACATTTTGCATGGAGCAAAGTGTAAAATGCCACTTCCCATCCTGCTACCTTATAAATTATTCAGCCCTGCTGTTTATCAGGCAGCTTCTGCTGATAGATAAGAAGTCACCTCTCATTTGCTGCACACATCACAGAAGCCTTAACAATCAAATGTGGTGTGTGGCCAGCTAACAGAGCAAGGGGAATGTCCAAGCAAGAGTGAATTGGGTTATGAGGCCTCCACATTGAAACAAATCACACCAGTTTCACTTGGAATAAAATAGCAATATTTCACTTGCCAGCATTGAGAGTTGAGAGCACAATGCCTACTCCCAAAAAAGCACACAGTGTAAACGCTCTCTTTCTTGTTGAGTAGCTGTGTTAAGTCAGTAAGCAAACAGGAACCCTCGCTACCTCTGCACAGCACCTTACAAATTGCCACAAGTTTAACTGTCAAGAATGTTGTTTCTAATTTTAAAACAAAAGAACAGCATTTCTGCCTGCATTGTCCTGTTGTCAGTACTTGTCCTATAATTTGTGGTGTCTTCCTTATGGTATGGTCATGTTTTGATATGGACATTATTTGATTAGAATATTCCATGTTAGAGCAACTGTAAAACAACAAATCTACCAAAAAGGTTATTATAATAGCATATTAATAGCACTTCCGAGTTTACAGGATAACAATTTAGATTAAATAGACAGCCTTAATAGACTATGTTATTATTTCTGACCAGGGGCAACTGAACCATTTGTTTTTTTGGCTTATAATTTTAGGCCACAGTCTACCATGGAGAGACATCAAGACATAAACTCCAGGTAAGAATTTGAAGGCATCCCTGCTTGCTATTCCATATACTGTCACATGTGACAAAGAAAGTCACGCCATAGTAAATGAAGAGCAGCAGCAACCATGGAGGATGCTGCTTGATGGTTGTCAGACAGACTTATGCTCAGGTAGCTGTCTAGCATGGGTGCAGGAGCACTTGCCTACAGAATGATGTCTACCACAGTAGTGGGCTCCTGCTACATCCATTAACAACTCAAACAGTCCCTGAAGACATGCTTATGGGTAATCTGATCTAGACAAATCCTTAAATGAGATTGTCTTCCCAGATAATTCCAAGTTGTGTCACATTGACTATAAAAGTTAACCGCAGCATGTACCATGTTTTGAATAATTGATGAATTGTTGACAGCATTTTTTTACACTCCCCAGGCCACAGCCTCTCCCCATGCAACAATTCAATGTTCTTTCACCGAAGGTAGAACCTCCTGCCATAGTTTAATTCTGAGCTGTACCATGAACTTGCCAAACCACCAAGAAGGCAGAAGATGTAAATGCTTGGAAATAGCTCTACTTAGGGTTTCTTCTTTACAACAAACATCAGGACCCTGGGAAGACTAGCCTATAGCAGTTAAGAGACTCACAGATGAGACTCAACAAAATGCTGCACAGACACACAAGCTGCAGCTAACATCAGGTATCTAAGGGAGCAAAGCCAACAGCCATGAAGCAGGGAAAGCCCCTTCAGCCTGGGTAGGATGAATCCTGTTTCTGCATGAGGACTATTTGTTTTTGCTGTATATCACTGAGGGTTTTGTAGTATATTGCAAGGCAAAAGTTAATTGATAACAAGATACTGTGAAAATGATGCTATTTATGGACTCATAATACATAAGAACACATTGAAAATATGGATAGCAATGAGATAAGTATTATTGTATTCAATATCTTTGTCAAGTTTAAAGAGTATCTTGAGGAACAAAAAAGAAGTTAAAATAGAATTAGTTTTATTTGCCATTCTTGTAAGAAAATTGGTGCTATAGGGCACTTACATTAGAAAATGACACAGAAAATTATTCTACTATTTAAATGTATGTACCCTCACTCTTAAATTATTATATACTATATGAGACATCACCAGACCAACTTAGAAAAATAGAGAACTAACTTCAATGTGTGAGAACTTCCTTAGGACATTTAGATGAAAGTGAGTCTTCTGATCATTCTATCTCCCCTTTTATCCTGAATGTGAATTACAGTTTCAGGGTCTCTGACTACCCTAGCTTACTTAGCACTTCCTTAGTGTCGTAAGCAAGATGGCAGATAAACATAGTTAGTATAACGAAGGTACATTTTATTATGCTGAACATCATCACACAAAGTGTTCACTCTAAATTTCTACCTATGGTCCTAAGCCTTGATCCCCAAGGCTGCTCACCTGCGAAACATATTAGCTGAAGATCCGGTCCAGTCTGTAATAAAGGTCTCTGACTCAAGGGTCTGGATACTGGGGGAGACTCTCCAGCCTCAGGGCAGATCAAGATGATATCTACCCAGGTATGCAGAACAGAGCATTGCTCTTGTTCTCTACTAACACTGTCCACTGTCCGGTGGGTGTCACAGGGATCGAGCACTAACTATGTCATGTTATCTTGAGTGAGTGATGTCATTGGGTTCTTGTTACCATATGCAGCCTTGGGTATAGTGGAGTTCCTCTCCAAATTATTTTACATGTCTAAAAGTCATTTCTTTACTATGTTCATGACACTTAGGCTAAAAGGTAAAGGACATCTTCCTGGGGTGAACTTCCCAGGGAGTAAAGATCAGTTCTAAGAAACTGAGCTTATCTTCTTTAGAGGAAATGACTAGACAAATCCAAGTACCTAAATGCAAATTCGGAAACTGTCACATTCACCCTCAAGTAGCTTTACTATTGTCACCGACACAAAAGTCATGGGCTGGTGAAATGGCCCAGTGAGTAATTTCTTTGCTACCAGTCCTAATGACTCAAGTTCTATCCCTGGGCCCTACATGGTAGAGGAGGACAATTGATTCCTGCAGGCTTTCTTCTGATTTCCACTGTCATCCCATAGCTCGCACATGCATGCACACAGGAAATAAACACATAGTGAGAACTTTTAAGAGAGAAAAAAAGAAGAGACTTCATCTACATCAATTATTTTTCTTGATGCTGTAACAAAAATTCTTGCTAGAAGCAAAGCAGATAGGGAGGGTTGATTTGGGGGGCATGGTCCATCAGGGTAAGGAAAGTATGTTAGAAGATGTAAAAGGTGTTTACATCGCACCTGCAGTCAGATGCAGAGTGCTGGATGCTGGTGTTCTGCTCATCTTCTCCTTTCACCCTCTTTATTAAGTCCCCAAACCCAGCCTATAATCAGTGTGGGGCTCCACTTCTCAGTTGGTCATGTATGGAGTTGGATCTCCTAGAGTATTCTGAATTCATAATGAAGGTCAATCATCATACCACCTGATTATTATAATTAGAACCCAGAATGTGAGAGGCATTCTAGAAACTTCGGACAAGGTGCTCTCCTTCACTGGAAGAGAAATTAAAGCAAATTGCAAGATAATACACCATGAAAAACCCATGTTCCTTCTTCCTGATCACCGTGTGTAGCACAAACACCAAATCCTCTACAGAGGAAAAGCCCTGCTAGATAGCTATTATCTGAAGTGTCTTCATGTTAGAGGCGCCTGTTTACATACCTGCACTGCATCTGCCTGTTGGCACTTTGTCCCAGAATTAAAAACATGCATATCAAAAACAAATATTTTTACTGTGTATTGTTTAGGTACAGATCTAATTGTATAAGAAGTGGAAGTGAACGATTCTACTAGAGTCAAGTACACAAATAAAATTATAGCTAATGAGGAAGTCAGGGGTGTCATGCTGAGGTTTTTAAAGAGGCAAGCAAGGTGAAGCAGGAAATCCATTTGGGAGGCCTCCTAGGAAGCTGCCCAGACAGGGTTAGGACTGAGTGCCTCAGGCCTCCTGTCTGTGGTAAGGAAGATCTGCACTAAGGTCTGTATTATAACCGCTTCCTTGGCCAAACATCACAGAGCTTTTAAAATGATTTTAAAAGGTAATGCAGAGATATGAGTATGGGTAGAAAACGGAAAAATAAAAAAATAAACAGGCTGATAAACATTAAATAAATGGTTAATGATGACTAAATGTAAAATGTAAAATCAACAGGAAATTTCATAGTATAAAGAGATCAACACAAGTCATTAAAAATACCAATAATGTCACCAAGTTAAACTTTAAAAAATTAATAAAAATTGACTTGTTGTAATTTTGTATGAAGCTATTTTCTGCAAATACATTAGAAAGAAGAATTTTAAAAGAATTTTAGAGAAAGGAGAAGCCTAAAGCCCAAACAATAATATAAGGCTAATGGAAAATAACTGTGAAGGAAAGATCCTGTAAGAAAGATACAAACGTATAAATTTGTGTTAAGAAACTAAGACAGAAGAGAATTTTAAAGGCGTGTGAAAACGCAGTCAGTGTGCATATGAAAGGAAGGGGGTGGTAAGTTGGGGAGCACCCCTGCAGGCTGACAGGGACTTCTGCACATGCTTTACACAGTCCATCCACTACCTCCTCGGCACTAGCAGACATACCCTGATCACTTCCACAGGCCCACGTCTAAGGCCCCTGTCCAGTGGACACAGTGCCTTGTTCTCCTCACTCTAGTTTGCTCAGACCTTCAGTAACCAGAATGTTTCTCACCTGGAAGAAGGGCATATTTCATGGTTAGGGTTTGTAAAAACTACATTTATCAAAACCATTCAAACTCTTTAAATGAGATACTTGCATGATTCTTTTCCAATGACCAAGAAATAAAACTCAAACAAGTCTGTTAAATACAAGCCATTTAAGTTTAATAAACCATCATTGGTTTTCATTTGGAATACATAAGGCAAGGAGTTATTGTTGTTACCTTCATAGCATTTTCTCTCTCAATATATTTTCTCCTTTGTTTAATAATTTTCTCTTTGTTCATTCAAATTGATAATCTTGTCTTACATCCCAAAGTTTGATGCTTGAGACCTGAACCATTATCTTATATTTTAAAAGATATTCTTCCAGTCTGAGCAGGTACTTAAATATATCAGTCTTTGCTTTATTTTAGCATGAATTTGATTTAGATGAAATGAGGAAGAAGCATCACTGGAATCTATCTGAAGAGATCACGTGATTTACTTTTACTGCATTAGTAGTCTCTGATGGCTTTAGTGTATTTGTGAAGTACACATACCTATGATCCAAGTGTCGCACCAAAAGCCAGTTTGACAGCTAAATTTGTATATCATAAAAACAATAAATATCTGGAACAGAAAAAAATAAAACAACTCCCAACTTTTCAGTAAAACAAACCTGGTCTACCTTTAGAGATGATCATATTAGATTTGTTTATTTCTGGTGTTATGCTTAATGCTTAAACAGACGTGCACACATCTTTTATCTTGAGGCCACTTACTTTATCCCTACAATGAAAAAATTTAAACAAAATTTATTTTTTTACCTCTTCAAACTAAAATTTGACTTTTTAGGTTAAAAGCAATTCATGATAATTGTAGAAAAGAAGAAAAATTATAATGAGCCTAAGTCATTATATGTCATATTTTCTAACTAATTATATATATATATATATATATATATATATATATATATATATAGTCAATTTATAATATCAATTTGTAATATCAATTTGGGGATTTGTTGTTGTTCTTTCCTTAACACATGACCTACCCAAATATTTCAAGTTTGTAGTTTTACAGGCATGTTTTATACATATGCCTGTACTCATAGAGTACCTTTATGTTCCACATTGATTTTTAAATATTTATTTTTGGTCACATGTACATATATGTGGTTGGACAGTGCTGTGTGCTCATGATTAAAGCATACAACCAGCAACCAGACAGAGTGTCAGGTCCCTGGAACTGGAATTACAAGTTGCTGTTAGCCACCTGACTTGGATGCTGGAAACTAAACAGATCTTCTGTAAGACATGAGCCATCTCTCTCTTCTCCATGTTCTTTTTAGTAATACTTTCTACTTAGTATATCAAGGAGATATTGATTTCATAAACTGTAAACTATAAAACCTAACTCAATAAACTAATCAATGAACTTAAAATCATTTTATATTTTCTGTTTTATGCATAATTCTGTGATTATCCTTAAACATACTTTATTAAATTAATGTTTACTATAATTGTTGGAGTATAGAATTTCTATTTCATGAAGTATGGATATTTTCATTCTTAGTAAGTATCAATTTTGAACCAACTGATTAAAACATTTAAAACTTTGATGGATTTAGTGTGACTATAGTTGACTATGTGCTGCAAGGATCATCGACTTCTCTCCATGCTTAGCATACATCTATTCACTGTTACAACCTAGATGTTAATATAGCTGCACTGTGATGCAACATATGCTAAGGTGTAATCAGAAAAATGAGTCTTCCCTTTGGCACATTTGCATAAAGAATCGAAACCAATAAATAAACAAATAACACCAGATGAGAGTGTGATGCATCCTAAATGTTAATGTCTTTGAAGAAAAAGTAAAGTACAGCAAGGGAGCCTTAAATCTAACTGTGCACAGGTAAACAGTAAAATAGTTCATAAAAGCACAGCAGTACCAGAGAATGGAAAAAGGGAAGCAACAATAAGTATAACTCAACATGCAATCAGGAAAGAAAGACATTCCCCTGTGTAGCAAGAGACAATCCTCAAGAGTGGCCCACTGAAGGATAATTTTCAAAAATAAGATAAAATCATGACTCTCACACTGCTAAAAAAATGAATACATGTGTCTTAGTCAGGGTTTCTATTCCGGGACAAAACATCATGACCAAGAAGCAAGTTGGGAAGGAAAGGGTTTATTGAGCTTACACTTCCACTTTGCTGTTCATCACCAAAGGAAGTCAGGACTGGAACTCAAGCAGGTCAGGAAGCAGAAACTGATGCAGAGGCCATGGAGAGATGTTTCTTACTGGCTTGCTTCCCCTGGCTTGCTCAGCCTGCTCTCTTACAGAATCCAAGACTATCAGCCCAGAGATAGTCCTCCCCTCTCACTAATTGAGAAAATGCCTTGCAGCTGGATCCTGTCGAGGCATTTCCCCAACTGAAGCTCCTTTCTCTGTGATAACTCAAGCTTGTGTAAAGTTGACACAAAATTAACCAGTACAATTGATCCCTTGTCAATTTGACACACATATCACCAGGAAGCACCAACCCTTAGTTCTTATTCATCCCCAAGATCTAAATAACTTTAAAAGTCCCACAGTCTTTACATATTAAAAGTTCAATCNCTTTAAAATATCCAGTATCTTTTAAAATACAAAGTACTTTAAAATTCAAAGTCTNNTAACTGTGGGCTTCACTAAAAAACTTCCTTCAAGAGGGAAAAATACCAGGGCATAGTCACAATCAAAAGTAAAAAT
>NC_034594.1:83657295-83670862 GCF_900095145.1 Mus pahari | reverse complement strand
CACAAGCCAGGCCTCCATCTTCTGCACTGTTCTCAACTTTATTTTCCAAGCTCCTACACAACATCCCACAGAGCTCTTAACACCAAATGGATCTTCTGTCCCAAAGTTCCAAAGTCCTTCCACAGTCCTCCCCAAAACATGGTCAGGTTGTCACAGGAATACCCCACTCCTGATACCAATTTNTCTTAGTCAGGGTTTCTATTCCTGGACAAAACATCATGACCAAGAAACAAGTTGGGAAAGAAAGGGTTTATTGAGCTTACACTTCCACTTTGCTGTTCATCACCAAAGGAAGTCAGGACTGGAACTCAAGCAGGTCAGGAAGCAGAAGCTGCAGAGGCCATGGAGAGATGTTCCTTACTGGCTTGCTTCCCCTGGCTTGCTCAGCCTGCTCTCTTATAGAATCCAAGACTACCAGCCCAGAGATGGTCCTCCCCTCTTGATCACTAATTGAGAAAATGCCTTACAGCTGGATCTCATGGAGGCATTTCCCCAACTGAAGCTCCTTTCTCTGTGAAAACTCAAGCTTGTGTAAAGTTGACACAAAATTAACCAGTACAACATGTAAATATTGTTTTTAATCCAATTAACGAAGGAGGCTATAAAGTTCTTATATCCATTCATAAAATCAGATCCAGCATAAAATCATGGCATAGAGAAATGTGAAAATGGATTTACAAATAGAGATGAGCCTAGTTTTTAATAAAGAAAAAGACCATTGAATCACCAGACAGATTTTGTAATATATCTATTGACAAGAATTATTGTGCCAGCCATCATTTATCTGCAATTTATCCTGCTGTGACATAGACCAAAGGCAATGAGAAAGTCATCGTCTCCAGAGAACTCAAACTAGACATCCTCGACATCTGTACACACAGCATGTTGAGTTTAACACTGAAGCACAGAATTCTCTACACACTTCTTAGTGCAAGCAGACACTCTTGTTTTCTCACATTGGGCTTCCAAAAGCAGTGTTTAATATGAAGATAGTGCTGTTATGAGTCTATTTACAGTCTTTACATGGCCAAGTACCTTAAGCAACTTTATTAATCAATAAAAGAGGCAGGCATGATATGAGATGAGTGTCCTTAAGCTGAAATTCTAAAATGCTCTAAAAGAACATGAAAACATTTACCACAACACCAGTAGGAACTACCCGTGTAAGAGCCTAGTGCGACAGGTCAAACCGTAAGCACAATAAAACACTGTGCAATACCTTCAAGCTATGCATATAGAGTAACATCAAAACAAAGGAAACGTACATTGAAATTGGAATCTTATCCCAAGACCTCCCTACTTGAAAGAATTCATCTTTAAACTTTGCGTTGTGATTTTAAAAATGCTTTATCATTGATCTCATGATTATTCTTTAAAATAAAGCTGATCTGATCCAAAGGGAAAAAAAAAACTGTTAGGGGCCTTTAAGAGTTAAAATAACTTTTCCTCTCAAAACAAAAGTGATTTGACATTCCTAAAGTACCCTGTAGGAATATTGTCGCTTCAGGCGTCTCCATAATTTCTTTGTCTCCTGGTTTCTCTTCCTGTCATTTACTGACAACTCTAGAAGCTATGACAACTCTAGAAGCTATGACAACTCTAGAAGCTATGACAACTCTAGAAGCTACCAAATACAATATTTGCCTGCCCTTCTTTCCCCTTGGGGCAGTGGATAATGTATTGGAGGACACTGGTGTGAACTTGCCAAGTCTCAGATACCCAATATTCAGATTAATGCATTGGACCCTTTCTGGACTCTGAGCCCTCAGTCTTGATTAGAATGGTTTCTTTATGCATAGCACTTTTAAATCGCAAAATAATTTTCGCATGGATGTTAAAGTGCTTTAAAATGAGGTATCAAATTCTGAATTTAATGGTAAATACAAAAGAGGTATAGAAGTGTCACTCCATTAGATGGCAAAGTAATATCATTGTTATAATTTAAAATTATATTATTTCATAAAATAGGTATCTTACCTTGAGTCTTCCCACATGTCTAACTCTAGCATTCACATGTTCTCTCTCTCTCTCTCTCTCTCTCTCTCTCTCTCTCTCTCTCTCTCTCTCGTGTGAGTGTGTGTGTGTGTGTGTGTGTGTGTGCGTGTGTGTGTGTATGTGTGTGTTTCTCCAGAATAGATCAATATCTCAGTGATCTTGTAACACAATAAAAATGGCTTCATTGTCTTCAAAAATTTAATGCAACTCATTTATAAAGTAGACGAAGAGTGCACATTCCTGGGAATATGCATCTCCTTTTAAATGACAAAAAGCAGGAAGGTTACTTCTAGTGAACTTAATAAACTCTGCTTGATGAGATATCAAGGTGTGATGGCAAAGCCAGGGAGTGTGGGGCAGTAGACACAAGTGTGGGAGATAGGCAGGCTCACCTGGACTCCAGCCCTACTGTTCACCAGCCTTCCAATACTTTCAAAAAGTTTGCCCATGGGTAAAATTGCAAAGAAGCAGGGCTGCTTCACGATGCATTATAACAGTGGCTAACAGCATATATATGGGCATTTAGTAAATTTCAGCAATCATTATTTCTCTAACTTCTCTCTAGTAAATAGGGCACATAAACATGAAGTCCCGAGCAGACAGAGCTTTGTGAATGGTCTCTCGGGCTTTCAAGTTCAGTACACTGGGGGTCAGACAAGAAAATGGAGTTCATTATGACCAGGGTAGGTATTAAACACACCAAATATCTGTCTTTTGTTGACCTTCTGGCTGACCCAAACCCCTCCTTTTCCTCTCCCCACTGGGAATCTGTAAATACCCTTTGCCCTGAGATATACACTCAAAGTGAAGAAAGAAAAACAATAACCTGGATTTTTGTCTGATGCAGAGAAAAGAGTGTGGGCTTTGGAGCTAGCGGGGCCTGGCTTCCAATTCTAACTCCTTTACTGTCTTTGTGATCACTATGAGGTTTTGTTCTTTTATCCCATGCACAAAGAACATTTTACTTTCTTTTAAAGATGGCTGTTAAGGTTAAATTGCATATGCCTGCAGGAAGCATCCTCAGCTTTGTTAATATCCATTCTCTTCCTGCCAGCCTCTGCCTATTGTTTTCTAAGTGCTGCCAACAGTTACTGAGAAAACAGGCCTGTGCCAAAGAAATCAGACTATCTAGAAATGATCAGGCAGAGGAGGGACCTCAGGCTGGATGAGCTGCTTCTTTGTCCTGAAGAATTAACCCTCCCTTTGTACTCTGCTGTTGGAAGTGATCTTGTTCCCCAGCATGATGAGAGGACCTTTGCTTTTCCTGGGGACTTTAGCCACTAGGCACTCCAGACTTAAAGCCAGGCCATAAAAGTTGTTACTTCCAAAGAAACTGATGAGAGCTAGAGTCAAAGTTAGCCACAGATCAGGTATGTGATCGACCAGGACAAAGTTCTGTACAGCAAATGCTTACCTGATTGCCAACATTCTCTGTTTACTGTCATACACTAGGGTCATGATGGTAGAATGCAAACCTTGACACCGCACAGTGGGGAAACTAAACTGTGATACTCAGACCACTTCTGGCTTCATATGATCCTCTTTCCTGGCTGACAGCCATCTCCTTCCTTGTAATAACAGCCTATCATCATGAGCATAGAGGCTATGAGAAAAGGCTATCCAACCAGGGTATTTGAGGATGCATTTGATGTCAGAAACAAGACTTGTCTTATTTGGGCTGCTCTCTCTAGCTATTTAGTTGGCCTACATTCCTCACACTTCAGAAAACATAGAAAGGGTCAATAAGGAAGATGTTTTCAGATGGGGTAGAAAAGGAATAATTTTTTTCCTCTGAAAGGCAGCATTATGTGAGGAGGAACAATAGACAGAATAACAATAGGGAAGGGATGTTTTAGAGCAGTCTCTAAGACTTCACCCATAAGTACTTATTGAAAAGTTTCTTAGATGAATGCTAGGACCACATCCCTGGGCCTTCAGTTCAGTAAGTTTAGAGTTGGAGTTCCAGAGATGTAATTTTTAAAGGATGCCTGGGTGCAGCCCTGAAGTGCAGCCACAGTCAGGAATGATTAATGTTTCCAATATGTATGGAACACGTCGAATGCTAAGCTGAAGCGAACAGGCATATTTTATGTTCTGATCAAATGAGACTTTTTTGCACTATTTTTCTTTGTACTTCTTCAGTTGGTTGGGCATTCTACATTCTGGCAAAGCATGGTTGGTGTCATCCTATTAGTCAGGATTGTTCACATGAATTTTGTAATCTACAGAACATAGATTGAACTGTGTCCAGATTTTCTTAGTGTTCGCAAAGAATTCTCAGGTAAAACATGGGTGGGGTCAAAACTGTTAGGGAGCCATCTTATCAAAAGTACCAATCACATTGCATTTGGTGATTATTTGCTTCCTCCTTTTGTTTCTTTGACAGCTCTGATGACTAAAGAGAAGCAAAAGATCTACTCTGTCTGGACCTGTCTGTTCTAAATAGACACTTCAGAATCTTGACAATCTAATGATTCATATTTGTTGACATATCCCCAGAGACATATCCTTGGGACTAGGGTAGACATGGACCCTGCTTCCTTATCAATGTACCTCAGGTATATGAGTCTTGATATTCATGATATGTGCAAGATAAGAAATGCAGTGGCTGTGGGACACACCAGATGTAGTATAAAATGTTTGCACCCTGGCTTCCTCCAAGCTTCAAATGGAAAGCTGAATAATAGTTCCTAAGTCCTTACCCTACAGTCAGTTTTCTATACTCTCTCTCTCTCTAAGTGAAACTGAGTTGTTTACTTAAAAAGCCTTTATGATTTTCAAGGCTATAAAAAGCTATTCCATGCCCTATGACTTGGACTACCTTGAGAAACAAAAGGTATGTTTTCAACTATATAAGCAGTGTCTCTCACAACAAAAAGTTTAGCACTGCTTTCATTCTTCCCAAGCAAGGCAATGTGAAACACAGTTTAGTTGCTTTGAATTAAAGGCAAAGGTATTCTTGTACCCAGTAGCAAAACCTATTATTATCACTGGGTGATTAATTTTTCATTTTTGTGGGATCTTACCTATGAACTTTCCTAGTAACTATGTATCAGAAAGTCACCTCTGTTCAATGTTCAGACTCTCCCAACATCCTAACATCTATTCCAAGATTGGACACTACATTTTATAGCCTATATACATTAAAGGTTTTTAAAGATTTATTAATCCATATTGTATACACCTTGGATGATTCTGAATATATTGTAAAATAGGCAGGGTTATATTGCATTATACAACTAATGTCACTTTGGTTAACTATGAGAAGACAAACTATTCCTTCAAACCACTGCTTGTGAATTTGGCCTATGAAGGGTCAAACAATAACTATTCTAGTCTCTGTGAAGCACGTACAGCCTGTGCCACAGTTGCTAAGCTCCGGTCCTGAATGATGAAAGCAGCTATATATGGTAAGTCAACAAATGTGTGTGTTGATGTTTTAATAAAACTTTATTTATAATAGTCGGAAACAGGCTATATTTGATACTAGAGCTCTAGTTGATTGGACCTTGTTTAAAGAAATGAGAAAGACACAAAATTAAGAAATTAACATGCTGTTAAATTGATAGAAATTATTTTATTAAAAATTTTGTTAGATAACTTCATACTGAGTAATTATTTTTTACCCTTCCTCTATCCCCTAAAACTTCTCCTGTGCCACCACTATGAAATTCAATTTTTCTTTTTTATGAGTGTTGTGCGTGTGTGTGTGTGTGTGTATGTGTGTGCGCACGTATGTGTATATACTCTTGTCCTGGAGAAAAATGATTATTCCTTTCTCAGCTGCCATTGAATGTCTGCAGCTCTTCATCTAGGAGTAGTACCTTGTAAAATGTTCCCTTTCCATGTTGTAACATCAATTGGTATTGATAGAAAAATTTAACAACTCTATCAAATACCAAGACAACAAGAAAAACAATCATCATATCTGCACACTGTAAATAATACTGATAGACTGCAATTGAACATAAGATACGGTTTTACTGTGGTAGCAAAAGTTAGACTCTGAGAATCAACAAATCATGTATAATATTGCATAAATGGAGAAAATATTAACTCATGTAGGAGACAAGTGAAACAAAAGGAAAAATATTAGCTCTTATGTAGGAGACAATGAATGGAAAAAAAACTGAACAAAACAAAAGGACAGTTTTTCCTCCTTAATATTTCTGCCCAATTTATTTACAAAATTCAATACAGCTTTGCCTTTAGAAGAAAAATGGACTCCCAATTCAGTCCACTCCTAATCCTTTATACAAAAAAGTATGTTCTGTCTGTGTGCTTGTCTACTGGTCCTGCCTCTCCTGCTCCCTCTCCCCCAACAGAAATTATGTTGCAAATTATGGTAAAGATTTGGGTTATGGTACCATTCTAGATATCCCCTACAGATTTTGGGTTAGAATACATGGTCTGCAAGCTAAGAAATATTTAGTGGATGGATGCTGCCACTGAAAGCAGGTCAGTGGTTGCAACCTTATGCTTCTGCTTCCAGTCTCATGACATGAAGAATCCCTCCTGCTATGAGTATGCCTATCAACCAGGAAAGACTGAAATTTCTAAAACCATAAGATAAATGCTTCCTGTTGAACTGGTTGGTTTTGTATGTCAACTTGACACTGGCTGGAGTTCTTACAGAGAAAGGATCTTCAGTTAGGGAAATGCCTCCGTAAGATCCAGCTGTATCCCATTTTCTCAATTAGTGATCAAGGAGGGAGGGCCCCTTGTAGACAGGTCAATTCCTGGACTGATAGTCTTGGGTTCTATAAGAAAGCAAGCTGAGCAAGCCAGGGGAAGCAAGCCAGTAAATAACATCTCTCCATGACCTCTGTATCAGCTCCTGCTTCCTGACCTGCTTGAGTACCAGTCTTGACTTCCTTTGGTGATGAACAACAGTGTGGAAGTGTAAGCTCATGACGCTCATTGTGATTGAGGCAGAGGTGAGAAGGGAGCCTCGAACTCAGACATCAGGTTATGACACCTTATTTAGTCATAAGTAGCAATAAACAAATAAATACCGAAGTGGGATCTCATTTGTTCACACACACACACTTCACTAACCTCCAGTCTGGCCCAGTGTCATAGCCTGGCTCCATAGCAGTGCATCAGGTATGGTTAGAGACATGTCCTGCTTTTAGGTTGAGCTGGAGCTCATTCTGAGGTGTGGACTCGTCTCCTTCATTGTCAGGCTTCCAGGTCAGTGGGCTCCATTGCTCAGCATGAAGGCATCTCTGTAGGACTCCAGGAACAGGGGAATGAGTGAGTCTTGATGGCCAGAGGGTTTTTAAGCTACTCTGAGCCAATCATAATTAAGGTGTTCAAACATTACTTCATAGGGCATTTACCTTACTTCAACTTTATCTTATACTCACACACACACTCTAGGCTTAGTTTCCATGGATACATGCATCCATGGTATCATTTCCTTACATCTTGTTCCTTACATTTCATCCCCTGAAGCCTTGGGGAAAGCAGACTTATAGTTCTGGATATTCCCGAAGGCTCCCAAAAGGCTTACAAAGGGGTGTTGATATACAGTGTGTAGTCCATTTGTGTGGTAACTTTTCCATGTATGGTATGCATTCCATTGGAAGATGCACTCTACAACACTTTGTATGTGGAGTCGGGTGCATGCTCCAACATGTTGTAACATGCGTGGCACTAGAAGTGACACCCTTTGCTAATATAGCAGGCCATGAGGCTGCTCAATAAGCTTTCGGTTGCCCTGATGGAATCTGGGTGCATGTTCCAAGATGCAGGGTTATGATAACAACAATGGTAAAACAAGATAAGGAATTTATCATCCATATTGGGTATCAAAAATTGTGGCCTGTGAGCAGTTCATTATCAAATAACATCTGCCTGTTAAATTAAAATATGCTTCATAAGTGTTCATGACTGATTCATTTAGCTATCTGCATGTGGCTCTTTTTGGTGCGAAATTGCATAGAATAAAGCTATAGTTCCCCATGACTTGTATTATGTTTGTTAATCTCAACATTGCGAATGACGTATGTTGCATCTTTGTGTCTGGTAGGTGTGGGTAGACATATGTATGTATTTGCTCCTAATTTAATGGTGTTTTCAAGTGGTATATATAGAGTTATTCATGGTGTTAACTGACAACCACAGAAATTGATTGACCAGTATTATAAACTCATTGCCTAGTTTCTGTGGTATGGCTTTAGTGTGATATCCAGGATATGTGTTGTCCAGGAATACCTGTTTTATGAGTATTTTGCATATGCCTTCTGTACAATATGATCCTTTATTGTTATCTAATAATGTTTGGAAGTCTGGAGTTCTTCTTCCTAGTCCTGTTGTAAAAAGGGTATCTAATTCTCTCTCTACTTCTGCTAGACTGCTTTTTATTCATTTGGCACATAATTACGTTATGGTTCTGAGTTATAAGGTTTCCTGTTCTATTATAGTCTTGCTTATATTGTTCCATAAATACTTGCATTTCTCTATTCATGGTGTTTATCATGATGTGGAGTGAATCTAGGCTTCTTGATAATGCATGGAGTGCCTGGGCTGGGTTTTTTTGTTAATTTTATGAATATTATAGATTTCTGCCTTGATGGGTGTGATTACTGCTTCCACTACTCCTCCTCCCATCATGCCTCCTAATAATGCTCCAACCATGAAAGCTCCTACAGTCAGTGCCTGTAGGGGTCATCTGCTGAACTTATTTTGGCTACTGTATTGACATGATATTTCTCCACAATATAACTTAGGGGGTTTAGAGGCTTTTTATGAGATGGAAATCTGGATCTTCCTGATTCTAGGAGTCAATATTATTTCTACTGGTAAGGTTGTGTCCAGTATTACAAATGGGGCTTCTTTGACTGAAGGTGTTCCAGGTGGTGGATTTAACTATCCTGGTGGGTAATGCGCCATCATGAATCATATACTGCTTGTATTAACACCCCATAGTCTGCTGTAATGTTGAATCCTCCTCTGTCTACTAAGCGAGGATTATTGTGTGAGTTGTCTAATTTGTGGCAGTCTTGCAGTGACGTGAATATATATAAGATCTTATCCCAGTCATCTGCACCTCTCAGCATAGGGCTTGCTTTTGACTTTTGTGCTGTCCAATCTGACATTTGCCAGTCTTGATATTGGGGGTGTGGTAATATGTAGCTAAGATGGTAAGCCTGAATGATACATGGTTCTTGCATTGTTATGTTTGATTCCCCAAGTTTTCCATCATTGTATATTCCTTTCTGGTGCCTTGATGTATTTGGGTGTTAGGCTGCTAAGGTTATATATAATAGCAGCCAACCGCTGGTATATTCGTTGCTGTTAAATTGCATTTCTCATATCTAATGTCGTTAAATCCTGTGTAGTTAAAACTAGGGATTGTTATGCTGTCCATCTGTAGAGTATCTGACTAGGGTGCTGCCCCAAACTTTGCGGATATGTTCCTTTCTGGAAAATTAACTGTGGTAATGTTTCCTGTTGTATCCCATGGTATAGGGAAATCCATTTATGTGCCATTTACTGCTGTGTCATGAATGTACCTGACTGTTTTATGTTCTTCCTTCTTATCGCATGTGGTCATATAGTGATGTTGATTGTAGTAGGTAACATTTTGCAATAATAATGTAAAGTATGTTACTGCTAGATTCATGGTTATGTTTTCCTTCTTAAATCCAAATGTATTAGGTAAGTTTCTTCCTATCATGGATATATTTCTCCTTATCCTTGGTAGTCCCCCCAAAGTGGGTATCAGTTTCTTTATATATTTCCATACTCGTTTTATTTGTACTATCCCTGTAATGTAAGCTCCTTGACCCCAGAGTGTAGTGAGTGAGGTATATTCATAACCTCTAGTCTCCTTAAATAATGGTATGAGTGCTGTCATATTTCCTTTGAGTTGGATGTGTATAACATGTGCCTCATGTATGTGAAGTCCTACTTCTCCTGATTTCCCGTGCTCAGTTAGTCGTTTATGTCTTTCTCCCTCTGGTCTTGTAGACCAAGAAGCATTTATAGGCAGTGCCTGGCATTCTGTTGGTGTCATTTTCCGTTTTCCAACCTGATATCCATGAATATCCCTGAGCTACCAAAAAGCATTCATGTGTTGTCTTTGGCATTGTGCATAAGAGTGTTGGTGTTTTTTCATGTAATGTCATCTTCCATGGTTGTGGTAGGATGCTGGTTAGTACTAGTGGTTGTCTATAATGTTCCATGCCCAGGGCTGTGGCTGATACCCAATCTTCTCAAGTGGGCCAATGTTGTGCTTCTATTATGATGGCCCATCTTAAATAGTGGTAATAACTTAGCTTGCCAAACCAAGGTAGGTTCAGGAAGCCTGCTACAGAGTCAATTTGTCTGGCTCCATGTCCTCTGGGTTCTGAGTATAGGTGGTCGTATAATTACCTGGGGCACCTATGGCTTAGGTAGAGGGGTTATGCCACCCTTAAGTGGGTAGGGTACTGCAAATTTTGTACATTGGGTCCAATTCATATTTGGACCAGGTTTACATGGGTTTGGTGGTGTTGTGGTTATTTGGGGTGACCCTGAATAGGTTTCTTCTTCCTCTTCCTCTTTAGGCTCATATTCATAATCATATACTTGTTCTTTCCATGTTAATGTTGTGAGGTTTAACCACCTATCATCTGCTACACCTTCTAACCCTGTGTGTATCAGAGTACTTGTATAAAACTTAGGAAACATTGAATTTATAGCTAAAATCACAATTGGGTGTAGGATCTATCTCTATTTCCATAGTGGGTTTTTTTGTAGAATCCTTTAACATTAAATGTGTTTTGTCTAACTTTGGATGGTCTATACCAATACTTACTAAATATTGCTCTAACACTAGAGTCATTAGACCACACCTCTATAAAGTGACATTTTGTGGGATTTTGTTCATATATATTTGTATTATAACTATCTTTTTTATCTAGCATGTAATTTTTGTTAGGGTGGCAAAGTGTCTGAAGTGTTCACAGCCCTGGAACCAGTGATAATTGAAGCAGTAATCATACTTGGTCCAGAAGCTGTCTATTCTTAGTTGGTATGTTGTCCATATCTTATCATCTGTCTGTCCACCATCTGGGTTTTTTGTATAGTTGATCTAGAACTTTAGGTCTATAGGTTGGCCATGGTAATAGTGGTTTTGGGGTGATGGTTGAGAGTGGAATTGTATGTGTAGTAGGCACACAAGTACTCTCAGTGCGCTTACCAGCGATGCCAAGTATACCAATTCTGGGGTGTTTAACACTAAAAATGATAATGTAACATTGAGCACAGCAAGCATAGCCAATGGGTTCCATATCTTTAGTAACATACATAGCACTACTCTTCCAACTGCTCCAAAAAGTGAATAGCCAATATTCTACTAATAAGTGAGCACAGGTAATAACAATGGTATCATAGCATCCAATCTGTTGTTAACCAACTGGCCAACCATACAGTGTTTTCAATTTTTTCTTGCCACAGTATTTAGCCAGCAAATGGTATAGTTGGTTATCAGGCTAATAGTAGTATGCTTATTATTTAATCACAGAATTGCATATCAAGGTTCACCACTGAGACGATTCCCAGGAAAACAATAATAATAAGGATCACTGTATATAGTAGTACTCTCACGCATACACATATACACATTGCCTGTTAGTGTGATGCTAAGTCCTCTGTCTGCTTCATTATTATATTTGGTTTGTAGGTCATCTTTGTTTTGGTGGGTGTCTATATAATATACCTTAATTCTTATGTCTTTACTGATTTGAGCTATCTCCATCCAAGCTTCTTTAAACCATAAGTCTTTTCCACTGATTTTCCATTCTGTTAGTCTCCATTTTTCTGACCAAATTGATATTCTGTTGGCCATGCACCAATAATATAAAAAGGTGTAAGTCCTGTTCCTCCTTATGGGACTGTCTAGTCGCCAGTAGGACTGATATTACTTCTGCATGTTGTGCTGATTTGCTCTTTCCTTCCTCTATTAGTACCATTCTGTCTTCCAGCCTGAAAGCTGCCGCTTTCCAACACACCATGTTGCTTTTAGTGGTGGTTGAGCTAACATCTAACACTGGCTAACATCTGGTCAGTAAACCAGATGTTAGCCAGTGAGGAGGAGTATTGACCTGATCCCTGTGTTCCTGTTTCTGGGTACCTGTTTCTGGGGAGGGGAGATGTCTGGTGTAATTGGTATCTGGCTTTGGTTAATGGATGCCAGAATGGGCTCCAATACCATTGGTACCATCCTCTGTGAAGTCAGGTTTGCTCCTCGAAGAAACTCCAAAAGGCACCATTTCCATTGGAATACCTTCCATTAGCATCCCTGCCCATGCCTCTCTGGTGCCTTTACCCATTCGAGAATGGGCACGGTGGATCAGAGGACCAACAGGTTCTGTCCGTCTTAGGATACCATGGCACATGTGCAGTGCTTCATAGGCAGTCCATATTGTTTTTTTCAGAGTGAATACTTGGTGTCTAACCAAAGCATTTGCAATAAAACCAAATTGGATTAATCTGTGGTTGTTCAACAAATATATTCCAATTGACATATCCCTTTATAAAGAGAACATCTATTATCACTATGTTATCTGCATTGATATACATTACTAAATTACTCTATATATTCTAATATAATTTTCACTGCTTCTCCCTGGGGTGGTCCCCAGGTGAAATCAGGTGCTTGCTTCACTCTGCTGTATACTGGTTGAAGCAACAATTGCAGGTATGGTATATGTTGCCTCCAATACCCAAATAAACCAATTAAATGCTGGGTTTCTGTCTTATTCTGGGAACTTGACAAGTTTCTTAAATTGCTAATTACTTCTGGAGGAATGGATGGTCCTCTATTTCACCAGTGTACTCTGAGAAATTTAACTTCCTCTGCTGGTCCCTTTACTTTGTCTTTATTAATCCTTCATTTGTTAGGTGTACAATTAAGCCTGCTACTGTTTTATGTAGTATTTGTCATTTGCATCAATAGGAGGTCATCTGCATATGAGTATATTGTTACTTCTTCTGGTGTGGGGAATGAATCTAAAGCCCATCTCAATGAATTATGTGCTATAATTGGGCTGCTTTTGTATCCTTGTAAATTTTTGTATCCTCTTTTGTATCCTCTAGTAAATTGATATTGTTTTCCTTCCCATGATAATGTATTGATTTCTCTAGAGTTGGGATGTAGGGTAATGCTAAAGACCATGTCTGTTAGGTCTATTGTGGCTAAACATTTGGGTGCCACCTGTCTGATACACAGGAATATATCTACATATGGCAATTGTCGAGGCTTCTGTTCTCATAGGTTATTTTCCTGTAGTTTACTGTGAATTTCCATTTGTCATTCGGTTTCTTTATTGCCCAAAAGGGGCTGTTGTGTGTCTGTTCTATAATACCTTCTTTTTCTTTTTATTATTATTATTATTATTATTATTATTATTTATAATACAGACAGGTAGATCAATGGAATAGAATTGAAGACCCAGAAATGAACCCACACACCTATGATTACTGGATCTTTGACAAGGGAGCTAAAACCATCCAGTGGAAGGAAGACAGCATTTTCAACAAATGGTGCTGGCACAACTGGAGGTTATCGTATAGAAGAATG
>NC_034594.1:83639690-83656650 GCF_900095145.1 Mus pahari | reverse complement strand
GGTCCATCTTTTTGTCTTAGCTCCAAACTTTGTCTCTGCCACTTCATTCATGGGTATTTTATTCCCTATTTTAGGGAGGAATGAAGTATCCACGTGTTGGTCTTCCTTCTTCTTGATTTTCTTGTGTTTTGGAGATTGTATCTTGGATATTCTAGGTTTCTGGGCTAATATCCACTTATCAGTGAGAGCATATCAAGTGAGCTCTTTTGTGATTGGGTTACCTCACTCAGGATGATATCCTCCAGATTTGCCTAAGAATTTTATAAATTCATTGTTTTTAATAGCAAATTTATAGAGGAGAAATTGGGGAAAAGCCTCGAAGATATGGGCACAAGGAAAAAATTCCTAAATACCTTCTTTTAATAATGTTTGAATGGTGCCTTTCACTTCCTCCCCACCTTTTATGGGCTATTGTGGTGTGAAAGAGGATGGTATTTTAGGTAGTTCTACTTGTGGAATTTTGACTGTAGCCAGTAGTATCTTTGGTATTCTTTTATAATTCAAAAATTTTGGAAATAGTTTGTGTATCGTGGGTATTCCTATATTTTCTGCAGTACTGAACAGAGCGAAATCTAGCTCATAGTTCATATCATATACTTGCAATATTAGTCTAGTTATAGGGGTTCTGACTTTGCCTCCAACTCCCTCCACTTCTATGTAGCCTTTAATCTTGCCTGTATTCAGGATATATCCTTCATCCAGGGTATACATTTTAATTTCACTACCCATGTCCAACAGCCATTTAACCACTTTGGTGGTGCCATCTGGTAGTATGATGAGTAATGGTATTCTGGGTTTTAGATGTTGTGTCCCTGAGGTCGAAAGGGACATTCTCATCCTTTCAGGTTGATCTTGAGTGGCAGCCTGTTCATGGATCTTGGCCCTACATCTGGCCTTTGTTTGTTAAATCCTAGGTTCAGAGGTCCTAGGCCGTTGTGCCACCTTTGCCCTAAAACTGGTCTGCGAGGAGCTTGCCCAAACTGTGTCTGATGGGATTCCATGGTTTCCTTGGTCCTGATCTAACTGGGAGGTTGGTATTCAGTCTTCAAAACAGTCTGATATTTTTAAGCCGTCTCCTCTTTCCATTAAATTTCTTACCTTTAATGGGTAGGGATACTACCTTCTCCGAGTTTAACTCTGCATGATTTTAAGGAGTCTATGGCATCTGCCACAGTTTGACATCCTTGCAAGGGTCCTGCTAGAGTCATCGTGAGATGTTGTGAATTTCCTTTTAACAGAATTTTCCTAAAATGGGCCATCATTGGTGCTTTCTGTCAGGTGGGTACCTGGTTGTAAATGAAGTAGAGTACTCCCAATTTTCTTACTAACTGAATTGCTTCCTGTAAATTATTCCATTTTGCCGAGGCCTCAAACTGAGTTAAATCTAAGGAGGAAAATGCATATCTCCAAGCTGCAGTTATCCAATCAAGCAGTGAGTGCATGTCTCCTTCTGAGCTGTCTAAAAGTGCTCTAGAACATTAAACACTGTGGAATTTTCCTCAATGTTCCTAATTTTGCACACCTCTTGGTCTGATCACATTATTGTATTTTCTCCCTTTCCCCACAGTTTTACCATGTAGGGTGCATCCTTCATGTCATTTTGGTCATAGTCCTTTCTAAGTTCATTAAGTTCTGTGGTGTATATGCTCTGATTTCCATTATCACCTCTGTGGGGCCAGCATGTTCAGAATCCCTTACAGGTGTCTGAAGCCAGGAGGTGGTCACTGATAGTAATGGGACCAGTCCTGATTCTAGGGCATTTTTGAAAGGATTGGAGTCCTTCCATCATTTCATGATATTCCTGGCTAGCCTTTTGCCCACTAGTCTATCCTTATCAAAATCTACTATAGTCTTCATGAGTATACTAGGTACATCTTTCTTGTGATGCCTTCTCTATTATAGGTTCCACCTGCTGTGTTGCTGTCAATGGGATGCCAATTTTAACTTCTTTGCATCTAGTCTTAGTCTTAACTATGCTGTTAGTGTCCTGCCAAGCTCTTTCCACTCAGTCAGAGGTTTCTTCATCCTCTAATTTTATCTTTTTCATAGCCTTGATGAGACTTTTTAGTCTGCTCATGGTGCTAATTTATAGGCTGTGTGGTACAGTGCCTTTACTGCTTTCTTTTTAAAGAACCAGGCAATATTACTTCTTGGTAGATTTTTCAATAATTCATTAAATAATTTTTCTGCCCGTCTTACTAGTCTTTTTGCCAACCTCTCTCTCTTGGGGTTTGGGGCTTCTACTCTCATCCTTGGCTCCCTTGGGAGCTCCTGGCCAGAGTTGGCTTTAGGGTGTTGGGCTCCAGCCTCCCCTGGCTCCTTTGATCTACTTGGCCGCACTTCCTCCTGCCTTGGCTTCCTTGGGCACTTCTGGTCAGAGCTGGCTTCGAGGCATCTTAGACGTAGGGAAGACAGTGCCTGCTGAGTAAGGGTTCTCAGGCTCAGTCTAGGAGTATATACGAATTATACTCCATTATGTATTTACATCCATTATAAATGAGCCAAAATTTAAACACTAAGTGGGCCTCCAGCTGGCTGCTGTCTATGTCAACTCTTGTGAATCGGGATTGGGGACAGAGGTGAGAAGGGAGCCTCGGACTCAGAAGTCAGGTTATAACAAATTATTTATTCATCAGTAGCAATAAACAAATAAATAGCAAAGTGGGATCTCATTCATACACACACACATACACACACACACACACACACACACACACACTTCAGTCTGGCCCGATGTCTTAGCCTGGTTCAATGGCAGCGCATCAGGTAAGGTTTGAGACATATCCTTCTGCTTTTGGGTCCAGCTGGAGCTCACTCTGTGGTTCAGACTCATCTCCTTAGGCAGGGGGCATCCCAGTCAGTGGACTCGATCTCTCAGAAAGAAGGAATCTCTGTGTGACTCCAGGAGTGAATGAGTCTCAGTGGCCAGACAGGGTTGTTTTTAAAGCTACTCTTAGCCATTCAATCTTAAGGCATTCATACTTTCCTTCATCAGGCATTTACCTTACTTCAACATTATCTTATACACACACACACACACACACACACACTAGGCTTGTTTCCATGGTTACATTCATCCATGGTATCATTTCCTTACATCTTATTCCTTATAGCTAAATAATCCCTTTCCTCTTCAACTTGCTTCTTGGTTATGATGTTTTGTCCAGGAATAGAAACTCTGACTAAGACAAATTGGTACCAGCATAGTGGGGTATTCCTGTGATGATCTGACCATGTTTTGGGAAGGACTTTGGAACTTTGAGCTAGAAGAGCCATTGCTTAAGAGCTCTGTGGGATGTTCTGTAGGAGCTTGGAAGATAATGTTGAGAACAGTGCAGAAGATAAAGGCCTGGCTTGTGAAATTTCAGAGGGAAGATTAAAGACTCTAAACAGGGACATGTTGTTTTGATGGTGAAGATTCTGTGGTTTTGGTTAGCTGGGGCTGAAGAATCANCTGTGATTAACAAGATACCAGAACCACTAGTGTGAACCTTTATGTTAATCGGACAATTGATGCTGGTTAGCTGGAGCTAAGAAATTAGTGATGATTAAGAAAAGATTGACATCACTGAGGTAAAGTCTTCCGGGAAGTGTTTTCTGAGAGCAAAGAGGCTGTGTTTCAGAGATAGCCAAGGTTGTCCCTTGTGCTGTGGCTAGACTTGATAAAGTGTAAGAGTCACCCAGGTGGTACTGGTTTTGAAAGCATGAAGGGGTCATGAAGAGAAGCTGAGGCTTGGCACTGTTAGAGGCAATGGAAAGGCACTGGTGAATGTGCAACCTCAGTTGCAATTAATGGCCCAGAACTTTAAGGGGTTGACATTTGGCAACATGAAAAGAGCCTATGAGAGGCTATTGGTGAAGCCTAGTTGCAGCAGAAAACAGCAGTGTTTTGGAGATGCCAGTAACATGAGATAACTGTCAAGAACAGCAGCAGCAGTGGAGCCTAGAAGACAAGGTGAGTGCTTCAAAGGGTAGAATTTGAAAAGTGAGTCAAGCCCTTGGAAAAATGCAGAAGATTGTGAGTTACCCAGACATTGGATGATTAGAGTTTGATTTTGTTTTTGACTGTGACTGTGCCCTGGTATCTTTTCCTCTTGAAGTAAGAAGGTATTTTGGTGGAGTCCACAGTTAAGAGACTTTGAATTTTTAAAATACTTTAATTTTAAAAAATATTGGAAATTTTAAAGGGATTGGACTTTTCTATGGGATTTTTAAATTTATTTAGATCTTGGGGATGAATAAGAAAGAGTTGAGGCTTAATTGTGTTATATTTGTGTATCAAGTTGGCGAGGGGTCAATTGTACTGGCTGGTTTTGTGTATCAACTTGACACAGGCTGGAGTTATCATAGAGAAAGGAGCTTCAGTTGGGGAAATGCCTCCATGAGCTCCAGCTGTGGGGCATTTTCTCAATTAGTGATCAAGGAGGGAAGGCCTATTGTGTGTGGTGCCAACCTTGGGATGGTAGTCTTGGGTACTATAAGAAAGCAAGCTGAGCAAGCCAAGGGAAGCAAGCCAGTAAGTAGCATCCCTTCATGGCATCTGCATCGGCTCCTCCTTCCTGACTTCCTTTGGTGATGAAGTGTAAACTGAATAAATCCTTTCTTCCCCAACTTGCTTTCTTGTCCAGAAATAGAAACCCCAACTAACACACTGTTTTAAGTTGCTTCTGGCAAGCCTGTTACCTAAATGATAAGAAAATAACATTTATAAGTATCAACTTTCAGATGGAGAGATTAACCTTAATTACCAAGTATGCCCATTTTGCAAGTCACTTAACCACCCAAACTTTTCACCGCTTGAGTCAGAGGAATATGTGACAGTACTGGGAGCTCTTAAGATGGAAGAGGAGCTAAAGAACAACATTCTTCTAAGTGCTTAAAAGAACAAGGAGACATTGTCCCCTGAAAGCATCCAAAAATCAGCGCATCCCAGTGGTCATCTTACGGAGAAATATAAAATTTTCAACCTTCAAACCTGAGAGATAATCACTTTTGTTGTAGCTGTTGTTGCTGCTGTTTTAAGCCATGAAGTTTGTGGTAAATTATTTAGGCAGTAAGGGAACTAATATACATTTTAATCAGAAATCTGCTTGGAATTTCTGAGGAATTTTTGAACTTAGCATACAACTGTAACGTTCATGAAAAATTGATTCAGGATCAAGAAGAAAGAGTGAAGAGGTCAAGTCTTCCAGTACTAATACAATATTAACTAAATATCCATGTCATACACACCAGTACCAAGAGAACAGCGGCCTCAGAGTGTACTTATCTTCCTGGATCGGAAGGTGACAGCTGACAAGGTTGTTGCACAAATCCTCCAGGAATGTGTGAGCTATTTAAAAGGATGTATTTGGAACAGGAACCTGGATTGGAAACTTCTGGCTTGTTTGGAAAGTCAGTTATGTTAAATGATGTTACGCTGGGGCTTACAGGTGAAAGGATGATTTGCTAATGCAGGCATGTGAAAGGACTTATGATAAAGGATATAAATATGACCTCACAGACAGTGGGAGCTCAAACATTGTTTTGCTTAGCTCCTCTTAGCTATTCTTCATTAAAGACATGCCCATATTGATTCAGCTTACATTGCTTTGCTGAGCTCTGCTTGAGGTGAAAACAGAGAGAAATTCACCAAAACAAAACAAGCAAACAAACAAACAACAACAACAACAACAACAACAACAACAACTTCTCGTGAGGGTCCTGCAGTTTCTTGCCTCTTCCTTGGCCTTGGGGTTTCTTCAGGATTGAACTGCAGCTGCTGGTTCATGTGTGATATTTCCCTGCAGAGAGGACTGAACTGCAGCTACTGATTCATATTTGGTGTTTTCTATAGAACTGAACTACTGATAGTCCGACAATGATGATTGGACTTGCCTCCAAAGAACTATTTCTAAACAGGTATACTTCCCCCATGTCCTGATAACTTTACTCTTCCACTACCTCTGGTGGATGGTGGGCTAGAGGAAAGGTTGAACATTTATTAAAGTAGGTTGAAAAAAATTTATGCCTACACTAACCTATTTTAAGAACATGAAACTTAATATTTACTTACAAAAAATGGGTTAAAAACTATGTTTTAAAGCTATTATAGATTTAAAAACAAGATTTATAGGTATTAGCATATATATTCACATTTGTGAAAAACAATATTTCAAAATTAAAAATTTAAAGGCATATACATGATAAAATTGGTTGTACCAAGTGAAAGACTTTTATTAAAATGAATCATAGGAAAAATGAATCATAAAGTAGAGAAGGCATTTGAATATCTCTGGACATCATAAATAAAGAAATAGTCTTTATAAGACTCAGTGTGACCCTTTTTTTTATTCACGAAATGTGTAGAAGCATCCACGATGAATAAAAATGCAAAGGGATGAGTGAAAAGACTCAAATTTGCCAACTGTGAATCTATGAAGAAATGCTTGGACCTTCAGTGCCCATGCAAACTGAAGCCAGAAGGCATCACTTTGCACTTGATGGATTCCCCAAACCTGCAAAGCTGGGAGACCGATGGACTGTCAACATACAGAGTCCACAAGCATTGCCAGTGGGATGGTGTGACATTGCAGCTTCTGTGAAAACCATCTGTACATTTAGTTAAATTCAGTGTAAGCCTGCAGTGTGATCCAGGCACTCTATTCCCAGGTGTATAATGCAAGGGAAATGGTCTCATCGACTCTTAAGGGTATATGTGCAAAGGTATTTTTTTGAAACATTATTAGAAGAATTGTAGAGATAGAGACAAAATGACAAGAGACTGTTGCTAGAATAATAAGTAAATAAATATGAATGAAAGATCTAAGAACAGCACACTATGTTTACATTCAGCAATACAGATGAATCTTGGAAAAGATGTAAGAAGCTAAAAAAATGGATAAGCAATTCAAAAGCAATTATGTACAATGAAACTACATGCACGCAGAAATAGCATACTCTTTTCAAAAGCTTATATAAATAAAGAAGATACTAGAATAGGTGCTTACATTAAAGAGAAAAGATAACAATAAGAATGTTGGTAGAGTGGAGTCAATTTGTAATTACATTATTAGAGAATGAAGAAATGAGCTTTTGCTGACTGAATGAAGATAATGTACCACAAACTTATTATGCACACATGAGCCCAAAAATAACAACAGTAATTTTGAATAGAAAACAAAGGATCCAATGATCTCTTTTCTCCAAATTTTACCTCAAAACAACTGAAGGAAGGAGCAAGGTGATTCTTTCAATGGTTGTTATCTTTATTCATTACCCTGAATTGTTATTTTGAAGTGGTTCCTTAAATACAATTTTGCATTATAGTGTAACCCCAAGATATGTCCATTTCAAGTCAATAAGACCAACAAAAGCAAAAACAAAAAGCCAAACTTCATATATCTGTGCTTGGATTAATCATGTCTATTCTAGTTATGATGATACATTTGTATTTTGCATTGATGTTGACTGCTATAACATTAACTGCTTCAAGTAAATATAGGCATTTTACCCATATGCATAAATAAATATGAAACTGTCCTTGGCATTAGCTGTGTTTAGAGCCTGCTACCAACTTGTTCTGCTCTGTTAATTTCCATGCCAAAGAGAAAAGCCAAGACCCTATACATACTCAGGAAGGGCCCTGTCTCCAAGCTACACCCCAGTCTAGAAACTCACTCGTCCACAGTGATACAACACTGCCAATACCAGAATGGCACGGAAAGCCTCCATGGTTAAAAACACTCATCACACCTATTCGACTTTTACTTCTCAAAGATGCTAGCACAGAACCCTCCATACTGTAAACATCAAGAATCAGGGTGATTGTATTTCTACCATGAGAAATAGTGTGTATAAATTAAGTCTTCTGGAAACACACTTCTTTATTCCAAGACAACTATTTACTTAAAAATAATTTTAAATGTTATTTTTAAAATTTTTTTGAGGATAAAAATGTATGCATGTTTCCTTTTTTTTTTTAATGACACAACTAACCTTTATTACTTCTTATCATTGTGGTTCTTTTTAAGTCATTTTTTATATAAAATGAATGTTCATAGGTGTTCACCAAAATGGAGTAGAATTTATTGAAGGCAGAAATATCCACTTAAGTGAGAGTTACCAGTTTTACAAAGGAAGATGACTTTAGCCCTCAGGCATACTCATTGTTATCATTGAGATATAGGTCTTAGCTTAAAGTGAAAAACATCTGTCAATGATTTTCAAATCATCATAAATTCTGTTCATTTAGATCAATATGTTGGAAGAAACCTCTGGAAACAATTATTCAAAAATACAAATTCATTGAGGATAAAAATTCAGTTATTTCTATAAAAATCAAAGAATAAGAGAGATAACTATTTCTTCCAAGTTGAAAGTCTGAGCTATGCTCTATGATTTTCCACTCCATTTGGAGGAGCCAGGGAGGAGCTAGTATGCTATTCACATCTGTTAAGTGTTTGTAGATACAAGTTCTAAGCAATATATAAATAAGGGAACACAAATTGTATTTCTTTATTGTATTTATGTGTAGAATATATGTATATGTGTCTTTATGCACATGTTTTGTGAGTGTATGTGTATGTGCATATTCAGAGGCCAGAGGTTGGCCTGGGGTATCTTTCTCAATTATTCTCCACATTAATTTTTGAGATATAATCTCACACACAACTCGAAGGTCACAAGTTTAGTAGACTAGCTAGCTAGGCAGGGAACCCTGGATCCAGTTTCTCAGTGCTAGCATGACTGGTGTATCACTGCACCCAGATTTTTCTGTGGGTGTCAGGGATGTGAATTCAGATGCACATGCATGCAGGCTTGTCATCTCTCCAACCCAGGATGAAAATGTTAAATGCATACATGGTTCTTCCTGTGCGTACAAGGTCATGTTCCTTCCTGTGCGTCCCTCCTCCTCCACTCTTTCTTCTGAGTAGCACTTTCAGAGTGGTGATAAAAGGACAAAAGACAACATTTTACCTTTACCCTGATATGGACATAAATGCATTATGTGGCTTTGATGAGGTCAAATCCCATGGATTAAAGTAATAGTTAAAAGTTTGAAATGTACAAAGGGAAAACTAGACTAAACAAGCCAGGGCTGTTTTTTTTCTTACTTTGGAGTCTGCAATTTTAAAAAGTAAAAGCAAATGCTTTAAACTTTTGCTGTTTCTCAAATTAATTTGATAGTATAGAGTGCTAATTGAATTTTGGTTTGGGTTTTTTGTTTGTTTGTTTGTTTGTGTTTTGTTTGGTTTTGGTTTGTTTTTAATGCTGGGAGAAAATTTCTGGAATAGAAAAATAATAATTCTCTAGAAATAAAATTTTAGCCGTAAGACTGATAACAATCACTGTACTTTAATAGCAGTAAGATCTCACTGGTACTGAAGAGATGTCTCTCCCAGAGGTTGTATCATTTACTGCACAAGCATGAAAACTGGAGTTCCAGTCCCCAGAAGCCAGGCATGGCAGCTGGCCTGTAACTCTACTCCTGGATGATAGAGGCCAAGGAACAGGCTAACAAAACTCAACATATCACTAAGTTCTGGAATTGCCCAAGAGATCCCAAATCAACACATAATATAGAAGAACAATCCTGGGTGTGAGTCTCCGTAAGTGTATCCACACATATCCTCACACACCCATACTTGCAGAAAGTGCATATTCTACACACATGCACATAACACTTTGCAGGTATGAAAAACTAAAAGACTTTATTGGCACTGCCTTACATGGTCTATATTTAAAAAAAAAAAAAAACCAAAAACAAAAAAACAAAAAAACAAAAAACAAGCAAAAAAAACCTCATTTGTCTGAACAAAAAAGAAAATGTCCAAATTATAAGGCTTACAGAAAACAGGAAGAATTTCAGTATTGGAAATTTCATTTAAAATTTTCATGCTATTACTTGCCTGTGTGTACTGAGACGTGCATTAAGGAAGATAAATTAGAAACAAGGATGTGGATACTTGAGTCTGTGAGGCCCATGAGCATCCATCATGTAAAAGCTTTCTTTGTAAGTGCTAGCCTTGCTGTGTGGAAATTAAACATGATATGTGAAAGACCATATCCATCCCACTAAAACCACTCTGTCCACTCTGTCTGAAGCAAGAAATCATTGGTGTGGCTCATCCTCACTATACCTTTATTGAGTTGCTGCTGAAAAGGAAGATACAAAAGCCATGTGTGGAGATTTTTAGGGGAAAGCAAAGGATCTGTGTGCAGGGAGAAAAGCAAAGTTGAAATATATAGACTTATGGGATGCTAAACAAATGAGCAGCGCTGACAACAGATATGAGTAACATTAAACAGACTGAGCAGGGTATATTTGTGATTCTATATGTACATGCATAGGCACACATAATCAAAATGAATGAAAAAAAAAAAGACACCATGAACTTGAAAGAGAAGCAGGGATGGGATGTGAGAGGTATTGGAGGAAGAAAAGGAAATGAGGAAATTAGATAATTATTTAGTAATCTCAAAAAATAAAAGACAGAATGATGGAGAGAGAGAGAGAGAGAGAGAGAGAGAGAGAGAGAGAGAGAGAGAGAGAGAGAATGAGAGAATGAGAGAATGAGAGAATGAGAGCTAAGCAACCTAAGCAACCAAGATGGTGAGTGCTGTCAGTGAGAGCCATCTCTTGCCAGGCAGAAGAATGAGTCTCCAGAGATTTTAATATTAGACGTATTGATATTATTAATAGACTTGCTATAGCCTAGACTATTGAAATCTCATGACTACTTCATCTTTCAGTAGTACCTTCTTCCACCACATGTTTGCCCATCCACCCCCATCAACTCCAACAACTAACTGCCAAGTAAAGGCATAGGACATCAGTATCGCCCCATTTAGATGTTATTGTGCTTTAATGTTTTAGAAGCTTGGCAGGGAAAATATAATGTTTACAACTTAAGACTACATTTGTAATAATACCTTCGAGTTAAAGTAATTCTCTCACCTTGGACTGTGAGTGGTTTCCCTCCTGTGCTTCCTGTCATTTGGTATTTATTCTTCTTCTTCCTGATAAGGATTTAAGGATGGCAGATTTATTTTAGCTTATAGAGTAAGAAGGAGCATAGTCCAACATGGCAGGGAAGATGGTATGGCAAGAGTGACAGCTGGTCACACCATATTCACAATCAAGACACAGAAAGGGACAGAAAATAGGTGATGGGAAGCAAAGCCCAAGGCCTATCTTATTGACCCACTTTCTCCAGCAAGAACAATTGCAATAGAAACTTGACCAAAGTCTGGCGAGGAGGGGGCTGAAAGGGTGCATAACCTTGATAGCTTGGGTCTGATTGGTCCACTTGCAAATGAATGAAAGGCTCTATAACATAGAAGTGGGTTCTTTGCTCACCAGAGGAGTCAAGAGAACAGATGCCTATCATTGTGATAATGGAAATACAAGGGATTGGGAATCAGCTCCCAAATAGTCCCAGGAGGGTAACATAGAAGAAATTTTAAACACTGGCTTTGGTACTTATGGATTTATAAGGTAGAAAAGGCTGTCCAGCTTCAGTGGGGAGAGAAGGTGACCTCATTTGTATGTCCAGAGTTGCTGAAGAGCTAAGAAGCAAAAAGCATCAAACCTAGCATGCAGTAGGTCTTCAATTATAAATGTTTGTTCTTTTTCCCTTGAAAGGAGAATCTTATAATTAAGACATCCTTGAAAGAGACTCCCAACTCTCTTTCATTAGCTTCCTCTGGATCCCGTCAGTCTCATTACCATCAGCGTGCTCATTACCTTCAAAAGGAATTCTTCATGTAAAGGGTCTGTAATTAGAGAGCCAGAGAGAGCTCAACACCTGGAAAGGGACAGCAGCACCAACCCTTTGTTATGCCTGTCCTCCCTGCACCTGTCATACTAAGAGCTCCCAGTGCAAATGGCAAATGCATAACCCAGACCTTTCTCTAAGTTAGTTCATTTCCTATTTGGAATATTGGTTGCAAATTTCTCTGAGAATCAGAGCTTCGGAACATATAATTAAGTAATTAGTGAATGCTTTCCCTTGCACTTGAATGTTTTCTGCTTTCTTTCTACTGTTGTAGCTATTGGGTATCCAAAATAGATAATAATGCCTCAAAAGCACGCTTCGTTTTCAAAAGCAAGGGGCAGGGCCCAGTGACTTGATGAGAACTTCCACATTTTAATTCAGATGAAGTGAGACTAAATTTATCTTGTTGGAACATTTGAGCCAGTCTGCAAGGCAGTTCAACAGTTCAGGCTTACTGTAATTAACTGTCAAATGAGAGACTGGGACTTAGCAGAGAACTGCAAGTGGAGCAACATCAAAAGGCTTTAAATTCTGATGAAATTTTACAACAAAAATGGCCTTTCGTGGAAACATGCCTCTCGGTCCATAGTTCACAGCATAAACAGAAGCAAGAGGAGATTTTCAAACACACTGCTTGAACCCCCATTAGTCTCCTGTGCCCTTTCTGGTTGTCGCTCATGCTCCTGTCCTAGCAACATTAATTCAGGGTTTCTAGTACCCTTGTCCCTCGTGAACTTCCTGCTGAATTGGCAGTCCACAAGATAAAGGTTCTTTGAGTCTGCCGTTGTTGAGTAGCTTGCACTGAGCTCTGCTACACCTATGGTGCACAGAGCCCTCAACACCTTGGTCAAATGTTCTCCTCACATACACACAGCTAATTGCTGAATTTCACCACAAAGTCTGGGCAAAAGTCAACATGTGTCAACAAGCCATTCATAGGTCAGTGGGTAGATGGAGAAATCAGTCTCATATAGACCATTCTCAGCAAAGCAGAGGTGCTTTATTTGTCATGCACACATTTCCATGACAGCAGAAGGCTGCTCAGCCTACAATGACCAGGTAAAAAAAACTCTTGACATTTATCCCAATAGAGAAGAGTACTTATGAGAGATACACAAATATTTGCTAGAGCATGAGTTGCACTGGAAGTCTCTAAACTGTGCAAGCTGGATAGGGAAACTAGAATTTTGAATACCATGCAGTAATTCAAACAAATACAAATATGTGAACAAGAAAATCAGTTAACATAAAATAAATTTATTTTCAATTAAATGTTAAAGATCTGGCAAATAATAGTTTTTGACTCAGAATATATAAATTAAGGCATAACATTGCACTTCAGTGGCTCCTGTAAATGCTGCATCCATTTTACTATGTCATGACAATTTCTCTCTGATTAGGCATCCTTCTGGTCTTACTAGATATGTAAATAAAAATATAAAGTATAATTACTTGTAATTAAATTGGTAAGTTATACCTTAGTATAACAGAAACTAAGTACTCTACCCGTAAGAGGAAGTGCAGTGAAAATACGCAAACATATCACACATTACCATAATGTGTAAAAAAGCTTTCACATAGAAAAATGCATTTCTTGTATCAAGAAGAAATCTGTATTTAAAAATATAAAAAGATTTGGGAATGTAGTTCAGTCATAGAACAATTGCATGCCATTTGAAAAACCCTGGATTCAATGTCCTACACTACAAAAAGTCAACAATAAAATAACGAAAAGTCAGCAAAATCATTCTACCTTATTTACTATCTTATACTCAGATTTTAAAAGGACTTAGGAACTGTATAACATAGTATTAGTGTGGTAGTACAGATTTATATTATTTTTTGTCCATACTGTATCTCATAATAATTTTTAAAATAAGAAACCCATAAGAGAGAAAAAATGATGTGTTGTGGAAATGGCATTGTGTTGGGGAGTAGGAGGACCTACATTCATTTATGTATTGAATATTTTATTAGTCTTTAAATTTATATGCAAACAATCGAAATGATCATGATAGTTTCCTTCTTCTGTTTCTTTTTATAAAATTTCATATCTGTGTAGTATGTTTATATCATTCCCCAATCCAATCCATCCCCTCTCTTTCCACATTCCTTCTTCTGCCTCTCAAATTCTCTTTCTCAAAATTATATATATATGTATATATGTGTATATATATATATATATATATATATATATATATATATACATATGAATATAAAATACAATCTGCTGACTTCATTTAGTGTTGCTCACATATATAATTTTAGGGATTTAAAGAAAACTGAAATGAAGAATTTGAAAGTAAATGGATTGAACTAGAAGATATTATTCTGAGAGAAGTACCCATACCCAGAAAGACAAATGCCACCAGTTCATTCTTATTTTTGCTCCCTAAATCTGAATCTGCAGATGTGACTTGAACTAAAAGCAGATTTCTATTTATAGAGTTCCTCTCACCTCCCTTCAATCAGTGTCAGCCAGGTCAACATCTTCCCATTCTTTTATCTTTAAGCATGTGCATCTTTCTACTTTAGAAGTTCTACTTGCAGATACCATGCTGGTGATTTCTGGGATCTCTCTTAAGTCTAGTGTTATGATCACCACTTTATACATCGTATAGACATTTGAACATGATATTGTTTTACTTAATTGATAATTAAGTTTAAACTTTCTCTTTATTGTACATGTGTTCCCTTTTTTTTCTTTAACTTTATTTTTAACATAGTGATGTTTACCCCAATTTAGTAATATCTTATTTTGGAGGTTTCTGGGGAAACTTAAAATCGTACATTGTTAAACATTACTAAACATCAAATTCCAGATGCAATTGAGAAAAACTTACAAAAGATATCACTATATTACTTTTCTCAATCTCTGTGCTATTGTTGCCATATACCTTACTTCTGCATATTGCAAACAATCCATGATTCAAATGTTATTTTACCTATAAATTACATTGTAAGGTTTCAGTTGTAACAAAAAGGTATCTCATGTAGGAAAGTGTATGTTTTTATTCCTGTATGCAAGTTTACCTCTTCTTGTCTTAATGAACTTGCCCTAAGATGATTTGGAGTGTGGATCTGATAATAAATACACCCAGCATTTGTATGCTTGAAATTTCCTAAATGAAAGATGAAAGTTCCAGACTATAACACTAAGCAAAAAAGCCTTCCAGCACACAGAGTACAGATTTTGTTTCCATTGTTTATTTTAAAGTGCTTCCCATTTAGAGTCTTCCTATTTGAGCACACACTTTGTGAATAGGAGGAAATGGCACTGATGTGGTGACAGACTTCAAAAATGTCCATTTTAGGTTCTACTGAGCTAAAGTAAATCTATATCTTACTCACATACTTCATTAACATCATTTTAAAGAGTCTCTGTAGTTGGAGTTGTTTACTGGAGTAGAAGAATACATAATTTAAAGTGAGGAGACAGGCTTCTTGCCACCTGCATTAGAGCTCTGCCTGGCATCACTCTTTGATCCTCATTCCAATTTAAACACACTACAGCCTTACTAAACACTAGACAGGCTGTTTCTGACTGTAGCCCTTGACCTATCTCTGTTTCTTTAGAGCATTTGAATTAGAAAACTTCTACTATTATCATTTTCTGCACCTTTAACATGGAAATCTTCTGACCTAAAGGTCATTTCTTTGAAATATGATTATAAAGAATAATAGTATACTTACTGACTTGTCAGTTGGTAAGAAGATGTGACCATCTGAAAAAGTGTGTTGTGTGCCCGTGTGTGTGTGTGTGTGTGTGTGTGTGCTGGGCTGTGAGAAGTATATATATGAAAATGAATCATTTTACTTGGCTGCATTTACAGACTAAAGAAGAAAAATAACATTTTTACACTGCGTGAAAAAGTAATTGAATATAATCCAACATTTCTCATAGTTTAAAGTTATCTTCACTCAAATTAACAATAAAAGAGGCATACCTTGATCTGATAAATGGTATCCTTAAGAAGTACAAGATTCTTCTTCATTATAGGTGATATGGAAAGTTTGTATACTGTCATCACTCAGATTTAAAAACAAGCTGGATGATCAAAAAATATAATAAAAAGTGTCTACATCAGTATCTCTGTGTAAAACATAAGTTATAAAGATTTAAAAGGAACAAATAGCACTATTACTTTCAGGTGATATAATAACATATGAAATCTAAAGATAAACTACAATAATTAACAAATGGTTGTTTGAGGAATGTTTGTAATACTTGTAATTACTTTTGCATGTACCAATGAAAATCAAACCTTCAGAAGTATCATTTTCAAAAGAATTTAAAATACAAAATTTTAATGATTGAACAAAATAAAATATGTGTAAGCATGCACATAGGGATTTCTGAATAAAACGTTGCTTTGAGAAATGAAGGAATTCTTGAATCACTGGAATTATATCAAAAGTCATTGATGTGACATCCATGGGAGTGTTAATATGTGGTGCTGTGTGTCAACTTTGAAGCATCTGCCTCTGTTGTTCATGCAACATTTTTAGACTTTATATGACTTGAAAACCTTTCAGGATCTTAACATCCTCCAAGTGAGACATTTAAACAAAAGAACTAGAACGCACTCTTTTGTTGCTGTGATAAATGCCATAACCAAAAGCAACTGGGGAAGAAAGGGGTTACTTCACTTTACTATACAGTCTGTTATTGAAGGAAGTCAAAACAGGGACTAAGGTAGGAGCTCGAAGCAGGAATTGTGGCAGAATACTTTTTATTGGCCTGTTCACTCAGATTTTCTATATAACCCAGGACCACCTGCCACAGAGGAGCATTACGCAAAATGGGTGGGCTCATATATATATATATATATATATATATATATATATATATATATATATATATATATATATGTAGCAATTATCAATCAAAGAAACGCTCTATTAATACGCTTACAGGCTAGTCTGATAAAGATGATACTGAACTGAGACTTCCTAAGATAACTGTAGAAGATATCATGGTGACAACTGGAGCTAACTAGAAGAACACCTGAGACAAATGAGTATCTGCTTTGCACATGGCTTCAGCCTATCTTGGAAAGGAAAGTATAGTGGAGCAGAGAAACTCAGATCATGGTGGCCAAGAAGGAAAGAGATGGAGATAAGATAGGGACAAAGAGAGGAATAGGGATGGGGATGGGGATGGGGATGGGGATGGGGATGGGGATGGGGATGGGGATGGG
>NC_034594.1:83628611-83639679 GCF_900095145.1 Mus pahari | reverse complement strand
TTAGGGATAGAGATAGAAGCAAAGGCAGAAATAGAGAGATAGTAATAGAGATGGGAGAGGGTGGGGGAGGGGAACGGGGGCATGGGAGAAAAAGAGAGAGAGAGAGAGAGAGAGAGAGAGAGAGAGAGAGAGAGAGAGAGAGAGAGAGAGAGAGAACCCATTGGAATCATGACTTACTTCCTCCTGCTAGGTCCTTCTTTCTGCAGTCTCCATCACCTTCCAAAACAGTAGAAATAGTTTGAAACAAGTGTTTGATGAGTGATTCATATGAGGTATTTCATATTTAAGTCATAACACTCCATCTCTTACCCCTAAAGACTTATGGACATCTCATAATGCTAGTATATGTAGACTAATTGCAAAGATCCCAAATACTCAGTTGCAACATCACCCAGAAAACCAACTGCAAAGTCTCTTCTAAGAATCAAGGCCAAGTTCTTAGCTCTGGCATCCTATGAAATTCAAGAAAAATGTTCCATGCTTCTTAGACATAATAGCCAGAGAGTAAGCATCCTATTCAGAAAAGATAGGCATGGACAGAGAAAGCACAATAGTCTTTCTAAGCTAAATCACAAATCAACAAGGCAAATATTACATCACATAAACCTGTGATAGACATTTGGCTGTATAGTGCCATGGTGTGAGCTCTAATGGTCTTGAATAAGATTTCTATGACCTGCCATTTGTATCTAACTTGTCCCTTCTATTGGTGCCAGTGATTTCTGTTCCTGGTAGACATTCTATGTTCCTGGTGTATCTAATATCTTTGGCTCTTTACTCTGTCTTTAGCATCAACTTGTCATGTCACACTTCACCCTTTCACGGATTTCTGGCAGGGATCCTAATGTCACATTGTCTGGATTTTCAGGCATTCCTTGAAACCGTGAATGGCACTCACGACTCCATAACCCTCACATTAAGTTTCATACAAAGTGAGCATTGCCAGAACAGTGTTTACATCTTCTATCAGTTCCAGCAGTAACCAAGTGACCAAATGATGACCAAACACAGAGAACTGCTTTCATGCAAGCAGGGTCCTCAAAAACCACTATTTCTAAAGGTAAAGTCTTTCAAATGGGTTTATACTCTGCAGACTGCTGCCTGAAATGCAAAGGGGCTGGTCAATTCCTCAAATATTCTTGAGAGATCAATTGAATTATTCCAGTGCATAGTATTCAGCTTTTCCTTAATGGTTCAAACTTCTTCAACAGTCACATTTTTTTCTCTGCCCTGATTGTGTGCATTTCTGACCAAACTACAAGCTTGTTGAATCTTTGTGCTCTGCTTTATGCCATCAACAGCCATTATAAGCCTAGTTCAAAGAATCTACAACCAACTGTGCAAAGTCTGAATGCATTGCTTCCTTGAGTTTATCTGTCCAATTGATGTCAGCATTAAACTCAGCTCCAACAAAATGGTAGAGTATGGACCAAGAGTCCACAAAATAGTGCAGGCAATGTAGCACCTATGCCTCATGGTCTCAGTTAAACTTGTTATGTGTTATTTCCAATCTGGAACATCTGCAGTAGAGCCCTTACAGTCTACATTTCTGATGTGTCACCTGAGCCCTGAGCCTTCTACTAGGCTTCACTTACTGCACTCCTGGCTTCTCTACTCTGTGTCTATGAGCTTTTCCAAATTCTCCTTGCAGACCAACCCTAAAGTCTCTACGCCATACTTCTTGAATAGATTCATAGCAACAACTACAATCTAATGCCAAGTTTCTAGTTTCATCACTGTGCCCCAAACATCTGAGGATCAGGGTGGTTTCATACCACCCAGAAAAGCCAGGCTTTAATCAGAGCATGCCATATCAAGGTGGCCGCATATTTAGAATGTGGTATAATCTTCAAAGACATTTCTTCACAGTAGTGTTTTTCCTCCAAGACCTATATTCTAAAAGTTCCATCAATTAGTGTCACTGATGGCAAGGCACTGAGCATGAATCAGTGGCCAACATTTCATATGCACCTCACAGGAGAGAACACTTTCTGTCCATGAAGTTACTTGAATTCCTGCAAGTTCATAATAGGCTAAGGTGACTTTGTGGAAAGTACTCTTAGAGCTTGGAGAAAATTCAATCTAATAATGCTTGTTGAATATTTATATCTTTGTATGGTTTATAACATCTTTGTTTTCCCCAGCCTTTATTATTACTTATGTATGCTTCTCTGTTCAGTACTTAGCAAGCCCCGAGGCTACCCAATAACAGGGTAATGTTCTGCACTTCAGTCAATGAACTTTAACAGAAACCAATGCATTTTAACTGAATTTTTGTTTATCTCGAGGAGCACATTTTAATGGAATCAATACATTCTTGCTAAAAGCCACATGAATCCATTGGAAAGCATACATTCTTACTGAAACCAATATGCAGCTTTATAATGTCTGTATGTTTTAGGGTAAGCAAAGGCATACATTTTAGCCATAACCAATATATTTCTGTGGGGCTGATACTGCAAAAGCCTTATTTCATAGTGAAGTCATTTCATTTTTACACAGTTTAATACCATATTCCATCTTCCTAAGCCAGTGGGTCAGACTAAATGAAGACTATTATTTATGTTACTAAAATGTACGCATTTCCAGAAATTACATTAAAATAAAATTAGCTTTAGAGGTTTATATTCATTGAGGTAACAGAAGCTACTGGAAAAGTTTTGAATGGAAAAAGTTAGGTTCCTTGCATATAGTTTTTGTTTATATATGTTCTTTCATGTATATGTATTATAGTTAGAACTCTGTTGCTGAAATTTTAAAAATTCTTTTTCTCTTTAATTAAATGCTTACTGGGAGTGGATATGCTTCAGGAGAGATTAGATATTAAGCCTTAGAAATTCCCCCTTCTTCATTCAGCCAAAGGATAGAACCTCATAAGATTCTCTCACTAAATCATTTTCCTCTCAAATGTGTAAAATAATAGAAAGTTACAACTAATCTAAAATGCATAAAAGAACAATGAAGGAAATAAATATAAATAATGACATCAATAAAATGATCAAAGGAAAATATTAAAGATGTGTTGTATGTGTGTATGTGTGTGTATATGTATGTGTGTGTATATATATGTGTGTGTGTATGTATGTGTGTATATGTATGTGTATGTGTGTATGTATGTGTGTGTATGTGTATGTGTGTGTGTGTGTGTGTGTGTGTGTGTGTGTGTGTGTGTGTCCTTGTTGTATATCTGTAGTTACCATTACAAAATTCTCTTAGGTTGGGTGAAGACTATTTTCTCCTCCCCCATCAGCTTAGTGGGCTTCATCTTTAGCCCAAACGGAGATAGGGAAGGCATCACAGTTTCTACAACTCACATTTTAAAAGTCAAATGTGCTTTTTATTTAGAGAATGGTTGCTTATATCCCAAGACATCACTTAATTGGGAGAGTAACCTTGTTCTATAATTTATTCAGCTTCAGATCCAAGGGTAGTTTGCTTCCCCAGACATCTTCATTTGCCTTTTAGCTTTCTCAGCTAATGACATTTCCAGGAGGTTAAAAAAAAAAAGAAGAAAAATTATGCTATAATAAATGTTTTAGCCACAACATATTTATATACATACATACATGCATGCATACATACATACATACATACATAGGTATGTACATACATGCATGCATACATAAAGACAAACAAACAAGTGTTTTTAGGAAAACATGACTCATGGTTGAAAGTAAAATACTAAAATAAAACATCAAAACATTTGTAGTACACTTGCTTGCCATTCATATAATCAATAAGAAAATTCTCAAAACACTTAGTTGACTTTTCCCATTAGGAAAGGTATAGAGAATAATGGGAGCAACTATATTCTCACTAAATAAAGAAATGAAATTAGAAAAGCAAAGAAAACTCTATGGAGTCAGTCCTAAATCAAAAAATAATGGAAAAAAAATCTACTGTTAAAGCAGTTTCCCAAGCCACTGAAAGCTCTTTGGCTTTGAAGTTTCATTGTAAACTTATATTCTCTGACTATGTTTTCATCTCTGTAAAGATCCTAACTTCTGAATGGTTGTTTTGTTCAGAGCTTACTTTTCCTTGTGAAGCCCAACTCAGATGCAGCACTGTACCATAGAGATGATATATACTTTTTACAACATATCTCTATACTTCCCCATTTTCCACAGGAGGGTTCCAGAAGCATGAGCAGTGTGAACTATCACACTCAATCTTTTTCACCCATGATTTATGTACTGGGCTCCCCCCTTCACTTGCAGTTCAGAAACTGAGCTCACATCAGCCATTTCTCACAGCAACACATTGTGCTTCCTACTAGCTAAATGGATGCTTACTCTTCTTAACTCTTCCTCCAAGATCCTCTACTTGCATCCTTTTCTCTTGCATTTCAGATTCTGTATCCATATCTAGTCTTCACTAAGTCATTCTAAAGTAGCTTTGACTGCTTTTGAATCTTGGGTATAATATCCTTTAATCCAGTTAAGGTTGAGGTCAATGATCACGTTCTCCACAGATTACAACTATACTCTAGTACTTCCCAGTTACTAAATAACCATTAGTCATTTACTACACTGACTCATTGTCTTCACTCTCATAATGATCCCATTCCTGTTTTCAAACCTTCTCCATAATTGCCCTCATCTTGAATTTATATTGTCAAGTTCTTCCTCAGTCCTTAGTCAGCAACAACAATGTTGAAATTACATTGCCCAACACTTTTGCTTCAACCAGGAAGGACACAGATAAATCATAGATCTACACATAGCTTCATAGTCCTCCCACATTGAATTAATCAGTCCTCTGAGCCCCATGTACAGAGGCAGGCCAGATACCACACATACTTATATGTATGCCTGACTTGAGGCACATTAAACTAAGCAGATCTATATCTGTGGTACTAGTCACTAGCAAATCTATCACTCTAGGGACAGACTAATAATGAGAATGTGCTAGAAATGACAAACCATCTGAACTTTATACCCTAGATGTCTCCAGAAATATAACATTTCATATCTTTCTTGAAAGTCATCACTTTCTATATCTTCCCAAAGGTAACTCGTAATAATCATACTTAAGCTAAAGGATATTCTTTGCTTAAAGATATGTAAAAACTAGATCTCAAACAAACATTCCCATGTATACTTTACTATCCAGCTAAGCTCTCACAGTTTTCCCTAGCTCCAAGTTCTGCCAGCATCTTCAGCTTCTGCTGGACCAAGTGTCACCTCACCTACCTTTCCAATTGGCTACCCAGGCTACCTAATCATTTTTCTGTCCAGTCTTTCACAGATATATGTAAGTAACATTGGGAGGCAAACCTTGTAGCAACATAGATAGAAGTCAATCAATTTAGTTCTATACAAGTTTAGTTGTATCCTCACAGACCTATGAAGACTTTTCCAGTTTTTAAGCATGCACTTTACCCTCACCCACAATGACCTCTTCAAATTTCAATTTACTGTGGACCCTTATAATAATCAATTGCCTCCAATGTAGAGAAAAGAATCACCTATATTGAAGACCAACCTAGAATCAGTTGATTTCTTCTGACTTTGTTCCATCTGTATACAAAATTTTCTCTTATTTTTAAGTTCAAATTGTCACAAAAGAAACAGCTTTCACCCCAAAGAAAATAAAGATATGGCTTATTCTGGAGCCAAATATGAGTGACAATGGACTAGAAACACACATTTAGGTTTTCTTAAAATACTATGTTTTCATATGTTAACAGTACTGTGAAGTATTGAAGAAGCAGAGCAAATACTGCTGCTGCTACTAATACTACTACTAATAATAATAATAAAATAAAATTTCAAGTACAGTGGTGGGCATATCAAGTATACAGGCAGCAGAAAAGTATAGAAAACTCAACTATAGTCCTCAGATGGTGAGGAGTTATGTTTATACATTCCAAATAGTTGACCTAATGGTCCTGTACAGAAGAGGACAGCAAGTGACTACTTAGGAGGCTAATGATGCCTACTGGAATTGGGAACTGAACTTGAAACATCCTAACCTCTCCACATCATTGAAGTTCTAATCAATCAAATGAGCCTTTAAAGTCCCAACTTGCTTCTGTAAGCAGTTCTCATGCACAGGATCTGTCCCATCTTCTACTCTTCCAAGCGTCACTTATTCTGGTGAGGGACTCATCATCCCTGGTCTTTCTATTGCTACCCATCTTTCTTTTTGAGAGTGCCCAATGGTTACTGATTATATTTGGGCTTATAAATCTAGATAATTTGTAACACCTGACATTCTGCATATTTAACTGGAATACTTACCTGCCCTTTTCTAAAATTCCCTCCATTTTTGGTTTTCCCAGACTTTTTAACACTATCTTATTCTGATGTCACTCCAGATAGAACAGGATACGTACTGACTTGACTGGTCCTCCAGTGAGGTCCCTCATTTCACCTACTGAATCTTTCATCCTATTGCATTTTTTATTACCTGTAGCCATATTAGCTAAGTATATCATCCTCTCTTGTTTAGAATTGTATGTGTCTGATGTAGATGTTCTTACTCATTCTCTATATCTCTAAGGTGACCATTTGTCAAGAAAAACTTAAATAGGTAAATGTTCAAATATAATCTCTAATTATTGCTTGCAACATAAGGTACAAATTTTAAAAAATATGACCATTATTCCTTTTTTCCTCAGCTTCCTCCTCTTCCAGCATATATCTCTGTCTATCCCACAGACGCTTTCTATACAAAGGCTGCCTAAGCTTCCCTGATCCAATGGCCCTTTGTTCTTATTCTCTTCTCTTGCCCATCTTCCTGTTTGTGAGCACATGTTGACACTCACATTCCAATGCAGAATAGGTATCCTCATCTCCTTTGAGGCAAACAGATAAGACTCCATTATAATCCAAATATGTTAACTTTTGTGTCAGTGATTTACATTTGCTAGCTAATCTGCTTTGTTTTGTTTTGTTTTGTTTTTTAACATAAGAATCAAGATACAGAATAGAGAATGCCTGACATTGTACCAGTACATCTGGATACATGGAGAATTTTGAGATCACTAGTAATTTTACCATTGTTGCTGATGCTCTTCAGTGTTCATCTTAATTTCTAGTACCTCTTATGTATTCTGTAAGTATTTCATGGATGAATAATTTATCATTGTTATGTATATATATATATGTATGATTAAAAACTCTTGTTTTGGCAATGGTTCTATTATTTATTGTTTCCTTCCAATAACTTCCAAAGTGATCTTTCCAAATAGATATTCATTAAATTTTTATTGATTGTATTTCTTGGTGCTTTTTTATTTCCATGGAAAATAGAAGAATAATTGTTTCTCATATATATTAGCTTTCTGCATGACTGGCATTTACAATTTCATGTACATAATAAATTTATAGAGTCTATGTTTGAATTCAACTAAATCTTATTATTTGCTATTTAAGAAACTTTCAATAAGAAATTAAAGTCTGGGCTCTTTAAAGTAAGCCAGTATAATACACTAAAACTTTGTGATTTGTTTTTAAAGCATTTGAGATTATCATATCTGCCTACAGCCTAATATCAAAAACCCCATGTTTCATCATGAATACTTCTAAATTTTAAAACATTTAAGGCTCATGGGTTAAAAATAGATACATACATTGACTTATTCAAGGAAAAGATTATAGACTCAAGTTTAGTCACATAGCTTTGTATTATGCAGATATAATAAATGGTTATTTACATTATTACATTATAATACAATGATGATTTAGTCATTGTAAAGAAAATTAATACCCTTTTAAGATTTTTCCTGAATCTGCAACCATGCTAGGTTGCCATTGTGCTAATGATATTTGCTATAGCTTCTGTGCTGACTATGACAATGTCTTCCATTATAGGAGGCAACAAACTCATAGTCTGAATTGTCAGACATTGTGAAAAACGATCACTTCTAAAGGCATTGCAACAGCCCTTTTGATCCTAGTTTCTATGTAAAGTCAATCAATGCTAAGTATCTTAAACTCATGTCAACAAAATCAGCAGCAAACTCTAACACCTAAGAAAACAGCAAGGATAACCTTGTAAATCCCTACCTTTTTTATGGCAATTTTTACATTCTTCACATAGTTCTGATCCACAAGATTTTGTCCCATAAGTGAACAAGAATTAAGAAATACCAACTGTCTGAAAGAACCTCATCAGAAAGCATATCCAAGTATTAGAGGAACTGACTATAAAAAATCATTTAAAAGGCTACTGCTGAAGATAAAGACCATTGTTCAATTCCACATCAAATGATCTTTATTCATCAGATCAGTAAAACATTAAAACAGACTAAGCTTATAGTATTCTCATTTCAGTGCATATTGTATGAATTGTGAAGGGCTCTGAATGCCTCATCTTTAGAACAATGACTGTCCACCTCATCCTGTGCTACAGCTAAGCTCTCACATACAATGGACTCTTGGAATTTAAACAATATATAGTACTAACCTATGGCTGTGGCTTTTGAATTATTTTCCTTACATTTGACATTTTATATGAAAATTATAGATGCTATTAAAATGTCTATCTTTGAAGTCAATTTAATATAGAATTGGACTTGTCAATGACACAGATGACATGGTTACACAAGACCTGTCAAAATCAGAAAAGTGTGCCCTTTGCCTAACCTGTCGTTACCCATTAATTTAAAACTACTTTCACTGTTCCTAAACTCTGAAAAGACTTAAATATTATGAATTAATGTATGTTCTGTGCAACTCAGTTAAAGCATTTGCCATAATTGAAGGGATTCTGTCCAGCTCAAGCATGGAGGGCATGGCTCTGGCAGACCTTTCCCTTTCCATTCTCTGCCTTAATAAAAACCATCAGATTGTATTCCTAAAGCTAGCCACCAAGGTCTAATTCCTTATTATTCCTTATTCCTAATTCCTCCTCCTGAGCCTGACCACTGAGGTCTTGCTATCAAAGTTTTGAAGACCAGAAATCAAAATCACCCATTTGGCTCACCTAATTAACATGCCTAAATAAAATTAAATACCTCATCCTAACCTGAAGTGTGCCCCTTTACCTTTATAAACTCCCCCTTGCCTATGGGCCATGTCTGTCTCTTCTCTATCCAGAGGCAGAACTTTGCCACTCTGGGACAAATATTCCTGGCCCCGCTCCTTGTTCCTTCTCCCTTTCCCTTTTTCTCTATCTCCTATTTTTTTTTCTTATTTCCTGATCTTTATCCTTCTAGGGCAAATGTCTTTTATGCTTACAATTTGGCTTTAGGGGTTCTGGGCCTATATCATTCCTTATAATAATCATTTGCCAAAACAATAATTAGCCAGACATGCCATATAGGACACTGAAGAAGTAAGCCAATGATGGACTTCAGAAGATTTTTTTTATCTTGTAAGATATGAAATCTTAATTCTATATTGAAAATCAAAGCTGCTAGAGTTGTTGCCAGGGAGAGGGCAGATTGCAGAAGTGACAAAGCTTCTGGGACAGATCCCATTTCTAGCTCCAGACATCCAGACACCATACTTGCCAGAGCAGAGTTGTCCGCCTGGGAGTGCTCTCACTGCCTGAGCTGGTAAGCGAGCCATCTTTGCTCCATTGAGCCCAGGCTCCAGTCTGCACTGGCTAGAGTGTGGACTACAGAAGCTATACAGCTTTGGGACAGACAGAAGCAATCTAACTTCTGGGACAGAACCTGTTTTGGGCTCCAGACATTTGGGCACCTTCCCTGCCAGAAGAAAGGTGGCCACCCCGGAGGGCTTTGTACTTCAGAGCAGGTGAGAGAGACATATTGTGCCCAGGGTCCCTCTGAGTCTAGCCTGTGCAGGTAAGTGTGCAAACTGCAGAGGCAACACATCTTCGGGGACAGGCCCTATTTTGGGCCTACATCTTCAGCCAGGAGGCAGATCTGAACGCCAGGCCTCTGTGCACCTTCCCTGAAAGAGGAGAGCTTGCCTGCAGAGAGTACTCTGACCACTGAGACTCAGGAGAAAGCTGGACTCCCAGGACTGCTGACAGAGGCTAACAGAATCACAGAAGGAACAAGCTCCAACCAGAGACAACTATAATAACTAACTCCAGAGATTACCAGATGGCGAAAGGCAAACGTAGGAATCTTACTAACAGAAACCAAGACCACTCACCATCATCAGAACCCAGCCAGTCGTGGATACCCCAACACACCTGAAAAGCAAGACTTGGATTTCAAAGCATACCTCATGATGCTGGTAGAGGACTTTAAGAAGTGCACTGATAACTCACTTAAAGAAATACAGGAGACCACTGCTAAAGAGGTAGAAGTCCTTAAAGAAATACAGCAGAACACAACCAAACAGGTGATGGGATTGAACAAAACCATCCAAGACCTAAAAAGGGAAGTAGAAGCAATAAGAAAACCCAAAGTGAGACAACTCTGGAGATAGAAACCCTAGGAAAGAAATCAGGAACCATAGATGTGAGCATCAGCAACAGAATACAAGAAATGGAAGAGAGAATATCAGGTGCAGAAGATTCCATAGAGAACATGGGCACAACAATCAAAGAAAGTGCAAAATGCAATAAGCTCCTAGCTCAAAACATCCAGGAAATCCAGGACACAATGAGAAAACCAAACCTATGGAAAATAGGAGTAGATGAGAACGAAAATTTTCAACTTAAAGGGCCAGCAAATATCTTCAACAAAATTATAGAAGAAAACTTCCCAAATCTAAAGAAAGAGATGCCCATGAACATATAAGAAGCCTACATAACTCCAAATAGACTGGACCAGAAAAGAAATTCCTCCCAACACATAATAATCAGAACAACAAATGCACTAAATAAAGATAGGATATTAAAAGCAGCAAGGGAAAAAGGTCAAGTAACATATAAAGGCAGGCCTATTAGAATTACATCAGACTTCTCACCAGAGACTATGAAAGCCAGAAGATCCTGGACAGATGTTATGCAGACCCTAAGAGAACACAAATGCCAACCCAGGGTACTATACCCAGAAAAACTCTCAATTACCATAGATGGAGAAATCAAAGTATTCCATGATAAAACCAAATTCACACAATATCTATCCACGAATCCAGCCCTTCAAAGGATAATAAAGGGAAAACATCAACACAAGGATGGGAACTACATCCTAGAAAAA
>NC_034594.1:83609897-83627069 GCF_900095145.1 Mus pahari | reverse complement strand
TTCATTGTTTTTAATAGCTGTGTAGTACTCCATTGTGTAAATTACCACAGTTTCTGTATCCATTCCTCTATTGAGAGAAATCTGGGTTCTTTCCAGCTTCTGGCTATTATAAATAAAGCTGCGGGATAGCATTTTAAATGTAAATGAAGAAAATATCTAATAAAATAATTTTAAAAAAGATAAGAATAATGAGAAGAAACTGACAGTACAACAATTCAGAAAGCACACAGACAGACACAATATAATGGAGGCTCAGTGACTATTTCAATAGTCAGTGGGAAGTCTGAAACCTGGGAAAGGTTAGAAATCATGGAGCAGGTTATGAAATGTGATATTTCCTTTAAACCAAAGAGTTGGAATTTCATTCTAAATTGAAAGAGTTTAGTTTCATTCTAAATTGAAAATGAAAACCAATTAGAGGATTAGAAGCAACTGAGTGGAGTGATCATATGTATGTTTTAATTTGTTCCTTTCCAAGTAGACCTTGTTCCTTTCCAGAAGACCTTGTGCAGAAAGAGAGTACTGTAATTGGACTTTTACAGTGAGATGGGAGAGAAAGGTCTTAGTCTTAGCTTTTTTATAGAGTGCCTGGCTAATTTCTAAACTGGAAACAAGCTTTCAAAAGAATTCTAGTAGGAGCTGTCTGGTAGAATTTCGGGGGTTACTTATATATACTATCATATCATCTGCAAATAGTCATATCTTGATTTCCTCCTTCTCAATTTGTATCCCTTTGATCTCCTTCTGTTGTCTAATTGCTCTGGCTAGAACTTTGAGTACTATAATGAATAGGTTGAAAGAGAATAGGCAGCCTCGTCTTGTTCCTGATTTTAATGGGATTGCTTTGAGTTTTTCTCTGTTTAGTTTGGTATCGGCTATTGGTTTACTTTATATTGCTTTTATTATATTTAGAATTGTAAGCTGGTACAAACACTCTGCAAATCAGTCACGTGGTCCCTCAGAAAATTGGAAATAGTTCTACCTGAAGATCCAGCTATACCACTACTGGGCATACAATCAAAAGATGCTCCAACATATGACAAGGACACATGCTCCACTACATTTATAGCAGCCTTATTTACAATAGCGAGAAGTTGAAAACAACCCAGATGTCCCTCTACAGAATAATGGATACAGAAAATGTGGTACATTTATATAATGGAGTACTACTCAGCTATAAAAACAATGACTTTATGAAATTCACAGGCAAATAGATGGAATTAGAAAATATCATCCTGTATGAGGTAACCCAGACACAAAAGAACACACATGGTATGTACTCACTGATAAATGTATATTAGTTCAAAAACTCACAATGTTCATGATACAACCCACAGACCATACAGAGCTAAGGAGGTAGATGCTTCAGTCCTGCATTGAGTGGGGAACAGGATAATCACAGGAGGTGGAAGGAGGGGATACCTGGGAGTGAGAGAGAAGGCAAGGAAATAAGGGGGGCAGTATTAGGTACTGGAAGAGACAGAAGATAGGTACAGAGGGTCAAGAAATTGAATAGAAATATGTAGCAGGTTTATATGAGGAAATGGGGATAGCCACTGGAGGGTCGCAGATGCCAGGGAAAAGAGAGGCTCCCAGGGCCCAACAAGGATGATTTTAGCAGAGAAGAGGATATAGAACCTGTGGAGACTACCTCCAATAGATAGGCACAGCCCCCATTCAAGGGATGGGACCATACACCCATCAAACATTTTTAACTCAGAAATGATCCTGTCCAAAGGAAGAACAGGGACAGAAAATGGAGCAGAGACTGAAGAAACCATCAGGGGACTGCCCCACCTGGGGATTCATCCTGACTGCATACACCAAACCCAACACTCTTGCAGTTGCCAAGAGACACTTGCTGACAGGAATCTGGTGTGGCTGCTCCTTGGGAGGTTCAGCCAGCAACTGACCAATGCAAATGTGGATGCTTGGAGCCAACCATCAGACTGAGTTCAGAGACCCTGGTGGGGTAGCTGGCAAAAGGACTGCAGGAGTTGAAGGGGATTGCAACCCCATAGGAAGAACATCAGTTGCCTGGACCACCCAGTGCTTCCATGGACTAGACTACCAACCAAGGATTATACAGAGAGGGATTCATGACCCCAGATACATAGGTAGCAGAGGATGGTCTTTTCTGACATCAGTGGGAGAGGAGGACCTTGGTCCTGTGGAGGTTTGATCCCTCAGCCTAGGGAATGCTGGAGGGGTGGGGTGGGAGATGGTGGGTGGGTGAGGGAGCACTCTCTTACAGGCAAAGGGGAGGGAGGAAAGGGGGGTAACCAGGAAGTAGGATATCATTTGAGATGTAAACAAATGGCATGATTAATTTAAAAAAAAAAAAAAAGGAATTCTGGTGATATATTCACAGAATGGTAGCAAGGCAAAATCATCATTTCATCTGAATTTTAGCATTACTGACAATGAGATAATAACTGATTTACATAGGATCACACAACCATTTGATTACATTTGGAATGTAAGCCCCAATTTCAGCTCCACTGGAACTACCGTATAATAGAACTTACTAACAAAGACTTAGTATCATTACTGGACCATGCTACAATTTTAAGGATTATGGAATTTTTAAGTTAATGGAAGGAAATAAGACTGTGGTGGTTTGAATAGAAATAGTTCCCATACACTCATGCGTTTGAATGCTTGCTCCACAGACAGTGCTATTACTAGGGGGTGTGGGCCTTGTTGGAGAAGATCTGGCCTTGTTAAAGGAAGCGTGTGACTGTGGGGATAGAGATTAGGGTCTCCTATCCTCAGGCTTTGTTCAGTGTGGCACATAATCTCTTCTGATGCCTGCGAATCTAAATGTAGAACTCTATCTCCAGCATCATGACAGCCTATATGTTGCCATGCTTTCCTCCAGGTCAATAATGGACTAAGCCTATTAAACTGTATACCAACCCTGATTAAATATTTGCCTTTATAAGTATTGCTGTGGTCTTGATTTTTTTTTCACAGCAATAAAACCACAACCAAGATTTATAGAGCTTTGGGTTTGTTTGTTTGTCCTTAACATTTTTTTCAATTAACTTGACTTTCTGAAGCTTGCTAAACAAGGAAACAATGAACATGACAACAACCACAAGTGCTTGCACAAGTGTTCTTTCCTTAATAGCAGTTAGTACATCACATGGTGCTTTCCTGACAGAATGGAAACAGTTATAACGATGTCACTAGCTTCACAGATAAAGCTACATTTTCTTGTTCATTTACTAAGTACCTATTGAGTAACTATTTGCAGGCACTGTAGCAGATTAGAGATTTAAACTTTAATGTTATAGTCTCTTCCTTGTAGGAGATTACAATCAAGTGGGAAGATCAGAACAGATGCACTGGAACATAAAGGATATAGCAACTATGAATATTTTCTTGGCATTTAAGGAAACGCAAGAAGCAGAGTGTCTTTCAAACTTGGTCCTATGAGATGGTACTGAAGTTGAAAGGGTACTCAGAGAGAACAAAACAAACAAAGAAAGAGAAAGCAAAGGAGCCTTAAACATATATAAAGGAACTGATTTGTCCATAGGTTATTAAGTGTGGGTCTAACCTAGAATACACACAGAAGAAAAGATAGTTAGGGCTATTATAGCCTCTCAGATCTATACTATTGTCCAGGGGCTGATGGATACTAAGTAAATAAAAGTAAGTCCCTTTCATAGAACATTTTCAGCATATTAAAAAGGGTAGAAATTATTGCATAAAATCTAATGTTATACAGAATCAGAGTTTAACCTGTGAAGTCTCCTCTCTAATCACACTGGAAGGTCATGACAGTAACTTATTCAGATTATGTGATGACAGTTCATTCCAGATCCTTTTCAAAAATTCCATTATACTCAGAACAGTGACTTGAGAATTTAATTTGTGTCTCCAAAGCTGTATCACTTTACAGTCAGCACATGATTTGATTTTATCTGCAGAGACCAAAACAATGATACCTATAAACAGAGGTTGACCAGCTGTTTTTTATTATCCATTGCTGGAATTCTAGTCTTCTCTCTCAGCCTTTCTTATTATTCCCACTGGTAGGTCTCAAACATAGGATGAAATGGATGTCTAACTGAGGTGCCTTTTAACCTTAAAAGTGAACCAGGCTGTCAAGATCTCCCAGCATCCCTCAGTCTTTACCTGTTACAGGGTCCTTCTTGCTGGCATGCCTCGCTCCCAACCCTAACCTCTCCTGCCCTTCTCCCAGCTGCTCATCCCTATATAATTCAGTCATTTTTGCTATACTGGTCCATTTGCTCTTCTAACCATGTTTTGCTTTTGGCCTCTTGGTCTCCTGATCGCCTCCTGGCTCACCCTCTGCCCTCTACCCTCTCCTCACATGGCCTGACTCAGGGCTATATTTACTCTAGACCTTTCCAGATGCCTCTAGCTCTACTCTCCGTTTTATAGACAATAAATATTCTCCTCTGGTCATACCTAGGAGCAGTCATGTCCTTCCTTTTATTTCTACTTTTTAAATTCACCAACAACTAACTACATTCCTAAGATACAACATTCAATCAATATGATATCACTGAATAACCAGCATCCAAGTGGAGGATGGTTCTATTTGCACACTGTTAAGAGGTGTCATTTTCCTTTGATGCCAATGATCCCTGTTATTTTTGTTTGCCTGTTTTATTTGTTTATTAATGCTGGTGAACATCAGGGTGTGGGGCATGCTGCTTACTCACTCGGTCACTGAGCTACACCATCAATCTCCAAACCTAACTTTCAAAATGAAGAAAATGGCCAAACAACAATGAAAAATAAATTATTAAACCTAACACTTGAAACACTGGATATCTACTCTTTATGCATTCCATTATACGTTATGCTATCTTGTAATATATTTCCCCCTGTTATGCCATTAGCTCATTTACAAGGATATATCTTGCTTATCTTACATCCCTAGTGCTTGGACCAAGGCCAGGTTTGCATAGAAAAGTGAAGTAAATGAGGAAAAAGATTAAAATACTTCATGATATTTGGCACCTGTATAGCATGCATCAAATCTTAGCAGGTTGAGAGTACCTCTAAATTCAGAGTGTTAGCACTGAAAACTCATTAGAGGCCTTTGGGAGAACCCCAATCAGCAACAGACACTTCCTGTGCCATCTGAAGACACAGTGACAGAAGATTCTGTCTTCTGAGACCATTTATTCATCTTTGAAAGGCATAAATTAGAAAGCTGTTTATATTACTGAGCTGACATCTCTGGCTTCCTCCCACAAATTCTGGTTGTATTCTAAGAGATTTCTGTGAATAAATATGTCCCTCAGAAGATTATTTGTTATTGATTAGCAAACCTTGCCTATGCCATATTTCATTTTACACCAAAATGTTACAAGCCCTAAGTGTTTACAGTAATAAATTCTAACAAAATACAACTAAAACCCAATTGAAATTGGCCAGCACAGCAACAGCAAAGTGATAGGTTCTTTTATAGGATTCTAATACTTGTTTGATCAAAAATTCTAAAACCAGCAGAGACTATGTTTTGTTCCCATAACCAAGACTAGTTGGGTTAGCTGAGGGAGGAGGATCAAACTCTGAAGACCAGTACTGACCACATAGCAAGGCAGTGCTTTACAACAAGAATTTAAGTCAGTGTACAACACTTGCTACCACCTGCTAGGCTTTGGGTTCAACACGCAACTTGTTGGGTAACTGATGCAAGTGGATCAAAAGCTCAGATCTCCCACTGACAAGACAGCAAGACACAGCCTGATGACAAAATGTAAGTCACTGTAGCATATTTGCCTAGCACATGTTAGGTCCTGGATTCAAACCTAATTCCTCTAATCCTGAACAGAAGGGTAAAGGGAAATAAGAGTACAGTTGTGAAGTAAAGAGTAATACTAATTCACCCTCTACTTTCTGTGAGGGCACAGTGAAGCCACTGAACGAGACCACTCCATGGATAGAAGCAAGGTTTACTGGGCACTCAAACTTCCAGACTGTCTCTAGGGAGGGGGTTAGGGGGAAGGTATGGTGGGAGCAGAGAACAGACACAAACAGTGGAAAGAGCCTTGTCAGTTTTAAGAGAACATCAAGTGGTGTATGTGTGTTGGGGGAGAGGGGTAAGCCAGAACAGCCTAGGGGTTAGAACAGCAAGAGGTAAGGTGTGGACCAGAACAGCCTGAGGGCTAACGTGGGGACTTTGATCACTGGCAGGTTTGTTTGGATTAATCAGGGACTAGATGTTGATTGTTGATAATTAGCTGTAGGGGACAGATAGGGAAGTAATGGCTTTTCCAGAAAAACAGAAATCTACTTCATAAGATTTCTGAGGAATGCTGAATTTAAGTGTTTGTTTACCCACTAGCAATCCTTCTGTTTATCCCATCAGAGTCCAGCCTGAGCTGAGCTCAGACTCACTGATGATCTAGTCAGTGGCACAGCCATTTCGGTGGGCTGGTTCGGATATAATAGTGTCCATACGCTTATTTCCTTAATTTAATTCTTATGTTGAAAACATACAAGAAGTCGGATGAGATGGTCCAATAGATAAAGCTTGCAGTGGATAACTGCTTGCAGTAGTGTGAGGACTATAATTTGAGTCTACCAGGTATGGTAGCCATCTAAAATTGTAGCACTTCGGAAGCAGAGATAGAATATTCACAGGGAAACTGTAAAAAGACTTGCTGGAAATGGCAAACTCTGGGTTCAGCAAGAGACTCCACCTAAATAAATAGAGAGTGATCCAGAAAAGCAATTTACAGCAACTTCAAGCCTCTGTAACAATACACACAGACACACACACACATGTGTATGCATGCAAACATACATACAGACTTGCAAGTATCACACACAGACACACAGACACACACACACACACACAAAATCATGTAGAAGGAGGTAACATAATTATTCTGTATAGACAAGCTATCAGCATTTTAAAAAAATCCATTGCTCTACTTTGTATTAATTAATTGTTTGTTCACTTTACATCCTTATCTTAGATCCCCTTCCTCCAAGTACCCTCCAGACACCTCCCTCATATGTCCTCCTCTAAGAAGGGAGAGGCCTCCCAGTGTATTATCCTACCCTGACACAACACAGAGCTAGGGGCATTCTCTCTTACAGAGGCCACACAAGGCCAGCCCAGTTAGGGGAACAGGTTCTACAGGCAGGCAACAAATTCCGGGACAGACTCCATTCTAGTTTTTGGGGTATCCACATGAAGACTAGGTTGTACATCTGCTACATATGTGGAGGGGCAGGGGTTGGGTGGGGTGGGGTGGGGCTAAGTCCAATCCACACTCACTCTTTGGCTGGTGGAAGAAAAGCAACTATTTCTAATTCAAAATCAACATTTACAGGACTGCCATTATATTAACTAATCTGGCCAATGTATGAATCTGAAGAACAAATCCTGTCAGCAGATATGTTGCTTGCCTCTAGGTGTGCACTGTGAACTCTGCACTCAGGGAGCCTTAACTCTGTTTTTCATAGCTAAGTAAATTGGTCATCCAGCATGCTAACTATAAAAATGACCATGGTGATACAGACCTTGTAAAGTATAAATGAGAATAAAATAGAGTCACATGTGTAAAGCCACCGAGAGCAGTGAGGACAATTGAAGGGACTTTAACAATAATCTGATCAAATCTTAATCAATCATTTATGTTTTGGAAGCTGACACCAGATCTGGAAGTACAGGTCTGATAGACAGTCTCAGAGCAAGTTAGCCTTTGGGTACCTGCTCTCCAGGTCTGTACTGTACAGCAACCAGCACAGAGTCCCCATGTCTGGACTTTACTCATACTGGTTTGAATAGAAACTAGCAGCTAAGCCATCTGCCCATGCACAGCCACTCTCTAAGCCTGTGTGTGTGTAGAAGAGGAGAGCTCAAGTTCTTTCTGTTTGGCCAGCCTCTAGTGTCCCTTCACATGTAATTGCTAAGAGCAGTCATATGAAACATACATCTTCATTTCTATGTAGCTCATCTGCTCCCACCACTCACCTGCACATAAAAGACACTTGTTCTGATTTCATCTCGGTTTTGAATGAGCAGGCAAGAACCGCTTCCATCAAGGCTCTTTCACAGGGGGTACAAGTCTCCACTACGGGACTCCTCCTGAGGCAATAATGTATCCCCTTCCATTAGTGAGAAACAGAAGAAAAACCTGTCAGAGCTGCTTCCCAGGGACAGGGGCCCCTCAGGCAGGCAGATGTGCTATGTATGAAGAGAAGTTTTCAAAAGCTTTCCTCATTCTGTGCCTGGGGCAGAGCAAACAGGGCCGGGACCATCAAAGCCAGCTGCTGGCCTCCAGGGCGAATGGGCTAGCTACTGGATTTGACTTCATGTTCTTGTTCCTCCCCTGCTACACTTGGCTCAGTTTTGTTTTGTTTTGTTTTCCATTTTAACATGTTTGTAAAGTTAATCTTCAAATTTCTTTCCCATAATGTGTAAAAGTGAAATGGAAAAAAAAATTTGTCTAATCAGAACTGACTGAAAAATGAATTAAACCATCAGGGAAGGGCTAGGAATGCTGCATCCTTTGCCTTAGATGTTTCCTCTTGATTTTAGGCCAACACCCAAGTCCATAGGTACTAGATGAAAGTAAATACTCTGTTTTCCTTTCTTCTTTTCTGCAGAAGTGGAGGACAATAACTTGATGTAGAAAAGGAGATGTAAGTTTAGGCCAACACTATTACCCACAATTTTCATATTCAGTATAACACAGATTGCACATATGAAAAATTAGTAAGTGAATTTCTCTTAGGTGTTTTGGAAAGGATTTATATCAATACAATATTGGTACTACTGAATTGTTTTATGATTTTTAATGTGTTTTTAGGTCCGTCATTTGTGTATTTTAAGAACATCAATTAGATGTAATTCTTAGTGAGTATTTAAGAGAGGAATAACCTCTGTTTGGAGGATAATAGAGGGATAATAACTCAGCTCAGAAGAAAACCTAGGAAGTCTCTACTAAGCCTATCAGAAAGCACCAGAAGATTCAGTACAGGTGAGCCTTCTTTTTATCTACTTTTCATAGATTTACCTCATAGTTGACCTGAAGAGGAAGAGAAGTAGAGAGAGAGAAACAGTGTGGAATAAATCTTTCCACTAGCCACAAGCTCACCAATGACGCCCAACTTCCAAGGAAAGATAAATACATCTGACCTTATCACTTGGACCTAGAGGTGACCCCAATAAAAGATGAGATCTTCTAGAGTTGCTATGCCTGAGATCATGAAATAAGATTCTGATCTCAGATAGTCTCTATATTTTTGATCAGTTCTGATTTTCTATAATAGTCTTCATATATTGCAAAGACATGCTTTTTGATGAAAGCTGAGAAGGACATTTGTGGTTGTAACTGTAAATATTTAGAAGACAATTAGGAATTATGCTGTTTTAGCAAAGTAATGGTAAAGGTTCTCATCTGAGATCCATGGCCTCACGAACTCAGAGAAGTTTGTTAGGTTTTCAGTACCAGGCATGACTTCCCCACTATTGAGTCCAATTAGACAACTATAAGTTACTGCCAACTCATGAGTGTCACTGTTGTACCTGTAGGAATATCTAGATGCAGTTCACAGCTGTCACAGTTGGATAGGGCCATTTGCTGTGTCCTTTTCTTTAAAGTACATATATTACCTTCTGACACCATGAAAGCTAGTTTTCAGGAAGGATGCTTACACAAAGGATCATGGGCTGTTTAGAGACAAAGGATTCATCTACAGCACAATTCCTACAGCTAAGGCTCAGAAAACATCATGAAAGAGAGGGCAAAAAGATTATAGGAAGCAGAAGACCAGGAAGTCTACTTTATGATTGTTTCTCGTAGTAATTACAGGAAATTCTCATGATGCTTTAACAGTACGAATGCTTAAATAGTACCTGAACAGTAACAGTAACATCAATCAAGAGGCTAATAGAGAAGGGGAAATTTTCATGGGATCCCATGCCTCAACAAAAAATTATAAGCAAGTAGAATCTACTTAGAGGAAGCATCTTCCCTGAAGATGAGACCCCAAATTTATTATCCAACTTCTAATATACATATTTAACATATATGTAACAAAGTAAAAGAGGTAATGAATTAGAATGAGATCAGGAAAAGGGAAAATGATATAATTATATTTTAACAGGAAAAAATATCCCTAGCTCTAATTGGGTATCTTATAAGACATTATTCTCTTTTCCTTTCTAAGCCTCTATTTTCTGTTCTGACCAGACTGTTATTCATGTTCTCTTTGACACTAAGAGATTAAGTGGTTCAATGATGACAAGTCATAAAATCTGATCAAAGGATTGGCTTTTGGAGACTTTAATGTCCATGTAAACCATAAAAGGGAACTTTTAATGTTTCTTTCAATGGCCACATTTTCATTGTCAATGGAGACATTTAATACACTTGTTTTAAGAATTTGTGTATACAAACAGAAAATGCCTCAGATATAAATGAAGAGTATATAGGGGACACTACCACAATCTATTATCAGGGGCATGTCAATGGGGTGGGCTATCCGTCATTTGATGGACCTCCTCAAGCTGATCAATTTCTAGTGAGCTGACATTCCAATCGTAGGGAAAAAAGAGTGGGGCCCAGTCTAGTAACTAAAGCGCACACACATGCGAGTGCGCGCGCACACACACACACACACACACATACACACACACATACAGACACACACACACACACACACACACACACACACACACACTCACCAGAAATAGAAAAGGAAGAAATAATGAGAAACAAAAGAATGAAGCAACATCGCAATCTTAGCCTCAAGTCACTTGATATCTTTGACTATCAGATTTGGACATAGGTATGGTGACTTCTTCTTTATACATAGGGACCAGAAATTCAGAAGGCTACAGTACCTGCTTGGACTCATTCCATAATTAAGTTGGTAAAGTTCAACTTGAACCCCATTACCTGACTAAATGCACTTATGCTGTGCTCTTGCATAGTCAGCTTTGTAAAGCAGTATTTTGTTAGATAGCATGTATGCTAACAGTTATACTTTATTTTACACCGTGATTCACTGAAATGTTACACAATTAAAATAACCCAAAACACTCAAGGTTTTATAATCTACTTAATGACAGTATTCTATGTCCTTTACTATAAAATAGACTTTGTTCATAATTGCAGGTGGTAAAAGTTGTTCCATGCCAAAGTGGAAACAGTGACCCCACTTTATTAGTACTGAAGCTTCAGAGTATGGAAAGTGAAGCAGCTTATCTTACAACCCTGCAAAGCTGGGCTACTGTACCCAGAGAAGAGGCGAGTGTCTCGTGTGTGGATTTGCAACAAACCAGAGGTTGTTGTATTGCCTTTCCCTGCCCTGATTAGTTCTCATTGGCGAATTTCTTCAGAAAGTTCAACCTTCCCAGTGTGTACTATTACCCCAGACTGGCCATCATATTGGCTCAGGGTGTGAAGCCCTATCTAGTGTGTATCTTGGAATTTGAGATTCCTTGTTAGTCTTAGTGGGTTCTGTCCACAGACTGCCTGTAACTTTCTCTAGGATAAACTGAGGGCTCTAGATAGCCCAGTACTGGCTGCTAGCTATGGAAGACAGGAATATAGTGTTCCCTGCTTATCTATGATTCTTTGATGAGCTATAAACACATCTGATACTGAAAGTTAATGACAGTTATTTATTTAATTATTATATTAATATAATAATCTATAGTTGGAAGGAAATCTTACTAATTTGTACTAAATTATTTTAGGCATTCTTTTTCTTTGTTTTGGGGGGGGCAAGGGCAGTTATCCATATCCATTATTTTCTACTTTTCCCTACAATATTATGAATGTTCTAGGAAAAACTAAACTTCTGCTTATTTCTAGTTATCAATGTTAATATGGATGTCAAGACCAACTTGTCAGAGTAGAGATGTGTGAAGAGAGATATGTGTGTGTGTGTGTGTGTGTGTGTGTGTGTGGGTGGGTGTGTGTGTATGGGTGTGTGGGTGTGGGTCAGTTGGGGATTGTATAATTGACTTCTTTTTCTGAGCATATTAGAACAGAATTGGAATCTCAAACCTACAGCTTTCTCTCTGGAGACATATGAGCCTAGAACTGTTAGGAGATGCCAGGTAAGATCTACAGTAAAGACTACCCAAGACATCAGAGACAAGAGACAAGGAAACCCTGAGCTCTGTGGGATACGTTTCAACTTACTGTGCTGAGTAAAGAAGATATAAGTGGCCCAAATTCATATGACAGTCCAACTTGGCAAACACTTTGATAGTGGCGCTCATTGCAAGTTACACTCGCAGGGAAATGTGGCTCTGCCACCACAAAATATAGCAGTGAAAATCTCATGAGGGAATGAAAAGATGGCACAGCAGTTGACGATGCATAATGAAATATGCTTCTCAGCACCCACAGAGGGCAGCGCACAGACTGACTGACTGTTACTCCAATTCCAAGGGATCAGATGCTTTCCTAAGGACACTGAAAGGATCTGCACTCACACACACACACACACACACACACACACACACACACACATAGAGAGAGAGAGAGAGACAGAGAGAGAGAGAGACAGAGAGAGAGAGAGAGACAGAGAGACAGAGAGACAGAGACAGAGAGACAGAGACAGAGAGAGACAGAGACAGAGACAGAGAGAGACAGAGACAAACAAAGAGACAGAGAGACAGAGAGACAAAGAGACAGAGAGACAGAGAGACAGAGACAGAGACAGGGAAAGAAGACAGACAGACAGGGAGGGAGGGTCGGAGGGAGGGTGGAGGGAGGGCAGGGTGACTGGTAAAAAGCATTAATCTCACTGGTTATTTAATAAGATAATTTAACTTTTTAAATAAATACCACCCAGGAAGAAAATGTCAAGACCAACCTTATTCTGGTGATTTTTTTTCACTGATGTATTTTGAACAATACAAAAAAGTATCAACTTTTCTACCACAAAGGTTAATTGTTTGGAGCCTCAGTTCCTTCTTCATGAGAGATTCTTGCACTTCTCATCAGAAAATAAACACTTTCTTTAGGCTGCTTCACATCCAAGTGGTCAGTTGCACCTCAGGTCCCTGTGAGGCGAGGAAAGGGAAAGCCTGTGCAATGTTAGGGGATCCTAACGTGCTTGGATTATGGTCTTGCTGCTCAGTATGTGTTGTTGGTAATTTCAGGCATTAGAGTAATTAAAGCCTTCATTGTGCTATTGGGCATGGGGTTCATTTCTCCAGCTGTATAATGGAAAAATGCCATTTATTCCTCAGGGACATGCTCAAACTTTGTCACCATACTCCAACATAGGTCTGGGCATCCAGTTCCAGAAAGTTTCAGAATATTAATATGTTTGTTATAAACAAACAACTATCACTTGAACATGCCAAGCTGTCATACCCAGACTGAAATACATTTGACTGTGAGCCAATGATTATGACCAGAGCTAAGTTTCCCTAAGTTGCGAGCAGTCTTACCAGACTAAAGGAGTCAGCTCTCACTCTGTCACTGACAGCTGACAGCAGTACTTGCTAGAAGTGAAGTCCTGTATGTGTTGATGGAAAAAGGCTCAGCAGCTTCCAACAAATAGCCTTGCAAACTCACAACTCATCTTTTGAACTGCATATGCATTATAAGGCAACAGATGCAGTGTGTGTGCTTGTGTGTGTGTGTGTGTGTGTGTGTGTGTGTGTGGTGTGTGTATAGTGTGTGTTTGTGTCTGTGTGTGTAGTGTGGGTGTGTACTATGTGTGCAGTGTATATATAATAGGTATCATGTATGTCTTAGATATATGCCTGTATTAGGTATGTTTGTAGTGGATGTGCATGGGAAGAGGCCTACACATATGTCTAGAAGCCATAATAGAATTTCAGGCATCCTGCTCTGTCATTCTCTGCCTTATTCCCTTGAGATAGGGTCTTTGGAATGATTCTGGAGCTGGGCAATACAGCAAGTCCCAGAAATTCTCCTGTCTCCACACAGGTTTTTAAACATGAGTTCTAAGGATTCAAATTCAGATCATAATGCTGGCAAAACAAGCACTTGTCCCTATCTCCTCAGCCCAATACATAATCCATGATTACTCTGTCCCAGACTCCAAACCTAGCAACCCTAACCCTTGTATCTACTGCTACTTTATTCTTCACCACCAATAGCGGTTTTCTATTTCAGGACAATGTTGACATCTAGCATGTGCATTAAAGAATACTTAACACACTTTCTGTCCTGTTGTATTTGTGGAAATAACACATCTCCCTATCTCTCTAAGGTATTAATAGTGTTCAGAAATTATCTCTATCTGCCACTCCAGACTTGCTCTTTACTGTAAAGTAGACATTCAGGATTCCACAGACTGCACAGCCCTTCCTAGTTTTTGATGAAAGACTGGCCCTACCATGAACTGCTCTGAGGTGAATGAATAAGCAATGTGGACAAATACTCTTGGTCAGAAGAACGGTTAAGTTCCTGGAACCTAGAATAACAGTAGGAGACCCGTCTCCACAGGGGTGTGGACCTTAGAGCTCCCAAGAGTAAACCCCTTTGATGTGATAAGATGATATGAAGTATAACCCAGAATTCCTGGTTCCACATTTAGGGAGCAAATTGCGATTGAGACAGGAAAGCAGGCAGTAACCATCGGCAGGAGCTCTCAAATCAGCAGAGATCAAGGAGCTGCATTATGGGGAAAGAGGAGTGTTAGCAGAAGAACCTGCAGGGCTGGGCACAAATATCGGAATCAAGGAAAGAAACCATTTTGGCATAAAAGAAGCGAAGGGAGCCTGCCAGTGGTCTCAAATCTGGAGTGGGGCCCCCAGGGCTTCTAATGACTGGGTTGGCACATAAAGGAGATCTTGTGCCACCTTCACAGAACTCCAGTGCACAAGGAAGAAAGCCCTCGCTGTTATGTAGACAGGAAAAAATTAATTGCTTTATTTGTTTGTTTTGTGTGCAGTTTGGAACTTTTTAGGTTGTTTTTAGGGAAACTGTCAATTTTAAGAGGAGCTGTGAGGGAAGCAGAATCTGCTTGGCAGATGGAAGAACTGGGTGGACTCTTGGACTGCCAGCCGGCTGTGGGCGTAGGGAAGGAGGGAGGCAGAGGGAAAGAAGGTGAATGTGGGACAGCTCAGATGGAGGACCACATGAGCCAGTACACACACAGAGAGAGAGAGAGAGAGAGAGAGAGAGACAGAGACAGAGACAGAGACAGAGACAGAGACAGAGAGTCAGACAGAGACAGACAGAAACAGACAGACACACACAAACACAGAGAGACAGAAACAGACAGACACACACATGTACACACACACACACACACACACAGAAAAAGATAGAGACAGAGAGACACACAGACAGGAAGACAGATACACACAAACACACACAGAGACAGAAACAAGCACACACACACACACACACACACACACACACACAGAGAGAGAGAGAGAGAGAGAGAGAGAGAGAGAGAGAGAGAGAGAGAGACCTGCATTTTACCTCAGCCAAAACCTGGAGCAACTGAGATGCCCAGATGTTTGATCCTGTAATTTACAGCAGTCAGTCAGGCTTGAGACTGCAGATTTAAGGAGACCACAAACTTCTCCTTGCATAAGAAATAGGAGTGAAACCAATAAGCAACAAGAATCATCTTTGCTTAATAATTATGTGTTCTACATTTTGATCTTTGATGTTTAGAGTCCTCTTGCCCCACCTACACCCCCACATTGGGAAGTGAAACCAGTTTTTCCCACGTGGAAGGCAGACTATGAACGACTGAGACTCATCTCAAACTACATTTTTACTTCTTATTTCTGGACAAGGACCCACTAGTATGACAGGGTGACCTTGACCTACTGTCCTACTGTAATAGCTGGCATTGAAGGTCCTTTATGTTGTTGTTACAAAGATACTCTGATGCCTTATCAGGGCACTAGAAATCACGTGTTTCTCTGGAGGCATCATAACGTACATGAAAATCAAGGTCTTTCTACCTCTGTTTTCTACAATGCAAAGGCAGTGTAAGCAGAGAACATCTATGCAGCTTTACAAGGATCAGATTACAACTTACCTGGATACTGATATTAAAATGAATAACTACAAGCAGAAGTCAGCTATAATGGGCTATTGCACAGCAGAACTGCCATAGATAGTAAATGTATACTTCAAAGGAACTAAGAGAAAGGATTTTTCTAAATGGTTTTGGCACAAAGAAGTGATAAATGCTCAAGAAGATAGGTACATTTCACCCGTGTTGGTGATATTTAGAATTTGTATGATGTATGTGTCAAAAAGCAAAAGAAACAGACAAAAATTACAGAAGAAAAAAGTGTAAAATGCAAAACATCAAAGCTTTTCTTACAAGATCAACAGTGCCAATTGACTTTTGAAAGACTTGAAATCCTGTGAGATAGGACTGGCTTTTCTCTGAGTGGAGTTCTGAGGGTTTTCACATGTGCGTTCACGGTGGTAAGGCACGCTTACCAGAGAAGCTTATTGGGTCTCAGGCTTCGGCAGACATGCTTGGACATCTTGGTCAGTGCGGTCCCTGTATAACAGCATTTCTACAGAGACAAAAAACTTTTCATCCGCAAAATGCCTCATACATATAGAATATGCAAAACAAATACAATGGATATTTTAGCTGTTCCCCAAACTAAAAGCAAAATATACTAGAACAATCTAAATCTTGTAATAAACAATTAGATAAGATACAATAACAGCTCCAAAGCAAAGAAAATGAACTCATTTTAAAATTGGTCCTTAGCAGGTATAATGAAGAAGATAAATTTGAACAATTAGAAACTAATGAAGATTTTGTAAAAATTGCTGTTTACAATGAATATGTTAGAAGATGTTTGGGAAATGTGATCATATGTTAAAAATAGGTCTAAATGACAAATGCCATAGGCAATTAAGGAAATTAGTCAAGAAACTCAATTATCTTGGCATTATTTTTTAAAACTGTTATACCAGACTGTGTATCTGCAACATGGTACAAATACTCAGAAGAGGATTAGAAAGAATGAGCTCAGATATCACCAGCTGGTAATATTTCCACTAATCATACTAATCATTAAAACTATAAGGTTAGACATTCAGTACATGATCAAAAGTGCCAATAGAACCACAATAATTATGAATGCATTTTTTAACAACATCAGATATAAAAACTTATGGCAATGGTTTTTCACTGTGACTATAGAATGTGTGTGTGTGTGTGTGTGTGTGTGTGTGT
>NC_034594.1:83594420-83609832 GCF_900095145.1 Mus pahari | reverse complement strand
TATATATATATATATATATATATATATATATATATATATATATATGGTGTGGATGCTCAAACATGTTTTATGGCGATCGCTTTTAACCCACTTCTTTAGAAGCTAAGCTGTATAAATTGAATTTAATTTTTGGCAAGGGAAGACTGGTAATTATCCTTATATAAAATGAGTTTCTGATGAAGGATCACAGTAATGGGCCAGAAGGGTAATTTCCGTTTGTCCATGCCCTCTTATTGATATCAAGACCAAGCTTGCAACCCTTGATTATGTCTCTCAACAGTGAGAGCAATTTTAGGATTTAAGCTTTCATTGCACTGGGAATTGCTAGTATTAGGATTGGTACAAAAAGAGCCTATCTAAAACCTTGAAGCCAAACAAAAACATAGTTTTAAATGGGAAAATTGGAGACAAGTGTTTGAAAGGAAACAAAATCATTAATGAAGATAAGTGAGTGGATAAAAGGCGGTGATCAGTAGAAGGATTTTCCAAGCCAGTAGCAATCCCAATAAATTATTCACTAGAGAGATGCCCAGGGCCCATGGAGAGGTGCCTTGCCTTTCCTCTGGTGCTAAATTGGTCTGCATACACACAAGACTGACCATAGGAAATTCAGATTGGGGTAAAACCACCCTCACAATGTTTGAGATAGATGGTGCCCTATGTCACACTCTTGGAAAGAAAAACTAAATGTGGGGCATAAAGAGATTATGACAGTTCCACTCTGTGCAACATTAAGTAGCATTTTTCAGTGTGTACTTTCATATTCAAGATAGCTGTTAGCTTTCATCTCATTTTCAAGAGCTCAATGGAAAAACTGTTTTCTCTACCAAAACAAGCAAATTCAAAAGGCATGAATGCCAACTTGTGCCTCTATCTTAGACATTGTGAATCACTTCATGTACAAATTTCAGTTGTAAAATAGAAGTGATTGTAAATATTAAATTTTTGATCCATGCCAGATTAACAAATTCTGGAATGTTTTATGTACTACTAATTTCCATCATGATAGTTATGTTATATTTGTACACACACACATATAAACACACACGCACACACATGGATCATGTGAGAAATATTTATTGCCCAGTACTACAGCAGTAGATCCAGAAATACAGTGATAATAAAACATTTCTCTGCACAAAGAATTTTTCTTTTTGGAGGGTCAGTTGTCGGGGAAGAAGATAGAATAGCTCTAATGTAAAACAAAAACAAAAACATCAGGAGACATACTTATCTCAGTCTACACTAGGGAAGGTTCCTGGGGGTAGCAGAATTAGAATCTAAGATAAGAACAGAATCATGGCTAGGACTAAGAAAAGTGAGAGCAGATGCTCATGGGGAGAACCACCTGGACAGAAGAGTTATGAAGCTCCAGAAGTGACTTTTGGTGTGGATTTCTGCAGTGGTCTGTATTTTGAATAGGGTAATGTGAACTGTGTGATTCACATGTACTTTGTGTGATATCGAACGGGATGGGGGGTAACCAAGGATAATGGCATCTTTTATTTGTTTTTAGTTTTGATTTGTTTTGAGACAGGGTCTCACTGTGTAGCCCTGGCTGTCCTGGAGCTCATAGTAGATCAGACTGACCTTACATTTATAGAGATCCGCTTGCTCGTGCCTACTACTGAAACTGGCATTAAAGGTATGTGTCACCACTCCCAGCATGGTGCAAGTCTGACTCACTAGTTACTTCCCCAGATTCTCCCATCTCTGCTTCAAAGCTCTGGGGTTAAAGTTGTACCTTTCCACACTCAATCAGCATTTTTTAATGTGGGTACTAGGAATCTGAATTAAAGTTTCATCACTCATGCAGCAAGCACTTTAACCACTGAGCTCTTTCTCCAATCCATAGAAACCAAATCGCAAACAGTCTTATACATACACAACAGTATCTGGCCTTTCTCCAAGGAGCAGCAACAGCTATTAATGTGAGAAAGCCAGGGTCAAACATGGCTCAGTGTCTGTCTTTAGTCACAAAAATCACTGCTTATTTGTATCTAGTATCTACAGGTTCAAACAGTAGAGGCCCTAGATCCATATAACTTTCAATCATCACAACAACGTAAAGAAAGAAGAAGAAATACTATCAAGATATTCCAAATAAGATGTCAAAAGTTAGAGCTACTTGTGATGGAAATGTGACTGGGCTTAAAATAGAAATTCTAGATTGTATGCTTGCAGACTATGTGTTGGGGGGAAGGCAGGGGAAGGGAGGGAAGCATATATGCTATTGGCCCCAAATGAACTCAATAATAATCAGTAATCTTAAGTATATATTTTGAGAAGGTAAAAATAAGAAATCAGCAGGCATGTGGCACAGACCTGTGATCTCAGCTACTTAAGAAAGAGACAGAAACACCACAAATGAAAGGGCTGCCTAGGTTACAGAGTGAGTTCAAGGATGTCCTGAGCAATTTGGCATGGTCCTGTCTCAAAATTTAAAATAATTTACCTAGTGTGATCAAGACCCTAAATTTAGTTCCCAGAATCACTGGATTTTTTTTTTTCACTTAAACCACTGATTTGTTTTTCTTTCCCATGAATAGAATCAACCAGTGCTTGGCCTTGCAATGCTATAGCAAGTGTATCAAAGGAGGTGGAGGAAGTGAAATATGTATCTTAGTCAGCTGTTTTGCTGGTGTTCTACAGCCCTGTTTTTGAAACTGTGAATCAGGACCCCTATGAAGTCACATAACTTAGTGTAGAGGTCATAAAAAAAAATCTGATAACAGTAACATATTTCTGAACTCATGATGGCCAAAATTTAACTCTTTCTAACTCAACACATGTTAAAGGTGCTTCTGGCAGTGCTTGCTCAGTTGGATTGTGAAATGTAATTGCAGCCTTGGCTCTGAACACACAGCATGCACACTGTGCCCTGTAGATGTTGTTACACCACAAAACACCAACAAACACTGCATTTAACACCTTAGTTCTGAAGTAAGGCTGTTATGAATTGTGATGTTTACTGTTACTTACAATGTTTCCTGTTCATGTAGAAGAATAATACTTTAACTACAGAAAACAAGAATGAAATTTTTCTGCCATCATTCCTCAGTACATAATTATGAAATTAGTATCTTTTTGGATTGCGTTGTGTTAGAAAGTTTGATTTTAAAACCTTCTTGTTTAAGAAGAGGGGAATTAACTTGATTGTAAAGTACCTGCTGCATAAAAAGGAGGACTGAAGTTCTCCAGCACTCACTTAAAAAGCTTAAATACAGATGGATAATCAGATCTTGCTGGTCAGCTAGACTAGACAATAAGTTCTTGGTTCAGTCAGAGAGCCTGTCCCAAAAAAACACAGTTGGGATCAACAGACGACAGACACCCAACATGCACCTCTGGCTTACCCACATGTACACACACACACACACACACACACACACAGCATAGCAATTTTAAATGTTATTTTTCAAGATGTTGACAACAATTTAATTTTTAAAAAGAAATAATTTTGACTTAATGTTAGAAGAGATTTCCCAGCCATTTCTGAAATGCAGTGCACATACTTCTTCCATTCTGTACTATGTATTTATGTAAAATATCTTAGAGTTATTATTGCTGTGATGAAACACCATGACTAAAAAAATAACTCGGGGAGGAATGGGTTTATCTGGCTTATGTTTCCACATCAATGTTCATCATTGGTGAAACTCAGGACAGGAACTCAAACAGGGCAGGAACCTGGAAGCAAGAACTGAAGCAGAAGCCATGTATGGGTGCTGCCTCCTGGCTTTCTCTCTTTGGTTTGATCAGTCTGCTTTTATATAGAAGCCAGGAGCATCAGCCCACTCTTGGTGGCACCAACTATAAGAGGCTGGACCCTCCTCCTACATCAATCAATAATTAAGGAAATACACTAGAGTCTTGTTTTGGAGGCATTTTCTAAGCTGAAAATGCCTCTTCTCTGATGACTCTAGTTTGTGTTAAGTTGATATGAAATTACCTAGCAAACAAAAATACATAAAATTTCAGTGTGACCAATTATAAAGTTAAAATACTGATAAATTCTGAAAAGCATTGACGGTGTTCTATATCTGCCAGTATTAAACATTCAGTTAACATTTAACTATGTAAAAATAGACAAGCACACCCATTTCTTTATTATGTAGTTAACTTTCATCATTAGTAGGTGGTAAAATCATATATGTATCAAGAATTGCTTTTAAAATACCCTTTATTATCAGTGAAATGGTCTATTTATATCATTAATTTTATAGACCTATGTACCTGGAGTCACACTAAGATTTCTTGGATGAAAGGGATGACAAGTAGAAAAAGTTTCAGAAACCATACTTTAGAGATAGTTCTTATAAAATTCTCTCTATCCTATCTTTTCCTCTTCTTATACTGGAGAAAGAGGGAGAGATAAATGCAGTATAATATATTTGGTTGACTGTTAACATAATGTTAATCACCCAGCAGAAATGAATGGGAAGACAAAGCTGCGCGTATGTAGTAAGGGTATTGTAATCTTAGGTCACATTTAGGCCTGGGTGCTCCAAACCAAGTGCAGGAATCCTGTGAGTCAGGAGCGAGTCTGTTGCTAATCCAATAGGGAGGGCCAGAGCTGAGTACATTGGCAGGCCAGGTTCCTGTTAAGGGGGATGATAAATGGAGTCCTTAAGGATTGGCAGAAGATCTGCCTTAGAGATAAGGAATGAGAAAATTAGTTTGCAATAGAATCTCTAATGATTCGATGGGGTTGAAATCAGAAGGGCTCCTGCAACCCTGATTACTTTTTTATTATTATTTTCTTGGCAGCTTATTCAGTATATCAGCATATTTTGCAATTTTCACCCCGCAGTCCCTTCAGTAACATCTTTTGCTTGAGTGAGCAGTAAATAACAAGGAAAACCAGGGACAATTAACTATTATTGTAGTGCTATGACTAATGAAAATTGGTACATTGCACTTTGGGGAAAGCTTACTTATTAACATGCCTGTGGGGGGTAGGTTAATGTTGCCACTTTAACTTTGCTTAGGAGAAACCAGAGTAGAATAACTTAGCCAAGGTTATCCAGTGATCTGTGACAGTCAGAGTTACATAACAGAGTTCCTCCTAGCCATGGCTCAAAGCCACCTCATGAAGAACAAAACCCTCAGCAGCATCCCCCAGCTATACCTCAGACTCTAAACATAGAATCCATCTTGGCATAATGCAGCTAATTAGCTGGTTAACATAAAACATACGTATCAACAAATAAAGCTTAATTTTCCCAAAGCTTAAAAGATGTATTGGTTGAGAGTTTTATATGTTTTTATCATATTAATTCTTCTCTAACTTTTCCCTGATTCCCAAAGTCTTTCATACTCTGATTTCCAAGAATTGTGAACTAAAAACAACTTTAGTAATCAAAGAAACAATTACCAGTGATGAGGTGACAATGCAGCAGACAGTTGATGGATGTAGGAATGCATTATCCACCAAACCCCATTGTCTACTCTCCCCTATTTTCATTAGTTTAACCAATATACTTGGAACTTGCCTAGTGGCAGAGTTTCTGTACTGTTAAATTTGGAACACACATTGAAGCATATCCTTATATAACAGGAAAGAACATTTTACAATAGTGATTGGTTAGCTACTGGAAAATTCTGAGCAAGCTTGTCGGTCAATTAGATTTTTGTGATTGTGGTGGCAACAATTTGGAAGACAAGAAAGGAGATGGTGCAGCAAAAGTTTCAAAATGAACCTGGTGTGATGTCACATATCTAGAATCCCAGCCCCTGGGAAGCTGAGGAAGAAGGTCAGTCTCCACACAAAGAGGTCCTACCTCAAACACAAAACACAAAGAGCTCAGAAAGGACTTCCCTTTTCTGAGAGAGATTTTAAAGACTTGAACTAGGTCACTGACCATAGGGAAAACAAGTTGAAAACAGATAAAAGAGATTTATAGTTACAGGGGAAAAACAATAGCCAGGGATGCTAGAGTGAATGGATGTAGGAATCAGGAGACAGGACAGTACACAGGCTTCTGCTTAGAGAAGATAACTGGGTGGAAAAAGGCCACATCTGGTGAGACTGGAGTTTGAAATTCAGGAAGCATCCAGAAGATGATTGCACTGGATGGTCTTCTGAATAAGTCTAGACATCAGGTGAGCACTCTGTACCAGCCTAGAGATGTCAAAGCAATGCTGCTGCTCAGCTTTTCATCTAGCTGTTGTTTGATCCTAAATGAAAGTTAAAGTCCTCAGAACTACAAGAACTGGAGAGGTTCATTGCTTTTCGCTTTGACATTGCTTGTTTGAATATGTTTTTAAGCCATAAAGTAGCCATATTCTCGTTAAGGACTAGGAAGAAATTTGGTTAAATATCCAGCTGTGGCTAAGTCGGTTACAGAAACGTAGTGGTCGGGAGTACATCTCACAGATGTGGCACCTGTCCCTTTTTCCCCACTGCCTTCCCTAAGTTTCTCTGGGCACATTTTTTTTCTTCTCTCATCAGAATTACTAAGATAAAAGTTAGCTGTCAAACACTAAACAAAAGCAAAGAAACAAAAGATCATAGTGATTATTAGGCTGAAGAACACCACATCTTCACACTGTAAGTATTCAATATGCATTATTTTTATACCTATTTTAATAGATCCAAGTACTTTTAATATCTCCTGAAGAATAAAACTGTCTCTGTAATAATAATCAAATTACAAGTTGTAAAAAATCAATTCTAAACATACCGATTCTTTTTCCATTGATTTAACCTTGACAATATCCTCCAAGAGAAGTGTGCTCCTTTTGTTTCCACTCAGTGTGTCAAGAGATTTAGATGCAGCAACAGAGCCCTTTTATTTTTAATTTAAGGAAAAAAATGTTTGCAAAAAGTAGTCTTTTGAAATAAACCCAAAGTTGATCACTGTTAAGTTTATAAAAAAAATAACCAAAAAGCAGGAATGTTGTCTGAACTTTAACAGATCCGTTCTCAGTTACTGCAGAAAACATGTCTTTTAAACTGAAAAAGTTGTCACTTGTCTACACTCTAAGACTTGACTTAGTCAATTACGTCTGGACTAAGAGTGACACCATGTGGTGCAATGTTGAAAATGTTTTAAATCTAGGTTTGAAAGAAATTATAGCATTGTAAATGTCTGGGGTTGTGGTCAGCATGGTATATCATCTGCCTTTGAACTAAGATATGATACATAAAGTACAATTCCAATTAACCCATTAATAACGTTTTTCTCCAGCACAGACCAGATCCAAATAAGATGTTCTATTTGTACAACCATGATCAATAAGCAAATAAAAACAGTAAATGCAAGCAATTAATTTCGTTTGTGTTTTTGGAAAGAGGCGGCATGAATTCAGCATGCTACAGAGGCACTGACTTCCATCTTAGGGTTGCAATTACTGTGAAGAGATACCATGACCAAGGCAACTCTTACACAGGATAGCATTTAGTGTGGGGCTAGCTTACAAATTCAGATGTTCAGTCTATTACCATCAAGGCAGGAACATGGCAGCTTCCAGGCAGGCATGGTGTAGGAACTAATGTTCTAAATCTTGTTTTGAAGGCAAACAGAAGACTGCCTCAAAGGCCGCCTGCCCCACAGTGACACACTTCTTCCAAGAAGGTCATACCTCCTAATAGTGCCACTCCCTGGGTAAAACATATTCAAACCATGGCATCCCACTTCCTAACCTTCATAGACTTTTATCATTTGCTAGTCATGATAAAATCAATGCTTCAGAAAGATCTACCATCTGAGGTCAAATCCTTTTGTTTTAATAAGGTACACAAAATTGGCAACCTACCTAAAAATATGTTATTACACATACATAGCTTAAATGAAATGTTTCCAGATAAGAAGACAATGTTTCCTCCACAAGCCATATTCCATCAAACAAAAACCCCATCACCCATTCTTCTGCATTGTTGGTCAGGCTTGTCCAAGAGACTCCTAAGACATTATAGGCATTATCATTGTCCTTGGTTATTTCCAAAATCAGAAGATAAATCCCTGTTGCTGAAGACACCATGTACTTCACATCCAGGGAACAAAGACCCATGCGCTGGAACTGACCTAAAAGCCTCCATTCAAAGGACTGGCTTTTTTGGCACCAGAAGACAAAACTCAAGCTTCCAAATGAAGAAAGCAATCAACCAATAATCCTACCCATCTATCATGCGTATGAATAACAACAATGACCAGTATAACACAATAACCCTAAGGTTATTCCCTAACAGGACAATTGTGCCTGTTACTGGAAACCTTGCCAACTATCCAGAGCTAATATAGTCATGGATCTTGGAGAAGAACCTACAACTACCAATCTACTAAACTCCTATAATTCCTAACCACATTCTCTCCTTATACCCCCAGATAAGAAAAGTCTTCGGCCCTCATCAAGCAAACTACTCTTTGCAACTAACAGAGACCATTACAGAAAACTGCAATCAGTCAAAATGCAAGTTGCTGAAGCCAGTCCCAACTAAACTTAAAACACGACTCCTGAACATAAATGTCAGGGATGGTTGTTGAAGAAGGAGTGTGAAGATAGGAAGAACCAGAGACTTAGGGAGTGTGCTGTGACATTGTGTCTACTAGGAAACTATTGCCCATGTCAGAGGATACATGTCACCAACATGAATAACTAAATGCCAGTTCAGCAAAGATGGCACCAATGAACGTGAAAGTGTAAATGGGGAGTGGGGAGCTCCTGATGCCCCAACCCCAGACAAAGTACTAAAGGCAACTAAAGAATTCTGAGGGTCAGAAAATAATCCTACTCAGGGAAGAGCACGCCAATTGCTTATCTAATACTAAGTTGTTACCCCTTAAAACTTATTCCTACATGGAACATTATATACACTGATCACATTGCATTTATGTATTTAGGAATGTATATAAATATATTTGGGTGTGTTGTTGTTTAACACATTTGTCTCTTGGCAGTCCATAGTGTAGCTCTTGTCCTACTTGATAATATGCAAGCCCTTTTTCCTGTGCTTTTGTTAAAATTTATTTGTGGAATTAGAAAATAAATTATCCAGTGAAACAGAGAAGTTGAATATTAATCATGAATATTAATTCAGAATATAAAGTACTAAAAAGAAATTGAAACAGAATACTTCAGTGAATTTTAAAATTCAGATTCAATATTGTATAGTAGTATTAGTTTGAGAAAATGGGAGGAATAATTACATGTGAACTTACGTACAAAATTCTGAAGATCAATATTTCTTTTTCCCATTAATTGATTTATTTACTCACTTTGCATCCCAATCACTGCTCCTGCTCCTGCCAGTCTCCCTGCACAGAACCCTTCCCCCCTTCCTTCCTCCCCTTCCACCCTGAGAATGGAAAGTCCCCACTGGGTACCAACCCTCCCTGCCTCATCAAGCCTTTGCAGGACTAGGCATGTTCTCTTGCACCGAGGCAAGACAAAGCAGCCCAGTTAGGGGATAGACATGAAACAGCCTCAGGGACAGCCCCAGCTCCACTTGTTGAAGATCAGTGTTCCTCAACTTGAGAAACGTTGTGTTCAACTTTTCAGATGTAACATTCCATCTTGTCAGAAAAATGTACTAATGCACATAAAATTGATAATGTAATTTCATGGGACTTGAGCTCCATAAAGTCCATTCAGAGACTTATTAGATTATCAGAACTAAAGATAGAACCCCACATCCAGAATGTTTGCTTACAATCTTAATGAAAATTAAAAGATTGACTATCATGCATCATTTAAACTTAGATAGATCTAGTAAGATAGTAAAGGCTGCAATAGCATGTGTCTTCCAAAGCAGGTGTGCATGTGTAAATGAGAGTAAATCACAGCAGTTGTAAGGGTCATATAAAGGATATGTGTGTGTGTGTGTGTGTGTGTGTGTGTGTACTGCACAGATTAAAATTAATAATGCTCTGTCATATGTATGTGAATCAATTTTTTGCATATTATAACATAAAGCATGTTACTGGTATAACACACAATCCCACAGGACAAGTACATGTAGAAAGAATAAATCCAACCTTAAAGAGAAGCTTATTAAACAAAAAGGAAGAGTAAAAACCCCCATGGACAGACAGAATAATGCTTTATTAACTATATTTTCTTAACGTTGATGAAAAATGAACAACAGCAGCTGACATCTAAGCTGATATCTAAGAAGCTGAGGAAGTAAGCCAACCAGTATACTATCAGGATGTGCTGGCTGTAGAATGGAAACCTGCAATAGTTTTAAGATGGGGACATGGTTATGCTTATGTATCTACAGGGAATGAAAAATATGGTTACCAACAAAACTTAAAGCAATTAGATCTCACCAGGGAAAACCCCTATCAACTGAGACATGAATGTCTCCACAAAACAAATAGGTCAGGTTATTTACTCTCACAGACTTTCTCAGTTACTGATTTCTCCAAAATATGCATCCAAATCAACTTCAAAAGAGCTAGCTCAAATGATTGATCACATAGAGACTGGATAACACAGAGACTGGAAAACAAGGGCTACAGCTAGCTTTTTTCAGACTAACCATCTTTCCCCTTGGGCCCCAAATGTAAATTCTTCACCCCAATCCATCAGGAAGCAATTATAAGAAGACCATCATCCAGGTTCCATAAGTTGGGGGTAGAAACTCCAACCTCCTTCCTCTCTGATGACTAGCTTGTATCAAGTTAACATAGAACTAGCCAGCACACAGCCACTGTCTTTGAAGAAAAGTACTCATATATTAAATAAGGTAAAAGTTTCAATAATTGCTTTGAACTTTGAAGTACCTAAGATATACTTTGAATCAAGTGTTTCAGTCATAATGCTTTATGGCATTTCTTTACAGCCTGTGGCCCCTGAGACATTTCAGGAAGCCAGTCATGGAGTCAGGAGTGGATTCCCCAAGACAGAGGACAAAGCAAAAGTCCTGGGTCAACTTTGACACCCCAATCATATTTATCTATTGTCATTATTCTCTGATTCCTATTGAGCTTAACTTTCCAATAAAATTAAAACACACAGACACACACAGACACAGACACAGACACAGACACAGACACACACACACACACACACACACACACACACACACACACACACACACTCGGGCAATTCCTTACAATTCTCATTCTAGCTTACCTTGTAAGAACCAGCAAGAAACCAAGAAAGAATAATATATTACTTAAGGGGAGCTTTCACAGGACTGAATGAGTTGAAACAGTCAGAAGGGTTAAACCTTGATCCATGATGTCTGTTAAATCAGTAGACAGGGGCTGGCTACAAGCCTTGACCTTCAATCTGGTAATGGTGGTGATAGAAATCTCATAAAGGTTGAAAGTATCTTGCTTGCCAGGACAACTTCTGAGGCTTCCTGTTAGAGTACCAGGTCCCACAGGAGATAGCTCCGGGAAGGGGAAAAAAATCATAATGTATTACAGTGAGCAGATAGACAAGAGCTGAAAGAGTTTATTTCCTTATAGATCCACCTAGAGGGAGAGAATTCATGTGCTCCCTCTGGGATTTTGACCACAGGAGCAAAATAACCCCAGGCTGTTCTTTTATTAGGAAAGCACAGAAAGAAATATCATAATCAATACCAATTATCAGCTCAGAAGTTTCTTTGATCCTACGATTCTAGTGACCAAGAAATGCAGAGTAATGCCTTTAGGAAAACTAATTTATGCAATATTTGGCCAAGGAAAAGATTTTGTCCTTAGCATATTGGTATAGTTGGGTCAGAAGATATCACTGACGTGAAGAAGAGAGTGCAGGTGTGAGGATAAGCTAATTAGCGAGGGATGCAAACCTACAATGGGTCTATTACCATTGGACTCAGACTTGTCTTATCTTTACTTTTGATCCAATGGAGAACTTCTCATATTTGTAAGGTGTTTCCGTGGACAGGAGTATAAGGAACTCAAATATATGATTCTTCTTTATTAGACTCTAAATTGTTAAAACTATTGATGTATATTATCATATATCAGTAAATATGCCATCATATATGAGGCTCTCACTAACTTTTAAATGAATGTTCTAATACTGTGGTAGTTTGAAAATCTTTGGTCCATGAGAAGTGGCAATATTAGGAGGTGTAGCCTTGTGGGAATAGGTGTGACCTTGTTAGAAGAAGTATGTTGCTGTGAAGGTGGGCCTTGGGGTTTCCTCCCATGGTCAGGCTCTACCCAGAGTGGAAGAGATGCCCCTCCTGGCTGCCTACAGAACATAGTCTGCTCGCAGCTGTCTTTGGATCAAGATGCAGAACTCTCTGCTCTTCCAGTACCATGTCTGCCTCCATGCTGCCATGCTTCCTGTCAAGATGATAATGGACTGAACCTTTGAAACTGTAAGTCAGCCCAATTATATGTCCTTTATAAGAGTTGCTTTGGTCCAGGTGTCTCTTAACAGCAATAAAACACTAAGGAAAGTATCATTCATTCAATACCCCTAGCTCAGGTCTACCACTAAAAATAATTATCCTAATAGACAAAATCTGAAAATATTTAGCAAAGTCCTTTAGTAAATGAGAACATTTACAAAGGTACCAGACAAGTCTTACAAACTGAGTTTTAGATTCTATAAGATAAAATTAGCATCTGGATTATTCCTCCAAATAACCCATTACATAAATAAGCAACCCTCTAACTTTATAGTAGACTCCCTATTAATGACTTATCTTTATTTGCACTATTGAAATTTCCATGTCTCTTTAACTTATGCTGACACAAAAACCTTGGATTTCATCTGAAAGGTAATAAAGTTAGTTTATTTTGAAGTCATTTAAGAATATTTAAGTCATCCCAGAATATCCTGGGAATGGATATTCCCTCAATTCTGTGATCCAATATGGAGGCAGTTTCATGAAGCTGTATAGTTTTACAAAACAAAGAAAGTCATAAATCACAGCAAGTTTTAAATTCATTGGTGTGTAGATCAGAGGGGCAGCTAGAGCAAACTGAGGGAATCTTTGTATGGATGCATGATGCTACCTGGTGACATTCTTAGGTTTGGGGTTAGTGGAAGCTAGTGGTCTCCTAAGTGAACAGATTACAAACGTGTCTCTTAATTGTAAGTTCTGACCAGAGGTGGACAAGGATTGCTTATTACAGAGGGCTAGAAAAAGAGCAAGGTAAGACAATTGGGCTCCACGCTGTAGCATTCCAATCATATATATTAATCAGACAGTCTCTGCAGCCACAATTTCTTTTTAGAAGTCTTGCTCACATTCATCACTATTGATATTTCTGTCCTCTGTGTAGCTAAGGGAAAGGGTAAGGAAAACCTTACCTCACCACCTTCATGATAGCAAAGTTACCAGAGTCCCTGGATTTTATAGAACAATCCTAGTTCCAAACTTTTACCTCTAAAAACACCCTCGCATTGTGCTCCAACTAAGGATTATGGAGGGAGAGTATGACAAGTACCCAGACAGCTAGATAGCTTTCTTTACTGGTCCTTTGAAAAGCCCTATCACCCAGTAGTAAAATGAAACCATTCCTGAATGAAGGGGTACTGGGTACCTCTACCCTTCACTTGTTTCTCAGGAAAAGATAAAACTCCATGTTTCCCAGCCACAGGTCCAGGGGTGTTTTCTGGGGACCAGATTCTTAAATCACTGTCCCTCTGCTGGGCATTCCAATAGGAATGAATGCACCAATGAAGCAAAATGAGCCACATAGCCCAGGGGCAGATTTTTTTTTTTTTTTTTCGAATTTGCTCCTTTCTCTATTTGAATGTCAGTCTTCTAATTAGGGAGCAGAGCAGATCAGCGAGAGACCTTGCTTGGCACTGAAGGAGGCTTGCCCAACCTCTCTGTCTGACACATGGATGGGCCCTGGAGATCTATTAGCAAAAGTCTTCATTCTGATGAGAGGAACTTCAAAGGCCCCAAATGAGGAAAGAGGTGTTGCTGGAAAATGTTGAAATGACAAATAGCAATATTTCTGCTGACAAAAGACAAAGATGAAACAAATGTTAGAACAGAAAACACGGTTTTATTTTGCAAGCTCTGGCTGGAAGCTATCATCAAAGTCCTTAACGGAAATGAAAAAGGTGTCGATTTAACAGCACACTGGAGCCAACTTGGATTTCTAACGACAAAATTCATCTTTGAAATAACAAAAGCTTATAAAGCAGCAAGAAATATCAATGCAGAAAGAAAAGTATATGGTCCCAAAATAGTCTAGTGCCGCACATTTATTCGAGAATGTCAGAGGCTCAAGCCACTCAGGTACCATCTGGGCAAACCCTTTTATGTTCCAAAGAGGAAACTGGACACAAAGAACTTTCTCTAACTTACTCAAGGTCATGTAACTAGTTAGTGACTTAGGAATTGTTAGCAGCCACCTCCTGCCTACATGAAGCCAGACTCTAATGGCTTCTATCTGCAAACTCACCCTCGCCCAGCTGTCAAGACAGCCCCACTCAGCACTGTAGTTCAAGTTCACCAGATTCAATGGCCCAGTGTTTGTCTTCCTTTCTTTGAAACAGTCTATGTGCACTGAACCAGTGACTTGCAGAGGACCACCTCATTACCAGTGCTCACAACTGTGCAGATAGCTGCCCTCTGCAGGGCAGCAGGGCAGAGAGCAAAGATTGTAGTGCCCAAAGGGTAGCAAGCAAAACGTGTGAGAGCTGGCAAAGACATGGAAAATTCCAGAAATTGAATGCCACAGAACTAAATATTATACATAAAAGCATAAAGATAAAATACGTTTTTCGGCCAGACAGCCTTTAATCCCAGCACTTGAGAGGCAGAGGCAGGTGGATTTCTGAGTTCGAGGCCAGCCTGGTCTACAGAGTGAGTCCCAGGACATCCAGGGCTATACAGAGAAACCCTGTCTTGAAAAAAAAATGTTTTTCAAATTCTACATAGTATGAACAAGAACCCCTGAGAAGAGGTGTGTCTGCAGAGACAGAATTATGGAGACACTGAAATATGACAGGTACTAATTACCTTGTCTTAGGGTAATGTTAGCCTCTGCAAGAAAGGCTAACCTTTGCCTTTCTCTGTATCAGAACTAATACCCTATGACTAATTGACCAGAACCTTCTGTAATCTATTAACTCAGCAGACTACTAACTACCGCCAACTGAAATCCTAAGCATATCCGTCTTATAGAATGGTTTCCCCCACCTTCTGCAACCCCCTCTATAACGAATGTACTTTCAACTTGCCTTGACTTCTGACTGTTTTGTTCCGTAAAACTACCCAATTTCATGAAACTGTCTCAACATTTGGATCAGGAAATTTGGAATAACCTGGCCACAGTCACTCAACTTGGCTCTAGAATAACCCATAACCTATCTCTTATTTCTTTTAAGATGAGGACTGAGGTTTCTGCATTGGCAAATGTGTGAGAAATCCTCAGACTGAGTCAATAAATGAGATGTTCTGAACATTTCTGTTTTAGGAAGTGTGAAAGACTTTGGATACACACACACACACACACACACACACACACACACA
>NC_034594.1:83588286-83594325 GCF_900095145.1 Mus pahari | reverse complement strand
ATATATATATATATATATATATATATATATATATGCACAGACACACACACATTTATGTATGTGTGTGTATGCATATAAGTAGATATGTAGATATAGATAGATAGATAGATAGATAGATAGATAGATAGATAATTAGATAGATGATAGTCAGACAGATAGAATGAAAGTTGGAGAGATAAAAGTCTCAAAAAGGAAAATACCAAATCACAACAACAGTATTCAGATAATTCAGAGAAAGATATTCTGAGAATAATCTCCAAAGAATCCGATGATAATGTGGAAAGATTGTTCTATGCAACAGAAATAAAAAACCAGAATGCATTATCTATGAATATTATTCCTTGTGGAAACAGAATGCTCAGTGAAGAGACAATTGGTATAAAATAGATTGCTCACCCACCATTTTCCTGGTATCTGTACTTTTCCAAGCCACTACTATAAACTTTTATCCACTGGGACTCTTCCACAAATTCTAAGCTCATGTTGTAGTAAATGTATGCAAAGTTAAACAGATATGTCTTTTAAGATTCTTGATTTTATCAAGTTTAAAAATGGAGCACTTGATAACTATACCAGCTCTTTCTGACCCTCTTTCTGTGGGCAAAGTACCTTCTTCTATTTCTTAGAATATCCTCCAAGTTGTTTGATAATTATATTTGTCTTGCATTGCTGATACATCTCAGTTGATGAAAACTAGCACCTACGTCTAGTTACCTCTTAAGTGAAAAAAAGGAGAGCTTTTATTTTAAGCTTTGCCATGTTAGCAAGAAGGACTAAGGGATACATTGAATGCCCCAAGTATACTTTGTACGTCCTGAAGTGAGAACAAAATTTAAATTGAGGGTTGTGAATATGCACATCTAAACAAGACCTGTCCCAATCAAGGTGTGATCCTGCTCAGCAATGAGACTCATCATTAGCTTCAGTCTCACCTGTACGTCTGGTGAGTTCTTACAATTGTGTGAAGTATTTTCCAAGAGACAAGTTACTCATTGGCTGCTGTCCTTGTCTTCTCCCAGCAAATTTCTGGGAAATTCCCATCTGGGGAGGATTTATTCTTTCAATAGTCTGACAGTCATATTAAAAGAAAAAAAATGTCACCTTGGCACATCTTCATTTCTGGCAGGCTTGTTAGTTCAAATTCCCCACTTTCAACATTAGTTAACTCTTTAAAAATATTTTTTTTATTTTTTTTATTTTTTGAAATGAAAATATAATTCTTTTTCTACATTTCTTTCCTTCCTCTGTCCCCTTCCATGTTCTGTTTTGCTTCATCTTAAACTCCTAAACTCTTTTTCTTACTTGATATTATTACATACACTTACACAAAAATGCACAAAAATGTAACTTGCTCAGTCTATTTTAAGTTACTTATATGTATATGACTTCAGGGCTGGCCATTGTAGTGGATAACTAAATTGATGGTTAGGGTGGGATAGTATTTCTTGCACTATAAGTATTCTCTAATTGCCTTTAGTTCTTTATTTAGAGATGGAGCCCCATGACCAGAGCAAAGCTATTCTAACATAGCAGGCACTGAAAATTACAAAATAGCTGAAGAAGAAAAAACAGTCCTTAAACCTACTATATGAGGATTAAAGAGGAAATGAAAAGTATAAATACCTTGAAAATTCCAGAAATCACAAACAAACAATTGAAGGAAATAGATAAATGACTTAATGAAAACCAAAGGGGATATTGAGGCGGGGACAGCTGAAGGAAATGCATAAAACTGTTCAAAACCTGGAAGTGAAAATAGAAGCAATAAAGAATAAAAAGAAGAAAGGGTATCCTGGAAATTAAAATTTTAGGAATTCTAACAGGAACTACAAAGGCTAACTTCACCATCTGAAAACAAGAGATGAAAGTGAGAATCTCTGGCATTGAAAATATGATAGAAAAATTAATCCATTTGTCAAAGAAAATACTAAACCTAAAGTATTCCTGACATAAAACATCCAGGAAATCTGGAACACTATTAAAAGATAAAACCTACAAGTAGTAGGAATAGAGGAAACAGAAGAATACCGGTTCCAAGTCCCTGAAAATATTTTCAACAAAATTGTAAATGTTTGTGGGTATAGTAGTCTGAGCTGGCATCTGTAATCTTTTTGGGTCTGGAGGACATCTGTCTAAGTTCTTCAGTCTTTGAGAATCTCTATGGATAAGCCAGATATAATTCTAATAGGTCTGCCTGTACATGTTACTTGGTCCTTTTCTTTGTAAAGCTTTTAATATTCTTTCCTTATTCTATAAATTTAGTGTTTTGAGTATTATGTGGCAAGGGAACTTTCTTTTCTATCCAATGTATTTAGTATTTTCTATACTTCTTATATGTTTATAGGTATCCCCTTTTTTAGATTGGGAAAATATATTTTCACACCACCAAAACCAAAAGAAGGGACACACATACACACAACAACTAACAACAACCACAACAAAAGCAGGAACTAACAATCATTGGTCATTGATATGTCTAAATATCAGTGACCTTGATTTCTAAATAAAATGACACAGGTTAACATAATGTATGTCAAAACAGAACCTATTCTTCTGATGAATACAAGAAACATGCCTCAATATCCAGGAAAGCTACTACCTCAGGCTAAAGGGTTGGAAAAGATATTCCAAGCAAATGGACCTAAGAAACAAACTGGTATAGTCACTTTAATACCTACCAAAATAAAATAAACTTCAAAGCAGAATTAATCAAAAGAGATGGGGAAGGACACTGCATATTCCAACAAGATGACATTTTAATTTTGAATATCTGTGCCCCAAACACAATGGCACCCACTTTTGTAAAACAAACACGACTACAGCTTAAATCGCATATTGACTCTCACACACTAATAGTTGGAGATTTCAGTACCCAACTATACTAATGTACAAGTTGTCAAAACAGAAACTAAACTGAAATTTTGGCGATAACTGACCTAATGAACCAAATGAACCTAACGGATATTTATAGAACATTCTATCCAAACACAAGAGAATATAACTTCTCACCACCTCAGAGAACTTTTTCTAAAATCAACTACATACTAAGACACAAAGCAAATTTCAATATATACAAGAAAATTGAAACAACTTCCTGATTCTATCAGACCAGCATAGATAAAAGCTGGATATCAGAAACAACAGAGCTCATGAATTCATGCAAATTGAACAACTCTCTACTGAAAGAAAACAGACAGAAATAACGAAAGAACTTAGACTTCCTACAACTCAATGCAAATGAATATACTGCATACCCTCACTTATGGGACACGAAGAAAGCAGTACTAAGAGGAAAGTTCACAGCACTAAATGCATACACTTTTCAAAAAGATGAAAAGGTCTCATTCTAGCAACTTAATAGCACATCTTAAAGCCCGAGAACAAAATTAAGTAAGCACACCCGAGTGGAGTAGATGGCAAGAAATAATCAAACTGAGGCCAGGAATCAGTAAAATATGAATAAAGAGAACAATGTAAGGAATCAATGAGACAAAGAGTTGGGTCTTTAAGAAAAATCAACTTGACAGAGAAACTCTTATCCATATTAACTGAAATACTGAGAAACCATATTCTACTTAACAAAATCAGAAACAAGAAAGGGACATAATAACAGATCATGGAAAACCAGAGAATCATAAGGACATAATTTAAAACTCTGTAATCCACCATATTGGAAAAGCTAAAATAAATTGACAATTTTCTTGATAGTTACCAGTTACCAAATATTTACTAATGAAATAGAAGCAATCATTAAAAGTCTCCCAACCAAAATGAGTCCAGGCCAGATAATTCAAGCACATAATTCTACCAGGCTTTTAAAGAAGAGTTAATGCCAATACTCACAAGTAATTTCACAAAATAGAAAGAGAAGAGACATTGTCCAATTTATTCTATGAGGTCACAGCTGCCTTTATAACCAAACCATATAAAGACTTAACAATGAGAATTATAGAATGATTTCCCTGATGAACATAGATACAAAAATATTCAATAAAATACTTACAAACCAAATCCAAGAACACATCAAACACATCATCTACTATGATCAAGTAAGTATCATGCCAGATATTCAGAAATGATTCAACATGGGGAGATCATGTAAATGTGATCTATCATATAAATAAACTGAAAGTAAAAAACCCACATGATCCTGAAAACTCTGTAACAAAATCCAACACCCTGTCACAATCAAAGAACTGAAGAAATTAGGAATACAAGCAAAGTGCCAGTAATTTTTCAGCAAGCCTATAGCCAATATTGAATTAAATTGGAGAAAAATTTAAAGCAATCCTACTTAAATCAGGAACAAGGAAAGGTTGTCCACTTTCTTTATTCAAGTACTATTCAATGTTGTATTTGAAGTGTTAGCTACAAAAATATGACAACAGAAGCACATCAAAGGGAAAGGAAGAAATCAAACTATGAGATTTGAAGATGATATTATATTATACTTAAGTAACCCTAAAAATTCCAGTAGGGAACTCATACATCTGTTAAATATTTTCACCAAAGTGTCCGACTATAAGATTAACTTACTAAAACAAAACAAAACAAGAAAAACAAAATAAAACCAGCCAAAACCAACCAAACAAAAAAGGTAACATTCCTATACACAAATGACAAACATACTGAGAAAAAAAAAACAGAGGAAAATATCTTAGGGTAATTCTAACCAGCAAGTGAAAGGCTTGGATGATAAAAACTTCAAGTATCCAAAGAGATTGAAAAAGATATCAGAAGATGGAAAAATCTCCCATACTCAGGAAACAGTAGGATTAACATAGTAAAAATAGTCATTCTCCTGAAAACAGTATCCATCAAATTTGTACATAAGTCTTTTAGATCTTGAAAGGACAATTCTTACTTTTATGTTGGAAAATAAAGAGCCCAGGATATCTAAAACAATAATGAACAATAAAAGAACTGCTGGAGGTATCATGAGCACTGATTTCAAGTTGTAATACAGAGCTATAATAATAACAGCAGCATGGTATTGACATAAAAACAGGCATATTGATCAAGGGAATTGAATGAAAACATAGACATAAATCCACACACTTATAGTCACCTGACTTTTCATAAAGAATCCAAAAGTACACACTGGAAAATAGAAAGCATCTTCAAATGATTCTGGTGTAACTGGATGTCTGTAGAAGAATGAAAACATACTAATATTTATCACCCTCTACAAAACTCATGTCCAAGTAGATCAAAGACCTCAACATACATCAAAAGAACTGAACCTGATAAAAGAGGAAGTGGGCAGCAGCCTCAAATGCAATATCACAGGAGATAAATTCCTAAATAAAATAGCAATAATGCAGGCACTAGGATAGACTTAATGAATGTGACTTTATGAAACTGAGAAACTCCTGTAAGGCACAGAATGCTGTTAAACAGACAAAAGAGTCAGACTGCATACTGGGAAAATGCCAACTCCATATCTGGTAGAGATTTAATATTAAAAATACAAAAAGAACTCAAAAAATTAGATATCTAAAAATAAATAATTCAAGTAAGAGTGGACTGGGAAACACTTAAAGAAACCTTCAATATACTTATCCATCAGGGATATGCAAATCAAAACTATTTTGAGATTCCATCCTATACCTGTCAGAATGTCTAAGATAAATAACACAAGGGACAGCTCGTGCAGACAATATTGAAGTGGGAGTGCAAACTCATATAGCCACCATAGAAATCAATGACAGTTCCTCAGAATATTAGGAATACACAAACCTCACAGGCCAGCTAAACATTTGTTCAACCATGTTTATTGCAGCTTTACTCATAATAGAAACTGGAAACAACCTAGATGTCCCTCAAGAGCCGAACAGGTAAAGACAATGTAGTATATTTACAAAATGGAGTATTATACAACTGCTAAAAGTGACATAATGAAATTTACAGACAAATGGGTGGAACTAGAAAAATATCATCCTGAGTGAGGTAACCCAGACACTGAAAGACCAATACGGTATGAATTCACTTATAAGTGAAGATTATCTGTTATGTAAATTATAATCAAGCTACAGTATG
>NC_034594.1:83534658-83588131 GCF_900095145.1 Mus pahari | reverse complement strand
GGGAGAGGGAGAGGGAGAGGGAGAGGGAGAGGGAGAGGGAATGTAAATGGTATCCCTCATCGAATGTCTCCCCTCAGAGCTGAGGCGACCCTACAGAAGACAAGGCAGAGGAGTGGGGAAGACATAGGATGAAGGATACCAAGAGAACAAGGTTCTCTAAATCAACAGACCAAAGTTTATATGAACTCACAGAGAATAAAGCAGCATGCACAGGGATTAAACTGGTCTGCACTGGGTTCATTGCATAGACTATACTAGGCTAGGCTAGACTGCTATAGCTTTCAGTTTAGTACTTTTATGGAAGTTGAGTTTGTGACCATGTGGGCCTTTTCTTGGGCTCTTCTATTTATTTATTTTTGTTGTTGACTTGCCTCATCTGTAATTGATATGATAGTTTTCATATTATTATATTTTAGTTTTTTAAAAGTATTTATTCATGAATTGAAAAAACATTTTTATTTAATACCTTTTATTTTTGAAATTAAAATATAATTACTTCCTTTTCTGCATTCCTTTCTTCCCTCCAGACCCTTCCATGCCCTCTATCTTGGTCCCTCTTAAACTCATGTTCCCTTTTTCTTAATTGTTATTGTATGTATTACATGTACATATATATGTGTATGTACATGTGTATAACATATATGTACACATATGTTTTATATGTGTGTATATAACATATATGTTCACATATATTTAAATATACATATACATGCTACATATATGTGTACATATATAAATATATACTGTTGTACATGTATGTATATATATATGTGTGTATATATTATATATATATATATATATATATATATATATATATTTATATATATAATGCACAAAAAATAAATACAACTTCTCAGTCTATTTAGTGTTACTTATATGTATATGATATCAGGGTTGGCCAACTCTATTGGCAAACATAGTTGGGGGTTTGTTGGAGAGGTAATATTTCTTCCAATATCAGCATTCCTCAACTGCCTTAGTAATTTATTTAGGGGTAGGGTCTCATGGGACCTCCCCCTTTCATGATAGTATTTCTATTGCCATTGTGCTTGTTTGGATTGTAGCACTACAGCCTTGAGGTAAACTACGTCTATGTCCAAAACAAATATAATAACAGAATGCAAGTAGGGACCAAGATTGTAAAACATTTAATTGCTGCCAAGTAGCCATATGTAAGAATAATTTTTCGTAACCTCATAGGCTTTTCTTTTTAGAAGACCTGCCACAAACAAACCTATCACACTTGTGGTTCTGTGTCTATGAGCAGACACTACTGAGTAGACTTAATGCAGGGCACTATTCTGCATTTGACCCTGTGGCCCCAATTGTGTGATGAGCTTGCAGGAAGCACCTATGCACAGCTCAGGGGGAGGGGAATGCAGCCTAAGTTTGGACCCCAGTCATGGTGAGGAATGGCACAGGCTAGGGCCAAAACTGGGGTTCCCTCATTCTTGATATCCAGACACTACTAAAACTCACAAGGAGGAGTCAAGAATGGAGGGGGCTCATGGACTTGCAATGAGGCCAGGGCAGTGGTAAGGGAGAAATGCAGCTTAGTTTAGCTGCAATTGTCCAGGAGGTTGAAGGACCCTTCTGTGGGAGTCTTTGGGGAGGCGTTGGAGAAGGAAGGCTTCCTCCACTCCCAACACAGTGGTTCTGGATGAGAGAGGCCGTCCTTGCTTGTCCATATTGTTTATTCACTGTTCATCATGGAAAATGGGTGCATACCACCTCCTCAGAGTGGACCAGAAACTAAATACCTTTTGCAGGAAGATTGAATTTAAGAGCTAAATACATTTTTATATACTAGCAAAAAAATAAACATAAATCAAGAATAAAATGTAGCACTATAATAGTCTAAGATAAGAGATACTAAAAATAAAACAGTGATTGTGGGAAAACTGTGTATTGAAAACTACAAATAGAATGAAAAGATAAAAGACCTAAAAACTGGGGAAACATGCTTTGTTCATAGATTGAAAGACACAAATATCTGTTCACTTTAGGTTTCTGTTAATAGCAATGCAATCTTTATAAATATGGCAAGAAGCTTTTGCATAAGTAGACAAACTAAATCTGAAATTTAGATTTAGAGAAATCAAGAGCTTAAAATAAGAAAGGCAGTTTGAAAACATAAGCCTAATGTTGGAAGATTCAGTTTAGTTCAGAGTTCAGAAGTAATTACAATAATCAAAATCATGTGGTATTATTTGCATCAAGATAGACAGGCAGCTCAATGAAGCACAATCATTAAAAGAGAACACATATACATGATCAATTGACTTTCAACATAGATACTAATACAGTTATAGATTCAAAGGATATTTCCAAATAAACAACTCAAAATGGATCTTATGCCTAAATTTATAATTGAACACTATGAACACATCAAAAAGACACATAGCTAGTTCTTAAAACCTTAGGTTGAATGAAGAGTTCTTAGATATTATAACAAACACATTGTACATCAACAAAATAACATGTATTACTGCATTAAAATTAATAAACTTTAATTTTTAAAAGTATTTTGTGGGAAAGATAGTCCAAGGAATGAATTGTAAGTAAAGTCTATAAGTCACATATCTGATAATTTGTTCTTATTGTATTTTCAATAAAATAATATAAATATATAAAATATAAATGAGAACATTTAGAGTATATTTCACTGCAGACCATATATGGAGAGCAAATGATTCTACTGAGAAAATGACTATTATTTTAGTGAAATACAAACTAAAACCATTATGACATGTGACACTGATGATCAACCACATTTCAGTTAGTGTGTACAGCAAGTATATCTTTGTTAGGAATGTTAAATAATACAAACTACTTAGGCGAACAGTTTATAAGCTCTCTCTCTCTCTCTCTCTCTCTCTCTCTCTCTCTCTCTCTCTCTCTCTTTCTTTTCTCTCTCCATCTATGTATCCCTATCCCTGAGACAGAGACTCACTGCGTAGCTCCTACAGGCCTGGAATTTACTCTGTAAATCAGGCTGGCCTCAGACTCACTGCAATCCTTCTGCCTTTACCTCTCCTACTAAGGGCTAGAGTTAACCATAAGAGGTTTGGCAATTTCTTAAATGTTATACCTGCATCTCCCAAATAACCAAGACATCCCAATCCTATGTAGTCAAAAGAAATGAAAGCATTAATAAGTGAATATGTGATCATGCTTGTTGTTAAAACTTTTATTTACAGTAATCAAACCTTGACAATATTGCAAATATCCATAAGACTCCGAATGGATAAATAAATCATATTATGCCTATATTAAGTAGAAATAAAAGAAACTGTATACTAATATGTATATAAAATAACTATATATATATCATTACATATATAATATACATATATATGTATATGTAGATATATATAATACTGTAATGAAGAAGAATCTAAAGATATTTTCAGTGAACAACAGTAACAATACAGAAATGGACACAGTATCCCACAACACTAATTAGGAGACAAAGAAGTACTTGTCTAAGAGTGATGTAAGAGGCTGGAACTGAACAGAAAGGGGATCGATACGAAGGTTACAAGCCCAGGGAACATGACAGAAGAGGAAGCAGAAAGATTGTAAAAGCCAGAAGACCAGGAAATGTGGTGTGAGATTGTGCCTTCTAGCTATGAGAGGGAAACTAAACAATGAAATCTCAACAATATACCTACATAAAAAAAGACCTGAAAATTCCAGCGACAGTTGACATCCCCGTGTAGCTAGAGAAAATATCACGGGGGTACTCCCTTAGATGAAAAGCTATAATTAACACTGCTGAGGCAGAGAAATAGTCATCATCAGGGATGAGCCCCAGAACTGCTTACCTCATAATTAGTGGTCAGTCATAGAAACAAATTTATGCAGGGACACTGAAGAGACTCGGAAGGCTGCGTGTGTATGTTGATCCATGTAGATGTATATGTATAAAACTATTGTTAAAGATGAGGGGGCTCTGATTTGGAGGGTGGACATGGGAGAAGTAGGAAGGAGGAAAAAGCATTAAATAACATTTTAATTGTTATTATTTTTTAAATTCTAAAAGAGATACTTCAAAAAGTATCCAGGGGAAATTTGCAGGCATGACAGACCTGTTCTGTGCCTTAACTGCCGATGGCACCAGGGGGGTAGATGCATGTTTCAGAACTTACTGAACTGTGCATTCAATTATTCTGATTCTATCCAATTATACCTCAGGAAAAGTGTAATTCCAAATTAGAGATGGAAATCAGATCAAAGTTCCCAGAGTCCCACTTTCTCCGCTCCTGGATTGGGTCATAACCAAACCTATTTGGAAAGCATAGTTGCTGAGCTGAAGGTGGCCCAAGGACACAGTCTGTACAGCTTGGTGAGATTTAATGAAGAACTACATTGTGCAGGATTCATGGAACTGTCAACTGAGAATAAAGCAGAGTCAGGAGTCACCATTATTTAGTCTACCTCATTAAACATTAATAGGACCAGCAATAGTTAGTGTACTGTAATGAAACCTTAGTGTGACTAAGGCAGCTCAAGTTTCTGGAGATCATTTTGGATATCTTATCACATAACTAAACATTACACTGACAATATTATCATTTCAGTAATATTTATTAAGAAATTAAGAGTGTAATAAACTATTGAAGATATTCAGCACAGTAGTCTGTAATACATTTTTAATTTTCCAAATTGTCTAAGTAGGTTCAGTTACAGAAAATTCTTCCCCATCCTGAAATTCAATGCACAGCAAGATGTTGCCACTGAGTGATAATTGTCTTGAGCAAGACTTAGAGTAAAAATAAGCTACAAAATGATCATTATCCTGTGCTAAAATAGTATGAATTTATATTTGTATACCTATAACAGATAATACAATTTCATATTAGTAGTGATTTCTAAGGAGGGGACTTGCAAAAAGCCTAAATTTTCTTTATATGTTTTCCTATAATTTTCCACTTTCTGCTGTAATACAAATGATACTCAGTCAGAAAATATAATTCAGTCTTCTTTAAATAAATTTTAATTTATTTTAGAACTTCATATATAAGTAACTCTATTTACATTCCCATCCTTCACTCCTCACCTGACTCCTCCTGTGGCCCTATCACTCCCTCTCTTATTCATGACATCTTTGTAAACACACATACACTCTCTCTCTCTCTCTCTCTCTCTCTCTCTCTCTCTCTCTCTCTCTCTCACACACACACACACACACAGAGAGAGAGAGAGAGACAGAGAGAGAGACAGAGAGACAGAGACAGAGACAGAGAGACAGAGAGCTATAAATACAATCCACTTAGTCTATGTACTGATGCTGGCTTGCATATGCATTTAGGCCATTGGGAGTGCATTGAATCATGTCTGAGCATGTGGTTAATTAGAGATACAGTTTGTAAGAATCATTCCATGTGATGTTTCCATTAGAAAGAGTAGGGGGAGATAAGAAAAACACTTGGAGCTTTAGAAATAAGTGTTTATGGGGGGGGGGGGATAAGGAATCACTTTGGAGCCTCATCTCTCAGCTCCATCCTGAAGGTTCTCGCTGAGTCCTTGAACTTGTACTTGAACTTTGTGGAAAAAGTTGCCTGAACCCTGAGTCATACAGGAGTACTGGGTAACACTGATGGAAGGAGATACTCTCTCAGCTCCTCAGGAATCGCAGAAGGCAGTTATTCTATAGCTCTTCCCCTTCGCTTTGTGAATGGGGGACCTCCACTGACATTCCCTGGTAAGTCTGTCAGTGGTGGGGACACACAGCTTAGAGATGTTAATGGGGTGGAGCAGCGCTTTAGGATCTGGGTTGTGAGTATGGCTGGAGCTGAGATTCACCTCAGACACCTCAAATCAAGTTATGGCCTTCTTGGCAGCCCCAAACTGCCATACACCACATTTGTACAGTCAGCAACTATAGTCATTAAGCATACTCTCTTTACTTTTACATTGAAATCACCTTGGCAAATTTGGTAACATGGAATTTTAATTATGTGATTCAGCAAAGAATGGTGTGTAAATCGATCACATTCTACTTTCTTGTCTTTGGTTGTTGCTGTTGTTTGAGACAGAGGCCCCTGTACCTCACAGGATGACCTTGAATGTATGACCCACAATCATGCCTAATTTTATAGGGTGCTTAGGGCTGCACTCAGGGCCTTGTGCTTGTTGTGCAAACACTTCGCCAATCCTAAGCCCCGGAAGGCCCTTAGGGAGAAGAGAACCTGCCACAGAACAAGATGCTGCTGGTTTTGTGGTGCCAGATGAAGAAAAGGAATGGGTGGTCAGCACAGAACCTTGGTTCTATTCTACAGCACCGGGCATTCCTGATCACTGCAGTGGTCGCAGCTGCTTCGGTGCCTTCCTCATTGACCTCCACAAAGCACTTGTGGGCCACCTTGGACACGGGCACATTCTTCTTAGTTGTCATCCCAGAGAAGTCAGCCTTTGTTTCCTCAAAGGCATCTGTCATGCCCAAACTCTGAAGAACAATTTCCAGGTCGTAGCTCTCCTCCAGCTTTAATCTGGGGAAAAAGACTTGCACTTGACTTTCTGTCAGGGTTTCTGGGTTTGTCCAGGCTCTAAGCTTCTCATATGTGAGTGCTTTTTCCACCTGGAATGACAAAGGGTCAACATTTAGAATTAGGAGGACAGTAGGCTGCTGCCAGCTGCATTCCCTTATCCCTTTACATAGTGAGGAGTGCTCTCATCTAGTGACAGTGGCTGGCTTGTTTCTATTCCTAGACTTGTCTAAATTCCTTCTCAGTTGGCCATGACAGCTCTCATTCTTGACTTATGACAACAGCTTTGTGACTACATAGAAAAGACAAAGAAATGAAGAAGCCTGCCACCAATCCTGCACACTAGCATGCTGACACTGACTTGTATTAATTTTAAGTACTTGGTAACCTAAAGTCAACTATGGTAGCATTGTCCCCAGTTGATAGCTGCCTTAGCAGAATGGTATTGGTCATACACCTTCTATTTTGGAAGCCTCTTCCTCTCCTCACATGGCTCTTTTTCTGTCATGAGGACGATAAAGGCAATCCCACCCTCTCCCCTCCACACACACACACACACACACACACACACACACACACACACACACACACCTGTACTTTAGACCCTTGTATTCAAAGTGCCATCCATGACTCAATTGCACTTGCTTACATCTTGTTAGAAATGCAAAACCACAAGCCATCATCTGCTAGGTTAGAACCTGCATTTCTTAAAACATTGCCCATGGGACTGACATTCATGTTAATATGTAGAAAACATCACCATGATTCAATGCTATCTTTCTTCCAGGATCTTTGTTCAAGAATTATTAGACCATTAACTAACCCCACCCTCCTACATTAAAAAAAAAAAAATCTGTTCTAGTTTTGGAGCTCCCTCATCCTAGCTTTATCAAAACTTGTCTACTCCCAGATAAACACTTGGAAGAAATGCATCATATGCATGTTCACTAAAAGGCACAGTGGGTGCCCGTCTAGCTGGAAACTCGGCAATGTTAGCTGGGGGATGGACCTAGCTCAGTGGGTTTCCACAGACTCTCAGTGCCCAGGACTCACCACAGCGAGATCAGTGTTCTCATCAGGAAGGAGAATGACCATGCTCAACTCTTCGTCTGCATAGGGAAGAGCCAGAACCTGCATGTTCACCTCATCCACATGCCCCATCTTAAATTTAGCATGCTTGAACATCATCTGCACTGTTTTTTTTCTCCTAATGAAAATAAAATTAAAGTTAGTTTTCCAAGACAAAATGTAAATTACTAAAACTAAGCTATACGCAGATCCTGGAACTCAGAAAAGTATAAAATGATCATTATTTCTATGTATTTAGTCTGTTAAATGTAAAATCTTTATTAGTACATCGCAGTATCAAGTAGAATACTAGACTATTGTTCTATGAATGAACTATTACTAGGTAAAAAAAAAGGACAGTGTAATAATGAGACAGAACTTTAAAACTTGACATAGGTTTGAAGAAATTGTGATTGCTCTTGAGAAAACTCATAGTGAAGCACATCCACGGATTTATAGTCAGGCATCATTTCTCCAGATTAAGAAGGGTATTCACTGCCATTCGGCCATTGGATCTTGTTTAGGAAGACAGACAAAACAAAGAGAAATACACTTGCATTCTGAAGCATTGCCAAGATGCAGAGCTGGTTTTATATCTTTGCTTTTCTTGGGAAGGAACCATGACATGAGGTACATAGTCAGGCAGTTTTAAAGCTGTAACAAATACATTTTACTATCATATCTCTGTGTATCTTGCTGTGTATAAATTGGCAAAAGTCAAATTCCATTATATATTTAAAGGGAATGCAGAAAATTATATTTAAAATTAGACTAACATCTGCTAGAAATTTTTCTCTCATCAAAGATTCTATAAACTTGAACTCTATAGCTGATCCACATATCTACAATTGACATGGCAAAAGATATCTAAGCAAGCACAATTATAGCATGACATCAGTGTGATGACACAGCTCAAGCAGGGTTTAACTCAACAGAGATCATTTGACTAGATATGGAAGATGAAATTGATTAAGGATGAGAAAATAAAAAACTATCAGTATACACAATGTTCTAGTTTTTCTTCTTACCACTAATTAAAGATATAGAGGAGGCATTACTTTCATTAGAAACATTTAGAATCAAGATTCTGTAAAATTGTTGTTCCTTTTCTCATCCATCATATTTTTCAGATTACTACTTTAAGAAAATAACAATACATTGAAAATACTGTCTTACCTGATTAGTTTTAAAGGGCATGCCTCTCGTGTACTTCCTGTCAAACTGAGCCTTCCACTTCCCTTTGAAATACATGGCATTCACAAGAACCAGCTTAGTCAGTGGGCAGACTGTTCCAGGACTCAGAACTTCAGAAATCTTACCTGGATAGAACATAAGAAAGAAAAAAAAAAAAAAAAAAAAAAAAAACAGAGGAGGAGGAAGAGGAGAGGGAAAAGAAGAAGAAGGCTGTAAGAGAAGTCTATACTGATTGGGGGAAGAGGATACAATAAACATTCTCTCATGCTCATTTGTCTTGACATGAGACAAAACCATGAGTTTTAAACCAGGTAGGGCTGCTACTAAGGCTTATCCTTCAGCTTGTGTATGTAGTAGGTCAGGATGAGAACATTTCTCCAAACTTCTGCCAAGTTTTCAAAGGAAACAGTTGATGACACTACGGAAACAACCCAATGCCTTTGATTGGTCATAGCACTAGAAGATCTCAGTTACACTACTATGGACGTTTTGATTGAGATTAATTCTTTGTTGGGGTAAGTTTCTATTGTGCATTCATGCTTGATGTTTAGCTAGTAATACTTTCCTCAATTTCAACAGCCAAAATTACCTGCAGCCATGTTTGGAAGGCAAAGCCAATCCTGATTAAGAATCACTGCTTAGTACTAGTCTCCAAATCACCTTCAGATAAGCAGAGGTCTCCCAAAGATGAGAAATATAGACCTGTAGAGGGGAAGAAAGAAATGCTCCAAAAAGGAATAAGCTTGAGAAAGAATTTATGGAAGCAGCATAGAGGGAACCAAGTTCAGTCGCGCAATGAAATGGGACAAGATGCCCTGCAAGATACCCTTGAGCACTAATACGCTGGGAAAACATGCATGTGGTCAGCCTACATTGAAGAAGAAGGTGAAGAGCTACAGAGAAGAACTAATGGTACATGAAAGGCCAGGTTCAGAGAACCCCTTCAACGATTTACTACTATTTCATCAGTGGAAGAGGAAGAGCCCACCAGGCAGATGACATATGAAACGTGAGAGGCCCTCCCCTTCCTGTGCTCAGCCTTTGACTGACATTTAGGATGGTTAAGGACATTTGTGCTAATTGTCACATAGTGGATATATCATAAATTAAATGTTTTGTCACTTGAAGAAGTAAATGACTTAATTCCTCCACATCTTAGAAGACTTTATGTTTTTTGTTTATTATTTAAGGTGCCCTCTTTTGCTATAACTCGAGTCAAGAACAGCCAAACACAGTTCAGGAGGCTAGGAAGAAATCACATCTGTGAATACTGCAATCCCAATATTAACAAGATATCTAGACCTTAGAGCAAATTTGTATGAGTTTCATGTTCTGATACAACTGTGGCCACCACGGTCAGTTAAGAGGATGAGGCTGGAAGGCAAAATGATGAGCTGCTCAGATTTCCACAGAGAGGCAGTGGGCCAACTACAATAGATTCACCATCTAAACCCTCTCCTGACCCTTCAGTTTCAGAGCATAGCAGGTTTTCCCCTGACAGAACATTAGCAACAACTCCAAAGAAAGCATTTCCCAAGGACTTGCTAGTACAGTTTAGAGGGAAGCAGTCTGAGATTCAATATTAGGATCCTTAGGAAATTACTATTTATGATCTCATAATCCTGAGGAAAAAAGATTTGCTTCTTTCCTGAAAGTCCAGCAAACATGCTATCACAGCACGGAGAACTCTGTCATAGGAGCAACAGCATGGAGGATGTGGTCCAGTGTGTCATAGTCCTCCTTGCTCCTAACTCTGAAGACCATGTAAATAAATACCTCCTACCTTCAGTTTTTTCTGACACCCAGTCATTGATGTGTTTCCTGCACCCTTCAGTGTCTTTAACAAAGGACAGCTCTTCTAGTCCAGCGTGATAGAACTTCTGGCAGGATTCCTTGAAGGCCTACAGACACAAACACAAGTTGAAAACTATTACACTATTCAATGGGTTCTCAAAACTGTCGACACAAGTATTTTCTCTTAACCTTTTCCCTATCATAAATTTCTGTGGAGGTGATTCTGTATTTCAAGATGTATTTAAAAATGTGTGAGCCTTCTACACTGCCCTACCCTGAGATGCCAGTGAAAATATGCACCTGACTGGGTAGACCATTGCCTGTTAAGAAAGGTGCCTTGTGTACCAAAACACTTACAAAGGTTAGCACTGTGGTTATCCATGCACAAAGCACAGAAATGTCTCTTGCAAGCATGCTGGGTTGACTTTATTTGAATTTCTGTTTCCTTGCCAAGAAGGTACTCACACTTTTACTCACTATATTGTAAAAAGCTAAAATGTCAATTTTAAAGTAGACAAGGAAGTAAACAGAATATTTATGTTTGGAACAATGATTGGGGGAGCGGTTCTCAACCTGTGGCTCTCTACCCCTTTGGAAAATCTCTACCTCCAAAAATATTTACACCATTGTTCACAACAGTTTCAAGGTTACAGTTATAAACTAGCCATAAAAATTATTTTATGGTTGGGCATCTCCATGGCATGAGAGACTGTATTAAAGGATTGCAACATTCGAAAGGTTTGAAACCAACTAATGGAAAACAGAGAGCCATAAAAATATCTCTGGAAGGGGCAGAAAACAGAGTGAATCATGGGTATTCATAAAGTATACACGAATGAGTGAATGTGTTTGTGCATGTGAGCCTGTCTGCGTGTTTGTTTGTATCAGCAAAGTAAAACTGTAACTTGAAGTTAAGTTAGGACATTACCTAACACATTAGAACCCAGATAACTTCCCCTATAAAAGTAAGTTTTCCCATAAATAGGTGGCAATTAATTGCCCAATACTTATTCTAAAATATTTTAGAGGCCATGTACAGGTGGATGTGAATTTGGCAGTATATGCTCAAGCATGAAGACGTTTTTAATCTTAGAAAGGCTGTTTTGACAGTGACTGAGTCTGTGAGACAGGAAATGGCCAATGAAGGCACAAAAGTCCCATTAGAAGCTATCCATATCAATGTGGAAGGTACGGGCCACAGCCTACCAGAATCCAACAGTGGTGATTCAGAAGCCAGAGCAAGCCTTGAGAGGCTGTCTCAACAAGACTTGGCCCCCAAAGTGAGGCAGGAGTGGGAAACGCCTATGTGTAACATGGTGGATGGTATAGTCACTCAAGGTACAGATGGAAGGGTGAGGATATCTACTGGTGTGCAAGAAGATAACATAATGACTTTGATCTCAGGGAGGGATTTATAAGAAAATGGCCTCCTTAGTCAATGTCCCTCTCACCAAGATACCACAGTTGCCAATGCCTCAACTCTATGACTGACTACTTGTCCCCTTAATGATCCACATTCCCCTGTTGGAACCAAAACGAAGTTCTTTCAATCTTTCCACACCAACCCAAAGCCTGTTACAGACTCCCTCTCTGTTTTCTAAGATCCTCTCTAATCATCTATGTTCCTAAAATGTTTTAATTTCAGAACCCAGCTGAACACCCCAGAAAGAACTATTCTGATATAAGAAAATCCTCTCAAATTATATTCTTTCCAACACAGCCAGGCATTGCTTTCAGATAACAGTTGTGCCCCAGTTAACCTTATAGAACCTTAAGTTGTCTTAGCTCTTCTAGCGAACTCGCAGACTCCAGATAAGTATTCCTGCCCAGCATCAGCCTAAGCTGTCCTGCCTATGGCTTAGTCCTAAGAATGGGATCTCTACCCCTTCACTGAGATCCTCATTTCTTTGGGATATCTTCTTGTTTCCCTGGTCGTCTCCCCTTTTCCCTGGTCTTGGGACACTTCTTTCCAACCACCAGGACTATGAAACTAAAAGTTCCAAATGTACATTAAGATATTTTTTTCCTAAACTCCTCAGTCCCTAGTCTACCCGTCCCAACAGATTTCAAATCAACTACAGGCTACTCCAGTAACTCCAGCATCAGCCTCAGTTGTTTCCTCAGAATCTATCTCCTGGTCCAGCCTTACAGACTACACTTCTTCACCCACAGATGGCCCTGCAGAATCTGGACATAGGCTGATACAGCCTGCTCTTCCCAAACTTGGCCAATAATAACCTAGCTTCCCTGAGCCTCCTAACTACAATGTCCTAGTGTCAGTAGGAAGCAGCCAGAGAAAAATGACATCCATGTACTCAACATCCAGTGACAAAAAATAAAACAAAAATGTGGAAATGAAGGGATTCTGTCCACCTTGAACATGGTGAACGTGAGTCAGGCAGGCCTTTCCCTTCTTTCCTATTACCTCCACCTTGTTAAAAAACTATATATTGCATTCTTAAAGCTAGCTACTAAGGTGTGTTCCCTCTTTCGGATACTTCCTCCTCCTTAAGTTGCCCACCAACGTCCAACTATCAAAGTATTGCTGTCCAGCAATCAAAAGCTCACTTAATGAACTCACCCAATTAAAATTAAATACCTTATCCTTACACAGCTTTTTCCCTGTATATCTTTATAAACTGCCATTTTCCTATGTGCTATGTCTGTCTATTCTCTATCCACAGGCAGTCATTTGTCCTTCCATGACAAGTATCCTTTCTCATTCCCCCTTATATTCTGTCTCCTAACTTTGTCCCTTATTCCTGTCCTCTATCTCTCTGGAGACAAATAAATCTCCTTTATGCTGAGAACTTGGTCTGAGAACCTAGTCCTGGGGGTCCTGAGTGGACACTTTTCCTAACACATACCGAAAGGAATTCACATGATTCTTCTCCAAAGAGTCGGCAGGCACTTTTTAACAAGTACTGAGTGTCAGTTTTGTTAATTTCGGCTAGAAGTGTCTGGAAACTTTGATGAACATCTCCATTTCCACTCAAACCAAGTACCTAGGGAGAGAATAAATAACCTGTTTTTAACATGATCATTATCTCCCCTCCTATGCACAAACACAGATAAAGGATAAAAAATTGAAATATTTCTATAGTAAAAGAAGCCTTGTTTGACTGTCTTAACAGAGGTTTTAGCTTGGCACTCTTGCCATCTGAAGCCGTGGCTGCCTAGTGCTTTGAAGGATGCTGGCAGCATCTGTGAGCTTTACCCACTAGATGTCAGTAGCACCTCTCTACTGTGAAAAGTAAACCTCTGAGCCCTTAAGAAGTAACTGTCCCTGGGGAAGCAAAATGCCCCTCTTAAATGACAGCCACTGGTCTGCAGGATTCATCCATCCCAGAAAAGCATTATGTGATAACTCAAGATGGATGGGCAGCATAAAAACTACATAGCAAGTGTGAATCTAATAACCAGAGAACGTAAGAATAAAACAGCAGCTATGAAAAGGGAGAAGCTTTGCTTGTTTATTTGCTTATTTGTTTGATTTTTGTTTGTTTGTTTTCCAGATTAGATCACATGATGATAGTTATGATTTCCCTACTGTCTCCTACCACATCTCACACCCAACATTTCTTCCCCAGGAGTTCAGTGAGAAGATCTCAGCTTCCTGGATGCACTGCAGGAGCTCATCCACATACACTCTTGTGATACCTACATGGACATTTGTGTGATGCTCTCCCATATGGGTGAAGATATTTGTGTCCCCAAAATATCACTATTTTCTCATTTGCATATAAAGATACAGACAAATATTTGAGATGTAACAGATTATATATATGTTCCCTCTAAATGGTTCCCAAAGAACTAATTTTGTGTTTATGCTAATTTTCTTCAACTTATGTGTAATCGTACCTGAAAAACCACCCATTGCACAAAAGCTTACATATCCCACTGCATTTCTATTTAAAGCATAATACTACAAAAGCTGAAAAGATAACAAAGCAGGGTTTATTCCTTTGTGTAGATAGGATTCTAATTTACCATTTTTCTACAAGATGTGAATCTACAGAATGTTTGATGGATTTTATCTAGATAAAGCAATTTAACACTCAGTGTCTCCTGTAAACTATAGAGGATATGACTGGTCCCACAGAATTTCCTTCATTCTGTACTGGCCCATGTCAGGTCACCACAAGGTCTTTCCTCCCACCCACTAGCCAAACTGACTTTCACCAACTGGCTGATACAGAATGAACCCCTGCTCTAGGGAGTCAGAGCAAACCTGTTGTTTTTCTCCCCCTCTATCCATCCCTGCACTGCCAGTAGCATACCTGGGACATCTGGGTAGCAGTGCTTCCTTTGGCTCCAAGGTAGACCATGGCCAGGGCTGAGGAGACACTCATGGGGCAGAAGAACAGGTTTCGTGACTTGTCTTCTTCACCCAGTATTTTTAATAGGCTGATGGCGAAAGACCCATTGGCTTCACTGAGGTCATCCATTTGAGAGGGTCTAGACTGAAGGCACAGCACAGAGGCACATCAGCAAAGCTTACTGTAATCACATGGTCACCGGGACCTCCATCAGAGGACAGTAGATATATCAGGTGGAATATACCTCAAAAGATACCCTGTTCCAACCCTTAAACCCTGTATGTTGTTCTATTATCTTATTTTGCAGTCAGTACCATACTTGTGTGATTTCATTAAGGATTTTAGGCATGGACACTGACCCATAGTAGCAAGGAAACTGTAACAAACTAGAAAAGATTCTAAGAAGAGAGAGAGAAGCCAGAAGGTTCGGATTGAGAAAGGGTGATGTAGGCAGAAGTCACGGCTATGCAAGGTCATCAATGTGGCCATCTCAAGAAGCTGGAAAGTCAAGGAAATAAGATTGCCTGTAGGTAGCTTCGTTAGAGTGGGTAACAAACTCTGTAGTATCATGGTAGATCTGAACCTCTAAAACCTTGAGATAATAAATTCATGTCATTTGCAGTCACTAAGTCTGTGGGAGAATTAAAAGGTTATTCAGGTGGACTGAGAAGCTCTGGAGAGGAAAGTTGACTTGACTGACAACTCGTGTGGAAGCTTCTACTAAGGAGACACCCATAGCAAGCCTTCTGGTATCCACCACCTCCCAAAGGCAGGGGACAGACCTGCAGATGGAATCCTCCACCCCAAGAGTTTTGCCTCTCCTCTCATCATATACAATCCCCAAATCCCAATACCTCACTCACATAGTTTTCTTCTACAGAAGGACTTCAGCCCTTGTGCTGTTATGATTAAGGAACAATTTTGCTCCTGGAGATGCCCACCTTCCTCCCTTCATTTCCATATTGACTCCATCAATCCCTGTCTAACAAATATAATACAGGACCAACGTGAAATCGAAATGAAATATGCCCCCTGAATATATACATATGTAACCAAATACTGGACCATGAATGTAGAACTCTCTGAAACAGGGGCTCAAACAACCTGCAAAATTATTTAATCCCTCCCTCAAGTAGTCACTCCCTCTATTAAGTAGCCAATAGTTTAATCCTTCCCTCAAACAGTCAGTCCCTCCATTTAGTTGCCAATAGGCTACCCTGACAGTCACTGATCTTAAGGTCAGGCCTGTAACCTCAATAAATGTCACATTGAGGTCAGTAATGATATTGCCTCAAGGAGGGAGGGACTAGCTTCTGAGCAGGGTGTGGATGACCCTTCCAGCGCTCCAGGGAATAATTAGTGACTGAAATTCCCAGATTCCACAGCCTGTCATTCCTAATCATCATACACACACACACACACACACACACACACACACACACACACATCAGAATATTGCTATTTTTCTTTCATATATATATGTATATATATATATATATATATATATATATATATATATATATATATATATATATTCTTCAGTTTCTAATATAATCATTAAAGAATGTTCTAAAAATCATCGATAATTTTCTACAAATACAAAGTGCATTGCTATTACCATGTCATGTGAAAATTCGGAGGATAAAACTTCCCCAGTTTTGCAGGTTATGTTTAGGGTGGCCTAACCTGAAGTGTGGACTGTTGCTAGGTGAAAAATTTATGTGAATGAGGGTGACTCCAGAAAGATGCAAGGTTTTCCACAACATCTGCTGAGACTGATGTGGGAACCAGTGTGTGTGTGTGTGTGTGTGTGTGTGTGTGTTTATTTCACATGAAACCCAAACCAAACATCCCAGGCACAGCAGAAGCACAGGATACCTTTAACCTTTCCCTCAGCTTTACTAAACAGTAAGAAAGCTAAACTGAAACAAGAAACAAAACAGACTTAATGCTTGCTGCCCTCACTTCCTTCCTTCTGAAGACCTCTCTTTAGAAACTTGTGATTGTTAATTAGGTTTTTAGCCCCTTTGAAATGTATATTTTGTCAAATGCCTCTGGGCAATTTACAGGCCCCTCCCACCTCACCCACCAAAGCCAACTACCCATTGGAACTTAGCTACCCAGTTGAGCCCTTTTAACCTGGGTCTGGAAATGGAAATGCCCCAATCTAGGTCTGGGCAGGCAGCACCATCCTGTTGTCCTAGCTAGTTGCATGTAGCTTTTGCTACCCCACCTAAACTCCAGGAACTGACTCAATACCAGTCCCCACCCAGTGAATATTGAATTTGCGGATGGAAAACACAGACATACATGTTGCTCAATTTCAACTTGCCTCATTGGCTCAATTGCTGGGCATTATAAATCTCCCATGCTAGCATGCCCTCCCCAATACTCTTAGCTCAGCACCCTAAATCCGTCTTCAACTATAGTTGCTCAGTTACCTTCAGTTCCAGTTCAGCATTCCCAACCTCCTCCTGCCTGTAGAAGCGGCCTGAGGCCGCTCTGCCCAAGATCTCACATGACTGCTTGACTTTTCTCCCACCCAAGCATGGCAAACGCTTCTCTTCTCCTCTGGTCTCCCAGTTTGCCTGCAGGGACCAGAAGTCCTGCCTATCCTTCTACCCAGCAATTGACCCATGGCTTCTTTACTGATAGATCAAGAAGCAATTGGGAAACAGGACCTGAGCATCAGAACCACTCCTATACCAGCTACTCAGGAAATTGAGGCAAGCATAATGACCACAAGTTCAAGGACAGTCTGGCCTACCAACTAAGTTCAATACCAGCCAAGACAATTTAGAGTGATGCTGTTTCAAAACATTAAGGAAAAAGAAGGTTTGACTGGCACAGCCAGTGTGTGTGTGTGTGTGTGTGTGTGTGTGTGTGTGTGTGTGTGTGTGTGTCTACCCACAGCACCCCAGCACTACAAACACAGACTCAAAGAACAAGAGTCAAATTTAGGCAGGATTGTTGTTTCAAGTGATGAAAAGTAATACTACTTCTCCAAATGGTAGGATCACTATAGTGTTATTGTCACTGTGATTAATCATTATGATTGTAATAGAGTCTCATGATCATTAGTTGTAGTAGTTGTTATTAGTTATTAAAATCTTAACAAATTGTATCTTCAACAAAAATTTTATATTTATTTATGTTTGACTCTATTAAAATATATAGAAACCCTGACTATTAAACCTTATGATATTTAAAGCTCATTGAATTAGTCACTGTCCTGTAGCCATGCAAGCTATTTTTAATGTTATTTCTTTCACTCATATGTACTCATAATTTTAACTGGAAGTTTTAAACCCTTCAAGAAGAGTATGTCCTAATTTGGAAGATTAACAAATAAACAATGTGGAAAGCAATACAAACTTAAGCTAGAGGTGAATGGCCAGATGTGTGTTCATTTCCCTGTACAGGCAGATAGTGATTTCAAAATGCTTCATACAATAGCTTTGCAATTGTACTTTACTGGGATCCAATGACTTGAGGATCACCTGAATCTTTCAGATACAAGAAGATGCAGGACCTGAGTGGCTCAGACAGGAGGGGGGATATCTATTATTAATGATTTTGTTTGAAGTTACCCCAAGTAGTTTTTAAAAGAAGTCATCTATTATGGACCAAAATGTGAAGTTCTTCCCTATCTCCACATCATGAAACTTCTTCAGGACTTGAAGCAAAGAGTGTAGGTACAGGAAACATTTTCTGTTGTAGACAAGTCCCAGTACAGCAGGATCTATCTTGTCTCCAGGCAACACGTGTCCCCACACACTCAAATTACACTTGACATTCGAAAAAGTAGGAGAATAAAAAAAATGTCTCAAACCTCATCAACCAGAAGGCAGCACCAAAACATGAGCAAAGTCAGATTTGATCCGACCACAGGACAAAAGCTTAGGGTTTGTGAACACATGTGTGTGTTGTGTGTGTGTGTGTGGGGGGGGGGTGTTCAGCTTGTTTGAGCAGGCCAAAAGAAGGAACTAAACTAGTGCATGAAACACAGCTTTACGTGCGATTACTCCTAACTGCCAACTTCTAATTCTGATTTCTTTCATGTCTCTTCCTCCTTCATGTCACTACTTTGTCCCCGTTCCTTTTAAACACCCAAATAGGAGTCAGTAGCATCTCATAGTCTATCAACTGCATATTGACAAATGACCATGCAGACACACACACACTGTCACACATAAAGATACTCAACTATACACACCCACACTCACACAAGCTCACATGCATACATTCACGTGCTTGTAAAGCATGGCCCTGCTTCCAAAAACAGTTCATCAGAGGCATATCCTAGAAGACAAAGTGAATCCCCATTACTTTGGCGTCTCAATCTCAGTTATACACAGAAGCTTTTGAGAAAATAGGAATATCAAGCAAAAATGTCTTGACTAGTAAATATAAAGTGAAATTATTTTCATTAAAATACTAAACAGTAGCTTTAGGGTTCATCCTGCAACCAGACTATTCAGCTAATAAAATGAATAAGCATTTGGCTAACATTCATTTTACAAGTGGAGAAATGAGGACAGTGACAGTTGAATACTGTCTGGGGATTTCCAGGAACACCAAGCGTTCCCCTTACTCTGTGCGTGTGACACCATGCTTCTGCCAGGAGCATGCCACACTGTGTTCCTCCTCACGCGTGACAGATGAAGGCATTCACAGAGCACTTGTGCTATACTCTACTTTCATGGTTGTTGGAACACAGCCCAAAAAATGACCCATGGTGATGAACACTGCCTTGGAGGACTGAAAGAGACGTTCCAGAGAAAAAAGGCAGAAGGCCTTTTACCTTCAGTGCATCTGGTTCCCTGGATTGTTCTTAGACATGATTTTGTGCCTCCCTTGTTAAACACTTACATTCAATTTATAAGACATGCTTATTCTCGTTGAATGCTGGAACATAGCTATAGATCCCAGTCTGGGGAAAGGACATACTGAATGCTTCTCTCAGTGTACCCTGAACGTGGATATGGCTTTCTGCCTTGCCTTCCTGCTTTCCTGGAGATAATCGACAGTACATGCCAGGCAATTGTGTTTAAATTGGTCTGCCACGAGAAAGTTCTAGGAAAGGGTTTGAAGAGGCTCTAGAAGACTGAAGCACAGCTAACATGGTTCTGGCAGACCTCAACCTCCCCCCATTTCCTCTTTCTTGCTAAAAAGCTTTAGATTATATTCTTTTAGCTAGCCACCAAGGTCTAGTCCCTTATCTGGCCTCTTGTTCCTCCTGAGGCTGCCCACCAAGGTCTATATATCAATGTACTGAAGTCCAGCAATCAAAAGCCCCCTTTTGGCTCACCTGCCCCATCCAAAAATGAGGTTTTCCCTGTACCTTTATAAATCACTATTTGTCTATGGGCCACATCTGTCTATTCTCTATACAGAGGTCATCCTTTGTCCATCCAGGGACATCCCCTCTCCCTTGTTCCCTTCCCCTTCTCCCTTGTCCTCTATCTTCTGTCTCCTGCCTTTATCCCTTATTCCTTGCCCATTATTTTGGCAAATAAAGCTCCTTTGTGCTGAAAATTTTGTCTTGGGGTACCTGTTGCTAACTTTGAGGTTCCTTTCAGGACTGCTCTATTAATATTTTGTGCTTGCTGGTGTTTATTTACATGCTTTTCTGAACTCAACCAGCCTTCCTTGGATCATCTTTTGCTTTGCTACTTTATTGAAAAAGTACATTGAAACTGAAGTACCATGTTGTCTTCCCAAAGAAGCTGACTCTGACAACCTGAGCAGGAATTCTGAAGGTGGTACAAAGGGAAAACTTCAGGCTGAGAAACTGGCAGGTACAAAAAAAAAGAATGCAGCAGATCTTGTCTGTATGGTATTTAGGGGTGTGCTCTGTTTGGGATCCTGTGAGACACAAGGGGGAGCTGAGTCTCTTTTGCTAAATTCGTGAGTGCAAGCATGGGCTGGGAGCTGGAAGCCATATATAGTTTTTCTACAAAACATGTTACATGTGGCTCTCGGGCTTGAAGAAAATGGCACAGCTCACTGTTGGGTGTGGAAAGGGGCTGGGGAGTCTGTTAGTAGGCCACCATGATGGACCAGTGAGTGTTGATGCAGATGAAACCCTGACTGCAGAAGAAGGAACTGTCAGAGAGAGTGATGGCTACATATTACAAAGAAGCGAGGAGTCGAGGATCAAATAAAGCTCCATGCTAAATGTCTACTTAGGTTCGGTCAAGAATCCTAGCAAGTTTCTATGAAGAACTGGCTTGGAATGGGGAAGGTAATGCATTCCATTTGAGATGTATGAGACATACCAGGTCACCTGAGGCTGTAAGGTGACAGCCAGTGTTGTTTGGAAATAAAGGTAGGGCAAGAAAGAGGTGAGCAGATATTCCATAGCAAGAGTTATGGGCCCCGGGGATCTGGACTCCAGGACAGCCTAAGCTAACAGATGAAATGGTTTAGATCCTATGAATGGTGCAGGTACTCTAAGAGAAACTCGCCTTATTCTAGAGGATGTTCAATATTTGAAGGTGGTAAAAGGAAGAGAGAGAAAACACAAACAAAAACCAAAATCATGACCTCAGGATCAAGGAGCTATTGAGAGAACCCAGAGGATATATCTGTGTGTTCCACAGATACACAGCCTAGATTAGGAGGCCATGACATGAGAAAGAGAGCCCTTGGGAAGGAAGTCTGGGCCTGAGGTGCAGAGCTGTAGGGCAGGTGCCTGAAAACTGGAAACTGAGGAAGTTAGCTGAAGAACAACCATTACACTGGGGTGAAGGGTTGTAGGTAAAAAAGATTTGTTTCAAGTTGACCAGAAGCAGTTAATAAACAAAAGATAAAAGAACGTTAAAAAGGAGTGGCTAGTGGAGTGGAAAGGTGGGCGAGAGAGAGGACAGAAAAAGGAAATAAGCAGGCTTTAAGGTGCACCATGGAGGGGACTTGTATTTCTGCCCTGAAGGACCCAGCACTGCAAACAAGTGTGAGGCTCCATGTAAATTCCGGGCATGGTGCAGGTTGCTCCCTAGCCTTATTTTTGTACCCTTGGCTTCTCCCAGTCGCAGTTAGGAAAAGCTCCAGCGCTCCCTCAAGGAAAGGAAAGCCCAGGGCTTGAAACAGCAACAGTGTCAGACGCCCAGCCAATCACTAGAAACCAAGCCAAAAGCAGATTTGCCACTCAGGGTGCACATGCCCTCTGCCAGCCAGCTAGGCTGAGACACACCTGACCCCTGCAGCCCAAAAGGCCTTTCTTACCTCTCTGTCCCTGGAGCCCTTTGCTAACTCCTGGGCTCTTTAACTTTGGTGAGAACCTGGCCTTTCTCCTTCTTGGCTTCCGTCCAGTTTCTTCACTGCCAGTATCTGTCCTAGGTCCCGGGGATCTGAGAGGTTTGAGAGCCTCCCCACAGCTTCACCTTGAAGATACCTCCTGCGGTGGCTGCTCCCGCTGCTATTCTTGCTTTCTGGATACTTAAAGTCTTCCCTGATCCCCCTGATCCAGGGCAAGGCGCCTGTCGGGTGACTCAGAACATAATGCACAGACTTGAACACTCTGTGACTCACACTTTCCACAGTGGGATCTGGGAGGAGTCAGAGCCTGGCCAGGCAGCTTCCTGGGCAGGGGTGGAGTAGGATGGGGGCTGGGAGGGTGGGAAGGTCGTGGGTGTCAGCTGACACTTGTTTTTGGGTTTGATTATGTGAATGCAAGAGCCGTTTGGCAGTTGGAATTTAACTTTCAAAATTAACCAAAGGCAAACCAGGAATCGCAACTGCTCTCAGGGCAATAGCAACTGTTTTGCTTGGCAAGCTTGCTTTTGGCATGCATTCTCAAAGTTAATCCCATGATTATATGCTAAATGTTCATCACAAACAAGTGTTTGTGTTCTAAAACACACATGTTTATTTAAAAGCAAGAAGGCTTTAAAATTAGGAATAAACAAAATTTTACTGCAAAAATTCACATACTTTTTTGGAGACCTGAGTGGTTTTGTGTTTGTGTGTGTGTGTGTGTGTGTGTGTGTGTGTGTGTATGTGTTTTAGTTTGATATTTTGACAATGATTTGAAGACCTGCCTGGTTTAATTTAATTTTGATTTATTACTGACTGGATTGTTGGCTATACTGAAGAAAAGGCATCTCAGGAACTGAGCTGATTAAAATGAAATGCAAGCTTTCTTTCTTAAACCTTTACCCTTGGTTTTTAACTTCTATGCTAGCTCATTTGTTTGGTATAAATTATTCAAAATGTTAACCCTTTTAAGTACACTGGACTTCTACTTGGAAGATCATTATGAAGGTTAGAAAGTAAATTTCCAAGCCTCCAAGACTTATGTGTTCTAGCCATCAAAGCATATGATCATGTGAAGATCAAGTAAGTTATTCTTAAGATGGTAACTACGATTTCAAAGAACAGTTCATATCTCATTGACTGAACAAAAGAGCCTTTATGTGCTAGGGGATCAATTGTACTTTTTAACAAAAGTATTCTCCATATATTCTTGGAGGCACTTACCAACACAGAAAAGTTCAGTGTACTTAGAATGGTGGCCCTTAAAAAACAAGAACTGAACAAGAATAACAACAATAGACGTGCCAGAATAGACAGGAATCTCCAACCTCACACAGAGAACTTCAGACAACTAATGAGCTCTGAGATGGGAGACGGTCTTCTCTGGGGAAGGGCACACCATCTGGTCATTCAGAAACAGATGGCCAGGCCTGAAAACATACATATGAGTGGCATATAGACTCAGCAGTTTGTCTTTTACATATTTAGGAATATATATGTATGTACCATATGCACATGATAGTGGTGAAAAGAAAGAAAAGGCCACAAATCTGAAAGAGAGCAGGGATGGATATATAGGAGTTTTGGACGGATAAAAGAAAGATAAGGAGTAAATGATGTAACATCTCAAAAAATAAAGATATTTTTTTTAAATCTGCACATATGTGATTATTTCCTTTTAAAAACATAGGAGCTTTGATGTTTACCAAAATAGGTTAGTAGTTGTTGGGCTACTTACACAACACATAATCATCTCTAATCATTGCTTTCGAATCACAGCACTAATACTCAATGTCAGGCTTCCCTTGCAGTGCCTTGCTGAGAGAACAGGAAAAGCTCTCAGCACTGTTCATCACAGAGCAGCACTGCTCCCTCTGTGCCCGTGCAGACTCCAAGCCAAGATGCAGTACAAAACTGTGACTCTTGATTCTAAAGTCTTTGTAGCTGTGCTCTGCTTCTAGAAAGGGACTGGAAAGTCTAAACATATGTGAAATATAGACACAGGCGCTAAGATTAAGAGCATTATAATCTCTTTGAAATGCAATCCTTGCACACACACACACACATATATATATATATATATATATATATATATATATATATATAAAACCACTACTTTTCAAAGTATTATTCCTAGGGAGTATCAAAAAGGAACTGCAGCCCTTGCTTGCCTTTAAACCTAAGTAGAACAGATGGTCCCAAGGCAGGTGGCTATGTCAGGAAGGCCTTACTCTCAAGCACACTTAGATAGAATTAATTCTTTTCCTCTCTGTGGACTCATGACCAGCTATCACCACCCCCCTTTTTACAATATCCTTACCCCTTTTCTTTTTTTTTTTTTCCTTTCCTCTCCTCTCCTCTCCTCTCCTCTCCTCTCCTCTCCTCTCCTCTCCTCTCCTCTCCTCTCCTCTCCTCTCTTCTCCTCCCCCTACTCTTTCTCCTTCCTGTTTTTTGTTTTTCTTTGTTTGGTTGGATTTTGCAGTTGTTTTGTTTTAAGAGAGTGTCATTTAGCCCAGGCTACCTCAAGTTCCTTGTGTAGGTGTGGATGACCATGAATAAATTTCCCATCCCCCTGCCTCTGTCTTCTGAGTGCTGAGTGCTGGGATTACAGGCTTGTGTCACGCAATTACATTTTGTGCAGTGCTGTGGACAGAACCCAGAGCTTCCCACCAAGTAGGCAAGCATACCATCAACTGAGCTTCACCCCTCTATCTTTTATGTCCTCAATCCTTGGGAGTCTTATCTGAAACATATTCAGTGTTTCCCCTATTAAAACAAGCACAATTCCTTCCTTGTTCCTTGGACCACAACTCTAAATTTTCATCCAGAACAGTAGTGTAGTGTTTATAGTCAAGTTTCTACAACAGAAGAGCACCCATTGACTGGTGTCCTTTCCCCTTTGCTTCACAGTTCCCTGACATTTGACTTCCATGCTAGTGTTCCCTGAATGTGGCCCTGCTGAGGTCTCTGAGCTCTTCTAACTGCCATAGCCCTGCCTCCACTTCCTTCCAGTTAGCCATCCAGTTAATGTAGCCTTCTCACACTCTCCTTTTTCCTAGGTCTTATCTCCAAATTCCTTTTCTCTCAATTGAAATGCTCTTTTATTCTCATGATTCTACTATTTTTATTTGAACAAAGATGTATCCATAGATTCAAGAGTCAGATTTTTGCTTATTTAATTGTTGGGTGTCACTATTATTTCTGGGAAGATACAAAAATCTTCTTTCCCCAAATAGAGAATTGATGACAAACAAGAGCAAAGATAACACTGAAGACCAGTTTGTTATACCAATGAGTTTTATTTGAGATACATACAGAGATATTGGGGTGTTGTATAGTTTGGTGTCAACATTGACACAGCTAGAGTTATTGGAGTGGAGGGAGACTCAAGAAAATGCCTCCTTAAGATCAGGATGGAGGCAAGCATGTGGTACATTTTCTAAATTAGTGATTGATGTTGGAGGGATCATCCCACTATGGTGCGACCACTCCTGGGCTAGTAGCCCTGTGTTCTATAAAAGAGCAGACTGAAGAAGCCAATGGATATAAGCTAATAAGCAGCACCCCTTCCTTTCTCCTGCCTCCAGGTCCATCTCTGCTTGAGTTCCTACCCTGACTTCCTTTAGTAATAGACTACAATGTGGATCTGTAAGCCAAATTAGCCCTTTCCTCCCCAATCTGCTTTTGGTGATGGTTTTTCATCATAACAATAGTATCCTTGACTAGGATTGTTGGTGAGAGGTTTTTTTCAGGAGCAGAAATAATGCAAAGGACAGCTGTATAACCAAATCTCAGACAACATGGGTGATAGCTCATGGAAACTGGAAACTTAAAGCACACTCTTCAACTTTTGGACAACAAATGTATTCAAGAGTCATTTCCAAGTGGTTCAATTTGTATAAGCCCAGTCCAAACAGCTCAACTGGTTTCTGCTTCTAGGCAACTCATCCTGTCTGAAGGTCTTCTAAGCTACTGTCTTGCCTTAGAAATCTCCCATCACTCCATACTTATATGCTTGGGAATGGAGAAGGAAGTCTAGTGAATATGGTTGGTTTCAGGGACTTTCTGAAGCTCACTTTGAGTTAATTACTTTCTGATCTTAATGAGCTTCCATGCAAGATGAAAAGTTTCACCTCCTTGTAAAACAACCCGTTGCTTTGCCTCCTTATAAACATCCAGTGTCACTTCTCTCCATGATGTGAAGATGTCATCTTTGAGGAACTGGTATACAGTGTTCCTTCTGATATCTAGCCTTTCTCTTCAGAAGTAGGTATGCCCCATGTGAAAAATGGCTTTTCCACATTAACAGATGAACAAAAGCCCACCATTTCTACCACCTTCATGTTTGCCATCCATATTTTTTCTAACATTCTCATTTTTTAAACAAATTATTTGCCACATGTAGAACTTTTCCTGATCTACACCAACTCTGAAGTCTTAATAAACATCCCAATTTGAAGAATCTTATGCTGCACCTTTGTATGAAATTTGCTTATCCCAAAAGATGAATTGCCAACTATGGAATAAAGAGTTTAGGCCTTCCATAGTCTTGGTTTCTTTCTCTGGGGCCATAGCAAATATTTGTAGTTCCTCCATGTTCTCCACATATCTATGTGGGTGTATGGTATGCTAACTACTCTTCTAAAACTCAACTCAAAAACACTTGCATCAGGACCTATTCTTGGTGCCTCCTAATCATACTTTTGCTTTTAAAAGTCCCTGTATCCTCTTTGTACCCCCAAATAATCCAACCATGATCTCCTGATAGAGGAACCCAGATAACTGCGTTTTTAACATCTCCTGGTGACTGCATGATGGCTCTCTGGAAGCCAGAAAGTGATCACTTCAGAAATCAAGTCCACAACACACTGGTTTTGAGATTCGTTGCCTCCCAAGTTGTTACTTAAGCCATAGGGCCTGACTCTTCATTACAGCAACCCAGGCTACAATTCATATAACTGAGTGCCCCACAGCTGAGTCTTAGACCTCTTTGAAGGTGTGGCTGCTACAGAAACATATAGTATTCCAGAGAGCCAAAGACAGTAAAAGAAAGCTGCCAGGGTGAACAGATACATAACTGGTGAAAGAGCTGAGAACAGGGTACTAATGATCATTTCTAAATGAGATGTTTAAGTCACTTCCAACCTCCAAGGCTCAGGGAACACCATGAAAGAGAAGGCAGGAAAATTGTAAGAGAACACTACAAATATTTTTCAAAGGCATACTCTCTGCATTGAAAGGAATGAATTTAATATGTCACTTGTTTTAATCCCAAAGATGTTTTTAGTATAAAACTAAAATGTTTCCCAAATGCTATATGCTAGAGACATAGATATAAGTGCTTGTGTGGCCTGTTAGAAAAATGTTTGGTCAATGAACATTCTGACTTCATTAGTGTATAAATCCCCTGATGGATTTATAATCTGATATAATTTGAAGATGGGCTAGGACCTAGCTGACAATAGTAGCTTTTGTGAGCCTTCCCTTGTAGACTATACATTCCTACCCACTCATTTTCTCTTTTAGGCCACTTTATATGAGCAACTTTTCTCTATCACATGGTCTCTGCCTCATTGCACAAAGCCCAACTAAATCATTCTTCCTTATAAATTGTTGTTTCTAGTATTTATCCCAATATTAGAATACATACAGATACTATAATCATTTATCATGAGGAAAAATAGGCTGAGAGATAAAATTTACTAAATTATAAATGAATATGATGACATTGATTTATTCCAAATTATGTTCAACTTTCAGAATTCTGTTACACTGGACACACAAGAATAGAAAGGAATGTTCAAACAAATCTTCTATAGAAATCAAAACAAATTCTAAAAGCTTCTTTTCTGAAGGGCTTCTTAAGACTCTGTGTGTGATAAAGTGTGACTCTTCAATACTCAGAATGATTTCCAGGCTGTATTTGCATCTGAATCACAATGGCCATATTCAGATCCTCACATGGAAGGTTGGAATCTTGATGAATAGATTTTTATATAGATCATTCAAAAATCAGATATTTTTAAACATTAGTCCCACAGGTCTTTCCTGAGTCTATTTAGGAAATAAACGTAAAATTAAAATGCAACACCGTTAACATGTTGTGTACACTCAATAATGCTGGCCATTTTCTGTCCCCAGACCACTTTATTCCCTTAAGAGCACCAACACCATACCAATCTTCCTTTCCTAGTTTGTTCACATCACTTCAGTGACCAAACCCTGGAGAGCACAGGAATCAATTCTTAAACATCCTGGAAATATTCAAGGGTCAGGATGCTCCACCCGCAAACATGTTAGCTGAACATCAGAAGGATTTTAAATGGAAGCCATTTAAGTTCTTGAAGCCTCAAACCTGCTCCAAATCAGGGCCTCTCTAAAGAATTACCAATAATTCAGTAATCCCAAATCCCCACCCTAGTGTAACTGCAAGGTCTCTCATTCAGAGAAAAGAGGTCTGTGTCACACTCAACCAGACAATGTCACAGACATTTAACCCCCTATCTTTGAAGGGAGCCTTTTTCTTTCCTAAAACTCACTTTTTTTGTTTTTTTGGGGTTTTTTTTTTTGGGGGGGGGAGTTGTTTTGTTTTGTTGTTTTGTTTGTTTTTTTACACAAGTGCTCTTTCTCTCCCAACTCCCTTTGCTAGAATATCTGGAGGTCTACTGCCTTTTGCTTGCTGAAAGTGCAGATGTAATCTCTGACCCATCTCTGACAATGAGGAAGAAAGTGATCAGCTCATCCTTAAATCTCCACCTACATCCCATCCCATAGTAGCCTTGGCATCCACAGATTTCCCATTAGGGGCAATAAACCTCAAGAATTTCAAGTATCATGTGATGGGCTTTCTGTCACTTGCAGCTAAATGAAATCCCAACATACATACATCTTGCTAAAATTAATTTTAAAAGAGAAATATTTTGTCAAGACACTGTTGAGACTGATTTTGCAGATATTTCAGAATTAAGCTAAAAAAAAAAAAGGAAGTTGAGAAACTGGACTTTCAGATTGAATTTGTCCTAGAAAATTCAAATAAAAATAAATGATAAAAATCAACTCATTCCACTAAAGCAGGAAGAACAGGACCTGCATGAGCCTGAACCAGGTCCTCTGTGTGTATATTATGGGTTTCAGTTTAGTGATTTTTATGGAACTCCTGACCATGAAAACCAGTGGGTCTCTGATTCTTGTGCCTTCTCTTGGCTCTTTCCTTCTGTTGGTTTGCTTTGTCCAACTTTGGTGTGATAGTCTTACACACACACACACACACACACACACAGTGTTTTGTTGTCTCTAAAACACTTTTCGAATGACAGACAAAAAGATGGATCCAGATGGAGGGAAGGTGCAGAGTAATTGGGGAGGATCAGAGGGATGGAAAACCATAATGAGAATATATTTTGTGAGAAAAAGAATATATAAAAGTAAGAAAAAAAACCCTCATTCTACTTTTATTGAAATATCTTTAATATTAGACAAAAAATGAAAGAATAAATCAGATCCAGGGAAAGACTGATCTTTAGCAGACAATATACTCAGAATTAGAGACAGCTAAACTGTGTCTGTCCTGTGTTTAGTTATCCTTCTGCTCATGTGCTTTTTAAGCAAGCATTTTTTTTTTATAAAAGACAGAACATAATTCATTGGCACTGTTCCCTGAGCGTTAGTGCGTGACATATACTTATAATCATTTCCTACTCTCAGATAGTGATAGAGTAAATAGAGACAACCTCAGTGTTACCAGTTAGACAGATTGATGTCATGTTGGCTCTGTGGAGAAGGAGCATCAGTATGAAGACGGATAGGGATAGAAAGCTTCCTATGAAAAACATGGGTCATAAGAAAGGAATAGGTGGTGGTGCTTATGAGAAAGGAAGATAAATAAGTGGTTATAATCTAAATTGTGAAAAGCTTCACACCCTACACAATGGGGTTTGAACTTTTGAAAACGCCATCATCAGATTTGTGATTTAGATCTTACACTGATAGTTTATCCAGGGACCTGGCATAAAGACCTAAATGTATGTAAACACCTTTGATAAGATACAAAAGGGACAATAGAAAGGCTCAAAGATTTGAAGGGAAGTCCAACTTTTGAGTTGACAATGGACCATGTGCATTCAAGTTAAGATCACCCAATTTATTTTATATTTTAGTTAACTTTTAGTTTACGTGTATAGATGCTCTGAGGATACGTCTGTGCACTTGTGTTGCCTGGTACCTGGAAGTCCAGCAAAAGGTGGTAGATATTTGGGATGAAAGTTACAGATAACTATGAACTACCGTGTAGTTGGGAATTGAACCCTGGTCTTCTGGAAAAGCAGCCAATGATCTTAGTAAGAATATATTTTGTCAAGCCTGACAGCCTGTGTTCAATCCCCAGAAATGTGTGTCATACAAGTTATCCTCTGACTGTCATACAGACTATATGATAGGCAGAGATGGGAACGAGCAAGAGAGACTGAGAGTGAATGAGGGGTGAGGGAGTAAAAAATCAAACTTAATTAAAAGAGTTCTCAATGTAATGAATATAATTGGCATATGTTGACAACTTTATCCTAAGGGAACAGCTACCATTCTTTCTAAATTTGTATGCATGTTCACCCAGATAGATCATACTCTGTATCATAAAACACAAATTAGTAAATTAAAGTAATACATACTATATGGTGTCTACTTTCAGACCATAGTACAATTCAGTGAGAAATCAGTGAGAGGAAGAGGGTAAAGGGCAGTGAAATTCCATCCTCTGTAGACAGCATAGCCAGTGCAATCATCATCTCACAATAGGCTGTGATAACCTACACTAAGCCTGCGAAGACAAGCCCTCTTACCACTAAGGTGTTCTGTCCTGTAAATTCTATGGGAGGAAATGCACTCTCAGAGAGAAATTTCTATTGGTATGGGACTGTCATAAGTGATGTCATATAGGACTATTGAGCACTAAAATTGTAACTAGTAGAATGAGAAACTAAACATTCAATTTCACTTAAACTTACTCACATTTTGATTAAATATATTGAAATTTTAATAATCATATAGCCAGTGGCCACTTTTCTGAATGTTGCGGACATTGAGCAAGTCTATAAAAAATTAAAACTATAATTAGTCAATATATTCTAGTAAATTGTGTTCACCTAGAACAATAATGAACACCTGCATTAACATTAACATTAGTGGAAATGACATGAATTAAAACAACTAATTTGTTTGTAGTTGTCAAGTGAAATACCCCTTTTAGGTCCATGTGTTTGAATTCTTGTCCTCAACGCGTGAAACTGCTTTGTCGGGCTGTGGAACCTTCAGGAAGTAGGATCAATCTATCTGAACGATGTAGAAGGCTGACAGGCAAGATTTGAGGGCAATAGCCCATTCCTAGAACCAGTCCCAGTCCTTCTGTTCCCTGACATGTGGATAAGAACAAATACTCTTGTGCTACCACCATTATGATAGATAGTACCCTTCTAAAACGGGACCCAAGATAAACCTGTTCTCCCTAAAGCTATGTCTTGAAGGCTCACAAGAAAAACAACACTATCATGCATACTTTTTTTGGTGTGCTTGAAACAGTTTTTTAATCTTTCTCCCAAGCTGTTTATAGATAAACATTTCATTCCTTTTTTTCAGAATTTTTTTAAGGACATATGATTTTATACTACTCTTTCTGTATCATATTCAAGGGAAACTGAAGTATTACCATTAGTCTTGTTTCTGGGAACATGATGGAATGTTTACTGAGGTTCAAGAACATATAAACTGATCCATATGTCATTTTGTTCTGTCCACCTGTAATTCATGCCCACCAGTTTTTGTCTGTCTATGAATACTTATCAATGATTTGGACCTTTTAAAGCTCCAGCTTCAGAATATTATTTGAAAGCACACTGACTATCCACATATAAATATATACTGACTACCTGCCACACCATCTCCAGTAGGATCTGTGTGACAAGTTCCACAGACTGAGGCAGTTGACCTCAAAAAGGGGAGGCCTCCTGAAATCGGTTGTGGAACTCTTCACCAAAGAAAAAATATTGAGCAGTAGTTCTCATGGCAATCTATCTGTTTTGCTTTCTTTTATTTCTTTTCTTATTTACATTTTCCCGGTAGCCTAGGCCAAGATCTTAAGTGAGAATAATGGGTAAGAAACCATCCCTAGAGATGGGGCCACTAACATGACCTTATCCCCAGGGAAACCAACACTTTACTTTCTAAATCATTTATAAAAAGTATCATGATAAAAACTTTTCCAACAATAAAATTTCATATGGCTACACATGTGTCATCGGAGGAGGATTTTGGTATATGGTAAAGAAAGCCTTAATTAGAACGAATTAAAATAGTTTAAATTATTCATTGAAGATTTATAAAAAAAAAATCAGGCTCTAAATGTTAAATAATAATTGACCATGGGGCTAGAAAGTTAGTTCAGCGGTTAAGAGCACTGATCATTAAATGTTTATTAACCTGCTCATGGAAATATGCCACTAGCCTTGGATGACAGCCTCCACTGAATATATTCTTTTAGAATTGTTATATTTTGATGATTTATAATGATGTTACATGTTCTGTTTGTGATTCACTGAATACATAGTTTCAGAGTTGTAATGCTTGGATGATTTTTGTGCTTTACTGTGCCAAATGATTTTTGTTGGTATTTGTGTTTGTTTCACTGGATATAGTTTCTAAGAGATGTAATGTTTGGTTTTTTAATGCATAAAATCCCCTGCTTGCGAGTTACAAAATACACTCAGATTCAAACTGCCTCTGTGTTTGTTTCTGTTTACCACCACTGCCAAATCCTTACCCACCTAGCTTTGAGGACCCTCATTCCAGGGACCTCCATACCCGACTGGAGTGGTCTGTGGCAACTACCAACATATTAATGACTGACTCACTGTTTCCTTCTATGATGTTCTCAATTTGTTAAAGAAAGGACTGAAGGAGTTTAAGGGGTTTTCAACCCCATAGAAAGAATAATATCAACCAACCAGATACCCCAGAGCTTCCAGGGACTAAACCACTAACCAAGGAGTACACATGGAGGGACCCATGGCTCCAGCCATATGTTTATCAGAGGATGACGTTGTCAGGCATCATGGGAGCAGAGAGCCTCGGTCCTGTGTAAACTAGAAGCCTCAGTGTAGGGGAATTCAAGGGAGGGGAGGTGGGAGTGGGTGGGTGGATAGGGGTACACCCTCATATAAGAAGGGGAAGGGGGATGGAATAGTGGGTTTCGGGGAGAACCAGGAAAGGGGATAACATTTGAAATGTAAATAAAGAAAATATCCAATAAAAAAATAAAAAGTTTTTAATATAGTTATCTGCATTTTTTCAGTTACTGTTTTATGAGTCCTAGCCTGTCAAACTAAATTAAAAACATATTTCTATTGGATCCATTGATAAAAATAAATTTTAAAATAAAAATCATACTATTTTGTGCATTATACCAATTTTTGTGGCTACTATCTATTGACTTTCACTCTATATTTCTTTGCTGGAAAATAATTGAAGGTTGAGAAATATTAAAATAGAATACATAAAATAATGCTGTTAATATCTCAAATATAAAATAATTATTAAAAATTAACAAGAAAACTGTGTAAAACCTTGAAAAACATGTAGCTGATATTTGTGTATTAAACAGATTCACAGCAACATAAGATAAACACTAGAAAAGCTGTTCAGTCCCATTAATAATTAATATTCAGAAGGGAAAACAGTAGCTAGTGTTGAGGATAGTAGATGGAAATAAATAATTCATGTATACCCCTGGGTATTGCATGGTGAAAAGCAATTACCATGTTTATTAAAATTTCAAAGTTTCATTTCCCACTTCCTCCCTCCTAAAATCCACCTTAAAACTGGCTGACATACTGAGAATAGGGGACTGAACAATGCTCATCACAGCAGTCAGGGATCATGGATGAAGAGGAAGTGGAAAGATAAAAATCTAGAGGCAGTAAATAACTTCAAGGAAACCTTGTTTTCCAGACAAAACAGGGTGATAGAACATATGAATTCACAATGATTGTGACAGCATGCACAAGACATGCACATGCGCAAACCAAACAAAATTCTAGGTTGAAGGGAGGAGACACACATGAAATCCCATGCCTAGCTGAGGAACTGTTGGCATTTGAAAGCTGTAGTGTGATGAAGGGTTAATTGTCTTTAAATAGGCTGAGCCCACTCCAGGACAGCCCCACTTCAATAGTAGTCTTGCAACAGAAACTGCATTTAATGTGGAGCAATAAATAGAAGAAAATTCAAACTTGGGTGGATAGGGAGCTGAAGGTAGAAAGGGTGGAAGAGGAGTTGGGAGAGAGGAGTGAGGATAGTCAAAATACATTGTGGAAACTCTTAAAGAATTAACAAAAAAAAATGGGAAGAAGGTAGAAGTAAAACAACAATAACACACACACACACACACACACACACACACAGACACACAAATGCAATGCCAGGCAACACACTAATAAAGTCAGCCAAAGGAAAAGGAAATAGCATAAATGCTTGGGAACCAATTACAATATTTGTGCATGTGAAGAAGTATGCAAGCGTCACAAGTCACAAAATAATTAGGATTATTGCAAAGGATGACTAAGACCACTGATTCTGACCACTTCCTCTTTTTGGCTCATTCATATGTAACTGTTCTAGCTCTGCATTCTTCCAGATGTAGCCATCTAGGCATCACAAAGCTTTGGACAGTATTTTCTGCAAGTCCCATCTGGCAGAGAAAAAAGCTGAACTGGGAGCTTGGTGAGGTCCTTAAATGCCTACCTGAATGGCAGCCCATCTGTGGGATCGGACAGCTTGTGGTCATCACCTCCTACTCCCCACCACATCACTCTCACTGACTCTCCAGTGAAAAAACAAATATGACTTGCAGATAGGAAGTCACTAGATGTTTCTCCAAAGAAACTGTTAGCAATTCTAAACAAGTACTGACTTCCCCTTTCGCTCATGCCAGCAGTAAGCAAATGGAAATCTTCATGAACTTTATGATCCTGTCATGTTCAAAATCAGAGGAGGACACTTTGTAGTATGTTATCTTTTAATACCATCACAATTAACTCTGACACCATCAAATTTCTGGAAGAACCACATCTAAATCTTAGCAGCCACCCCAACTCCCATTTTAGAATTCTCCCAAGGGTTCCCTCCAATTGCTTCCCAAAAGGAAACCAAAATTCTGTATTAGTACAAATGGGAATGACCTTCTCAACCCCAGACTAAATAACTGAAGTTATTAATGCAATTTGACTTGAGAGTTTTAAGCTGAAATAAACGCTTTCCTCTTTGGCCATTGTGTTTTAATCACAGCAATAGAAACCCTAAATAAGACACAAGATATTCCTATTATCTGTATTATCTATATATTCTCTCTCCTCCACTGGGGATCTCACTTTGGGGCCAGCTGTGTCACTAGCTATAGAAAGCAGAAGTAACACTTGCATAGATATAGTGTCTTACAAAAATGAAGAGCTTCCACTTTCAATGACTCATAATTCAACAACCAAAGTATAGGAAGCCTAAGCTATCATAGGAAAGGCCACATAAAAGGATTCTAGTGGAATCAAAAGGTTCTTTGTTCCTTGTAGTAGGGTTAATCCCTCTACTGTGAGTCATTCAGGCTTTCTTGGATCTCACATCCCAGCTTCTAGCTACATCACCCACATGAGTGAGCTTGTAAATTCCAAGTGTGTACAAGAAGTGGGACCTGGCTCTATCTTGCCCATTTACCACCCTAAGTCCTCTAACACTAGCAAATATACAAGAGCAAGTCCCTTGGAGAATATAAAGGATTGTGTTAATAAATCCACAGCAGCTTTGATTGTTTAGAAATACTTTTAGATATCTGGGCAATGAAATGCTCTTGAGGAGCATTGCCAATGAAGAGAAGATACTTGGGAGTGGAGAAATGTTTTGATTTGTCTTCACCCAGCTTTTTCAAAGTCCTCAAAGCAAAAATATGATTTGCATCTGACAGAACATCCATGATGGCAAACATGAAACTATTGGGAGCCATCTTTGCCCACTTCTGTGAAAGCCTGCCTGTCAAGGTAGGTCAGGGTTTCCTTGCAGATTTCCTGGCTTGCTCATGCATTTCCGTAAGAGGAGCTACACTTGAAGCTTAAGGTGAGGAGCTGAACACTCTACTAATCTTAGTGGAAGGAACAGGAAGGCCTCCAGATAGGAATAGATAACCTCTGTATGTCAGCCACTGACTCTGCTAGCTTGTGACTGTTTCCCATGGTACTGTAAAGTATATAAAAGCTATGAGAAAGACATTTGGGCCTGACATGGTATAGACCTGAAGCCCCGCAGTCATCTCTGTGTCGTCTTCTCTGTCTTACCTATCATCCCTCACTTCCTGTCAGAAGACTGCTCAGCTTCACACCATCAGGACTGATGCATGAAACCATGCACTTTCAGAAAATATTGTGCGAATATAAGTTTATATTCTCATTGAAATTTTGTTCTGCTTTTTAATAGCCATGGTTGATATTTTTATTTGTTGGGTAAATAAATATACATGAAATTTTTTTTGTTTCATTGTTAAAACCTATAATTTGTATATCATGTTTTTAATACTAAAACTGAAAAAAAAATAACACAGTTTCTGAAAGAGTTCATTTCAAAAGAGAACAGAAGGAACCATATCTAAATTCTTGTTTGTGTACACAATCTATGAAGATTATACACATGGTTGTTTATTTCTTCAAAGTGGAATTAGAATAAAATATTAGGTTTTTATTCCATTGTATTGCTTGCTATTGACATAAAATCATGCTCATTATTTTTAATTTAGAGATTATCTAGCATGAAACTAAATCACAAAATTAAACAAAAGAATAGAAGTTTTATGTTCTTTTGAAAACATAAAGCTTTACCATGAAACAAAATAAATCAAAACACAGGACATGTAAAAGATTTACAATTTACTTTAGATTTTCAATTCTCCCTCAAGAAAACCTAAACAAGCAGTTATAGGCAAACCACAGAATGTGTTCTTGAGAACCTCCTCCTCCTCTCATGCCCAGAGTTGCTCTTTATCCAAGACTGTAACCGTCTAAGACATGTGCTCTGAGGGTTTGCTAGCTAGTGAGGATTTTTTGGCTCTACTGCTTTGTGTTCTTGGCTGCTTGAGCATGCGCACCCACCTAGGAGCTATCTTGGATCTGTGAATGGAAAGCACACACATACACCAGTTAATTTTAAAACGCCTCGGCTACCTCAAAGGCTGGGCACTCCTACATCTCACTTGCTACTCCAGGCCCAATTGAGGAGGTAGCCAGTGGCCACTTACCTGAAGTCTCACATGGTTGTGTGACTTTATGTCCTGATGCTCCAGCATCCCTTTCTTCTTCCCCAGTCCCAGTGATTCTCTCTGAATTCTACCCACACAATTTTAAGTGTCCCACCCCATGCCCAACCTTTGGCTGCTGGCATCTTTATTGATAGATCAAAAAAACAATTGGGGGCAAGGACCCTCAGGATCTGGACATGAAGATTCAAAGCATTAGGACCAATCTCCAACATCTCACCTTTTCTGTCCAATAAAAACAAAAACAAACAAAACAAAACAAAACAAAAAACCCCTCTTCTCTCAGACATAAATTGAATGCAACTACAACTATGTAAATCAGGGAGTATAATATATAATTAATATCTTGGCCATCATATTTATGAATTAGATAGAATAGTATACCATCATTCCTAACTTAAGGAGTTTAAGATTCTGTACCTGAATTCTGTTTTGATTTCGGCCTATTAATACCCTCTAAAAACCATGTTTTTCATTCTATATTATATAATTTAATGTTAAACAACTAAAGTGTGCTTATGGGACTTTAATTAGTCTTCAACCCTATTCAAAATCTGAGAATGACTTAAATATTACCTGATGTGGCAGGATTTTCTCTGTCCAATTACGTTAGGGCAGTAGGAGGCCTGTGATTGGACAGGGAAAGGGAGGTGGAGCTAAGAGTTGCAGATACTGAGAGTGTAGCAGAGGGAGAGAGGAAGAAGGCAAGATGGCGGCAGATATGAACCAGCATGTTTTTTTTTACCAGCCACAGGTAGTTACAATATCATAAGGTAAAATAATTGGGATAAAACTTTTATCATTATCAATTGTCTCTGAAATTATTTTATTGGCATCTTTTATTGTGATTCTATTGATACATAAATCTGATTGATTAACCATAATTATAAGCTTTAAGAGTTTTGGTTCTACCGGGTAATTGGGTGTTGTGATGGCTGACCTTGGGGTGGGCTATCATTTCGTGGTAACAAGAGGAACTTGAGAGCTCTGGCCCTGTCGGGGAGTTGGGGGATAAAGACAGAGCCAGTAGGACAGCAGTGGGACTGAGAGTTGCCAGTACCATGTGCAGGAATGTGCCAGTTCTGCCAAGGGACTCAGGAGCTCTGGCACAGAGAAGCAGCCTAGTTGAGATCACCTGGCCCGAGCCATGTGGCCCACCAATGCCAGCATTAGAGCAGGAACATGGTCTGGCCCTGCAGGAGAGTTGACCAGATGAGAGAAGCAGGACCGCAGAGAGCTGGCAAGCTCTTTTTTATTATTTCCCACGATAATCTGAAAATATAGAAGGCACAAAACATAGCTTCTAAAATTTAACCAGTTTGTAGAGACATCTGACTACCTGGACTGACTGACTACCTCATTCCTTAAAACACTGGAGCATCTGTCTTTAACCATCTGACCCAGGATCATCTGACAGACCTTTGTACATCATAATTATGAAGGACTGTTTATTCTGTCTTGGCAGAGCTATCATTCAACTATTCCACATAGTGTGTCCCTTTCCTGGACAGTATTTTTCTCTGTAGATGAAATGGGCAATTTTTGTTCCATGTTTACCTTGCCTCAATAAGTAACCTTGCCTAAAGGGAAAGATGTTCAAATTTTCTTTGAAGGAGAGTGGGGAAACTGTCAGGAGCAGACATGTCATGTCTCTTTGTTAAATGATCCTTAATAATGAAATAATGTTAGATGTCATATTCTGTGGATTTCTGATGTTTTTGAAGACTATCTATGTAAAGTATATTTGAGCTGTTAAACCTTAGTTACTCTTAGCCATTTCTATTTGAGTAGATTGAAAGCATTTTATCATAATTAAATTTGAATCTAACCTAACCATGAGTTTACTGTTTGGCCCTTAACTTGTGTTATTTAATCATCTTGTTCTTAAATGAGTTGCATAGGCACAATACTTACTAAGAATATCAATAGTAGGAATATTAATCCCAGCACTTGGGAGGCAGAGGCAGGCAGATTTCTGAGTTTGAGGCCAGCCTGGGCTACAAAGTGAGTTCCAGGACAACCAGGGCATTACAGAGAAGCCCTGTCGGAAAAAAAAAAAAAAGAAAGAAAGAAAAAAGAAAAAAGAAAAAAAGAAAAGAAAAAGAAAGAAAGAAAGAAAAAAGAAAGAAAACAAAAGCAAAAACAAAACAAAAGAATATCAATAGTAATTTCAAATTTTGTATCAATATACAGATTTATATAAATGAAAATCTTAATTCCATGTCAATATATAAATAAATTCTCTACCAATGTTATAAGTTATAAGTCCAATTTTACACCAATTATAAAGATATCTATCAATATAAGAGTATGGTTACACAATGTTTTGTTCAAAAATAAATTTAATAATCTATCCCACCTATTTCCTCCCTGTTCAAAATTATGGCTATCCCCAAATGATCTCTTAAAATGACAACCTATCTTTAATTTGTAAAATAACCATAACCAGACGCCCAAACCCAGGGGACTGGGCTAACAACTCTCCATGGCTTCTTCTTTTTGATTAAGGGTGATAAGAAATTTGTTAAAGGGGTAGGGAGGAGAAGGAAAATTAGAAAATTGGTTAGACTTAAGAGCACTAGCTTTAACATCTGTTATCCAGTCTCTGTATTTTTAGAAGGCTCAGAGCTTGACTGAAATTCTGACTGGATCTATCTGAAAGGTTGGATGAGGAGAGATGTTTCTGGAGTCAGCAGCAATCACTGAAGCTGTTTTGGAAACAAGTCTCTGGACAGAATCAGGAAGCAGGGGGTTGTAACAGCAGGTCAGTTTAGCATCTCTGAGGTTGAATCTTGTCAAAACCGGACATTGTATAATATATGAATATCGCAACCAAAATTTTAGTACAATTAAGATATTTATATGGATTGTGCATGGTACACAGATTAGTTAACGATGAAATTTTACTCCTTGTTTGAGCAGGTGAAAGACAACTGTCTTTTTATGAGTTAATTTTATTAATAACTAATTTTAATAAATCTACATCCATGCCATATTAAGGAGGGCATGAAAAATCTTAAGGATTCCATAACCAGTAGGATTTATTGTCTCGTTTAGCTGAAGTTTTGGGTACAAACATTTTCACCAAGTATGCCAAGGACCTGCCTAACACTCACCGCTCATCTAGCTAGCTCAGTGATTGCTTTCACTTGCCCCTGTGCCTGGATTTTTATATCAGTTCTGGGATCAGAACTTAGGTTCTTATGCTTGCAAGGAACTGGCCCTTTTAAGCCAGCTACCCAGCCTATAGTATTTAATTTTAAAGACCCTTGTAAATGTCCTTATAATACTTTATTCCTACTGGCAACAAGACACCATTGCCTCATCCCATCCTGGATGGTTTAGTTGTATTACTGACCCAGATTCTGCTTGGGTAGCAAGGCCTACTGTCAAATGGTCAATGTGGTATGATCTATTGAGACATATGAGTCCCCTGACCTTTTAAGATTTGTAACTCAGAAGTGGAAAAATCATGCATTATGCATGTAATCTAGAAGTGGGACATGCCATAGACTATGTACACTTGTCTGAGTAGTATTTCCCCAAACTCATGTTTGCATGGGACCTTACAGTGTGACTCCATTTGGAAAGAGGGACTGCAGATTTCATTAGTTAAGTAGCTCAAGATTGCTCTGTATTTAATTTGATGCCCGTCTTAGATGCCAAGGACCAGCCTCAGCTTGGTAAGGGCTTCTGATGAAGGGATGTTCCAGAGCTGTAAAAAGAATGACCTACAGTCAATACCTGGGTACAAGCTGACAGCCTGTGTTCTGCTAGTGACAGCTTTCTCTGGAGATCTCTGGACAGCTCACCTTACACAGAACAAAGACCAGTCTTTTATTTATCTATCAATTCCGTCATTTACTTCAGGTTCTTTTTTGATTATCAGAATGACCCTAGCCCCTTGACTCTTAGGAAAAGACAGCAAGTACTTTTTTTTAATATTGCAAATGAATTCTGAGATCTGTCTGCCTTTGTAAACACAGACAAAAAGCTAGCTGGGTAGTATTCAACTCTGAGATCACCATTCCCACCACACCTCGTGTACAGGCTAGTTTTCTGTGTCAACTTGATACAAGCTCATGTTATCACAAAGAAAGGATCCTCCCTTGAGAAAATGCCTCCATGAGATCCAACTGTAAGGCATTTTCTCAACTAGTGATCAAGTGTGAGAGGGCCTATAGTGAGTGGTGCCATCCCTGGGCTGGTAGTCCTGTGTTCTATAAGAAAGCAAGCTGGGCAAACTTGGGAAGCAAGCCAGTAAGCAGCATCCCTCCATGGTCTCTGCATCAGCCCCTGCTTCCTGCCCTGCTTGAGTTCCAGTCCTGACTTCCTTTGGTCATGAACAGCAATGTGGAAGTGTAAGCTGAATAAATTCATTCTTCCCTAATTTGCTTCTTGGTCATGATGTTTGTGCAGGAATAGAAACCCTGACTAAGACACTTGGGTTTAAGTTAGCTTTGTCTCAGGCTGACCTTGAACTCAAGAATCTACCTGCCTATGTAAGCACAAACAATAAACTTATCTGGATGGAATATTACCTTGTGATCATGACTCTTCAGATCTCTTTATTTCCTTGCTTAATATCTTTCTGACAAGCTGGTTCATAGTGCAACTGCCTTTATTTTTTAAGTCTGTGAAACTTCTCATATACTTCATATTGCATCCTAATATTTTGCATAGTTGAAAACTCCTGTTTATACATTTTTCAACTGATGTTTCAGAGTTGTTTCCCACAACCTTAAGGTGTGATCACAGTGTTTATCATTTTTGCTAAGGATATAGACACACCCTTGCTCACAGACTCATGTTATTTCTGATCGTCATGGAGTCACTAACCATAGCAAAAAGGAAATTCTCTGATAACCTTATCAGGGAAAATATTTCTCAGAGGAAGAGTATAAAGTAAATTATGTAGCATTATACAAACAAGCCTCATGCCCAGCAATCATCAACACTTGTAAGGGCCCATGCCCTGCTGGCTCTGCTTCAGGGACAGGAAATCATATCATGCCATCCCTTCCACGTGGCCATGTAGGATTCTGCAGTTAGATTTTCCATTGCTGTAGAGACACCATGACCTGCCACAAGCATAAACTGGAGTAGGTTAAAAACTCACAAAACCCGAAATTAATGCAGTCCGTTAATTATAATTCCTTATAACATCAAAATAAAAAAATCAGATCACATACTTCCCACATCAAAGGATATATGTTAGAATATATTCCAAAATGTCAGAGTGAGGAAATGCTGGATCAAAGCAAGACCAAGATTCAGCTGTGCAAACTCCAAACTCTGGATTACCAAGTTTGGTATCTAACTCCTTTAAGCTTTGTTGACTGAGATACCATTCTTTCTCTTGAGCAGATTCCACTCCCTGTTAGCAGCTTTACTTAGCAGGTATTCCATGGCTCTGTCAACTCTAACATCTTGGGTTCTTCAGGGCAACTTCAAGTTCACAAGTTCTTATTCCAGTGTCTAGCATCCACATATGATGTCTGATCTTCTGGCCTCTTTCAAAAAACTTGGGTCACATCTCCAGCTCTGCCCTCTCCAGCACTCCACGGCCTGATTGTTTCAACCCCATTCCTGCTACTATTCTTGTTGATTATCCCATGGTACCAGCATCTTCAGTACCCTTCAGTTGTCTGCTGCAACTAGAATTCACCAATAGCATCTCATAGGCTCCCTTCATGGTGCCAAACCTCAACTTCTTTGTATGACACTTCAGTCCTGGGAAGTCAATAGCAACTGAGACTGCATCTTCACCAGTGGCCTTCCTTGGCCTTTCACAGTGCCAAAGACTCAGATGCTCTCCATGAACCAGTACTACCTGGATGATTCTTACACATTGCCAAGTCCAGCTGCAGCATGAGGTACAAACTTGGCTATCTCTGGAATGCAACTTCATTGTGTTCTTAAAAAAACACTTCCTGGAAGATTTCACAGCAGTGATGCTGATCTCTTCTTAATCACTAATTTATTTGCTCTAGCTAACCAGAATCAATTTTCCCAGTAGTCCCTTCTATTCTTGACTCTAAGCCAAGAGCCCCATGGCTGAAACTTCCTAGTTTTACTGTTTGCTTGGCCTAGAGCATGGCTCCCCTTGTTTTACTATATTATCACCAGCTTTCTTTCCAGTTCCTTCACTACTTGTGAACTTGCTTTTTAGGTTGACCTTGAACTCAGATCTGCATGGCTCTGTCTTCAGTGTTGGTATTAAAGGTGTATACTATCATGCCTTGACCTAAGCTTTTCATGGCTACCATTCCTCAAGATCCTGATTAAAAACCTCTGTTCTCCATTTCTGGATTTTAGGTCAATCATATTAAGAGATCAAATGAAAATAATAATAAAGTGATAATGTCTAACTTGATATAACTGTTCCTTGTTCAACTGCCAACCTATAAACAATAAGCTTAGCTGGCTGGAATCTTGCCCCATCACCACTCCATTAATCTCCTAGAAAACAGAATTTAGGTCCTTTCCATTTCCGAGTGCCCCTTTAACACTTGAACCATATATTTTGTATTTTTTCTTTCTCAGCTTGCTCCTTTTCATCAAAATGTTCTTCATAAGACTGAACTTTAGTAACCACACAACAGATTTTATACAAGGCTGGTTTAAGAAAGCAATTAATCACATGGCTTTAGATAAACACTTTAGACAAGGGCAAAAAGTAGCCACACTCTTCACCAAAATATCAAAGACAGTCTCCAGAATACATGGTAGAATTCTTTTCCACTGAAACCACTTGAGCAATTTCTGCACATTTCAACTCACCTTTAGTACCAATATCTTCTCTATTCCTACTAGAATTGTCCAGTAAACCAGAAATCCTTCTTCCAACAAGGCCACGAATACTCAAAGTCAAGCCCCCTAATAGAGTCAGTTCCCATGGACTAAGGATATCCAAACCACAAGGCCTTAATTCTATGATTAGTGTCTTTTTAAGGTAAGGAGACATACCTTAAAGAGAAGAAGCATGTAAAGACTCGGAAAACAGAGTGATCTGTCTATGACCCAAAAATGCCATGGATTTCAGATACCACCCGAAGCTACCACCAGAAGCTAAGGTCATCTCTCAAAGTCTCAAGAAGGAACCGAACTTGTGAACATACTACTTGTGATACCTAGCTTCCTGAACTGGGAGAAAGAAGTCCATTTATAGCCCATTCATTTAGTGACTTTTTTATGGCCACATTGAAATAACTAGACAATGTTGACTGTAATGTGTTAGTTTCTCATCTCTGTGGGAAACACATGCAAGAAACTGTGGGAAGACAAGAAAGATATATTTAGAATGGAAGGATTTCTGAGGTTTCAGTCCATTGTGGTAGGAGGAGTATGGTAGAGTGCAGAAGTTAGCATTATATAGGCAGAAAGGGTAGAGGAAGAAGAAAAGGGAGAAAGAGTAGAAAAAGAGATATTTTGATATCTTACATATCTAAAAACATGTTTATTACAGCACACATGACAGTATATTTGATTGGGTCTATAATCTACCCTTTCAATGTATTATACATTGAGCGTTGAAACACTGATTTATTATTTCTCAACCTTCAGTTTTATCTCTTTAATCTGATGATATTCAGTTTCAAGTTCCATCCATCTTCACCTCCTGCCACTCTTGGTAAGCTCATGAGATCTTACCATCACCACTAATATCCTTCAGTGTTCCAAAGAGGAGACCTGGAAAGGGAAAAATATTTGAAATGTAATTAAAGAAAATATCTAAGAAAAAATAGAAAAAAAAAAGAAAAAAAAGACACACAAAAAAAAGACAACTGCCTTTTTTAGAGGTTAGTTTGATCACATAATCAAATTACAATATATATTCCCATTCATGTCATCTTAAAGGATGATATATAATAAAAAATTCATGTACCCAATAAGTGTTATTGGCTGTATATGAACATTTAAGTCTTAGCTGATTCCAGAGCTGTCTCTGTGTACAGAGACATATACATCACTACATATATATCACCTGTCTTGTTGATCTTGTTAGTCTCTTTCTTCTTGCCCATAACCAAGTCTTCAGGGGGTCTCCCTTTGTCATGTCAAAGGATTTCTATCATCTTGCAAGGAACCCACAGATTTTCTTTTCTTGTGGTAATATAGGCTTAATGCCTCCCCCAGAATAACACATTTCCCCTTTTCCATTTCCAAACATCCCTAAAATAAACTGGCTGGTTTAGTTTAGCAGTTTTCCCCCCCTCCCCCCCACAATTCAAGGTCTTTTAGCAGCTGTAGTTTTTTGATCCTTGGTATTTTTAAAATGTAGGGTTAATACAACACTATGTAATCTGTATCTGGGGGTGGGGGTTGTTGTCCCCTTTTGCCTATTAAGCTTTTCTTTTAGAGTTAGATTATGTCTCTCCACAGTTGCTTGTCCTATAGGACTATATGATATCTCTGTAACATGTTTTATATTATAGTATGTTAAAAACTGATTAACCTTATTAAAGACATATGCCTGACTGTTGTCTGCTTTAATTTGTATGGGTATTCCCATAATGGACATAACTTGTTATAAATCTGTAATTAAAGAATCAGCCTTTTCTAAGGCAATTGCCCATTGAAATCCTGAATATGTGTCTATAGTATGATGTACATATTTCAGTTTACCAAACTCTGTAAAATGGAAGACATCCATTTGCCAAATATCATTTCCTTAGGTACTTTTTGGATTACTTCCTGTATGTTTGGTTGTATAATGAGCAAATAGGACATTGCTTCACAGTTTCCTTGTTTTGCTGCCAAGAGATAGAGAATTATTTCTTTAAACCTTTGATGCTAACGTAAAGGTTGTTATGGAATTCTGAAGCCTCTAGTACTCTTCCTATTGAAAGCTGGTCAGTTTCATTATAACCTTGTGCCAGAGGGCCTGGCATACCTGTATGGGATCTTGTGTGTGTTATATACAGTGGATGACTCTTATTTCTGACGACTCATTCTAGCTGAGTAAATGCTGAAATCAATTCAGAATCATCCTGAATAAGTCCAGCAGTCTCATTGTGCAAAACCTTTCTACATATTGAGGGTCAGTTACTATATTAAAGACTTTTGGAAATCTGACAATACCATGAGTATTGTATATAATTCAGAATTGTGAACCAATTCATAGGGACTCTCTCAGCCACCTTACTTACATCTTCTGATTTAAATCCTGCCTTTCCTGATTTATTAGCATCAGTGTAAAATGTAGAGGCTCCAGAATTTGGAATTCTTTTTATTATACAAGAGACGATACGATTAATTCTTTTTATGAACTGAAGTTACTTGCTTTTGGGGAATTTGTTGTTAATCTCACTCAAGAAATTATTGCATCCTCCTCGCCAGTGTTCATCCTGTGCCCATAACAAGGTAATCTCTGCAATAGTAAAAGGGACCTCGATTTCAGCTGGATCCATTCCAGCTAATTGTCAAAATCTCATTTTTCTATTTAATATCATTTCAGAGACCTTTTCTATGTAGGTTTTTAATATGTGCTAAAAATAGCCATTCTAAGATATAATCTTCCCTCTGCATGACAATTCCTGTAGGGGAATGAGTAGAACGTAAGAAAACTAAGGTATAGTCATCTTTGGATCAGTAAGATCTAGACGTGTATCCTGCAATTTCCTTTCTACCAGAGCTAATTCCTTCTCAGCCTTGGTTAATAATGTCCTCATAATTTCCTCAGACTATTTAAATCTTTAACATCTTGTAAGGTTGAAATAAACTGCTGAGTTCTTAAGTAGCGAAGACAATTGCAAGCTGTAGCCAGTTAATATCTCCCAGTAACTTCTGACAATCATTAAGAGTCCTTAATTTGTTTCTCCTTATTTGCACCTTTTGTGACCTCACCTTTTACAGACTTATTCTATATCCTAGATAATTAATATAATCTCTTCTTTGCATTTTTTCAGGGGTGATTTTCAATCTCCAGCAAAGCAAGTTTTTTATTTTTTTTTTTTTTTTTTTAACTTCATCAAACATTCTTTCCAAGATATTCATATCTGAATCAACCAATAGGATACCGTCCATATAAGGATAAATAATGGACTGGGGAAATTGTTTTCGAATCATCTCCAATGGCTGCTGTACAAATTACTGACATAAGGTCTATTTAACATTCCTTGTTGTAGGACATTCCAATTATATCTTTTTATTGAACAGCTTCTATTGAAGGTAGCTACTGAGAAAGGAAACCTTTCCTTTATCAAGTTCATGTAGAGGGATTGTGGAAAAACAATCTTTTAGATCCATCACTACAATAAGCCATTCCTAGAGCAACAAGGAAGGCACTGGGACTCAGGCTGCAAGGAACCCATTGGCAGAATCATCTTATTAATTGCTCTGAGATCTGTCAACATCCTCCATTTGCCAGACTTTTTTTTTTTTTTTTATGACAAATACCAGAGAATTCCAAGTGCTGGTGGACACCTCTATATGCTGAGCCTCTAGCTGCTCCTGGACTAGCTGTTCTAACACCTTTAGTTTTACTTTTGACATATACCTTTGATCAATCCAAATGTGTTGGTCATTCAACTGCCTTAGTGGTAAAGCTGTTGGTGTCTTGTTAGCAGTAGCTCCTTGAGGTAAATCTAAATTGTCATCCTCTGCTATATCTTTCTTATGGACAGCCTTGTCAATTTGTAACTTTCTTTGATAATATTCATTAACTAATTTAATTTTTTATTAGGAGCTTAACCAAATTTGTGATGAGCCTCTAAAACTGAAGGATTATTAATTTGTGTTGCTGTAACAGATATCTTCCCCATAATTTAAAGGCAATATCAGCCTCGTATGGCCTTAATTTTCCTATCTGAGTTTCATGTCCTATAAATTTAAGCCATTTGATGCTTTGGTTTATTTGGGATAAGGTCCCAACTCTTTGAAATTAGATGTCTCCTTCTTGAAGTTCCCAACTTACGGGCCAAGATTTTGGAGAGATGATGGTGACATCTGCTCCAGTGTCAACCATTCCTTCAATCTCAATATTGTTTACTAGTAGCCTTAGTTTTGACCTCTGATTCTCTATAGAAGTATGCCAAAATGTTCACTTTTTTGCTCCCCCTTTTGGATTGCCTATAGTTGTTGTTATTTGGTCTCACCACATCTGTTTTTAGAGCAGTGGTATTTAATTGTCCTGAGGAAGAGAACTCTCCCTGCCTGGCATTGGGGCCTGCAAGAGGACCCCTGGTAGGTTTTTTTTGGTAAGGTGTTTCCCCATTTGTCTATTATTGCTCTACATTCCCTAGCCAAATGTCGCCTTTGCCACATCTTTTACATATTCCAGAAAGCATAGGCTCCCTTTGGGGATTAATTTGGTTTTCCCTTCAGTTTAATCTGAGATAACCCTGCTCATCACAATTAAAACATTTGGAAATTTGGGTCATCTCAAGGCCTCTAGTGGCAGCTTCTCCTATTAAGGTCATATCAGGCAAATGAGGTCTAACATCAGCTGTATGTCTAATCCACTCATCTATTGATGTTGACCTTGCCCTCAGTGGTCTGATTACTTCCTTGCATTCAGCATTAGCACTTTCAAAGTGCTTTTCTTGATGATGGCTCTGATACACTCCTTTCCACAGCTGAGGTCAACCCTTGCAAAAAGTCAGGAAAGGCTTCCTTTGGAGTTGCATTACTTGATGAAATAGTTCAAGTCTTTTCCCTGATTCTGCAAATTTGTCCCAGGCATTTAAGGCTGCAGAGAGACACAATGCCAAGGTTTCTTCATCATTTACATCTTGTACCTCTATCTCAGCAAAGCAACGTTCACCAAGCAGCTGATCTTTAGAAATATCTCCACCACTGGCTCTATTTAATCATGCTATCTCCTTCACCTCTTCTCTCCACCCTGAGAGCTATTGTAAATATGATGCAGGTTATAGTATTGCTTTTTCCCCTATCCTTCCAGTCTTAGATGATTATTCTATTTTTAATAACCCAAGATGGTGTGATTTGTTTTACAAAAGGTCAATACACTCCTAAATTAGTGACACTTTCCTTAAATTTTCTTAAACCCATCCATGGGTTGCCATTGAATTCCTGATAACCCTGTAGATGATCATTGTCTGGAGGTTTTTATTGTATACTAACTGGATAAACTAAAGTTTGTTTTCTAATAACCTTTGGCTGTTTTTCTCTAACTTTATCTTCTGTCTCCACCTGAATATTTTCCCTGGTATGTTAAGTTCCTCTTTAAGGTCTGTGCCCATGCTTCATATCTCTGTTTGTTGCTCCTCTTGTTCTTTGAGTTCCTGTATTCTCTTCAAGGTTCTGCTTCCACATTTAAATTTTTTCTTTATGTTGTAATTCTAATATTTTAGCATCTACCTTATTTTGATTTACTAGCTTTAATAAATTATCCTGTAGACTCTGCTTTGAAATTTTATCTCTATCTCTTTACTGTTCACTCTCATCTCTGAAATTCTGTATCTTTTGCTGTAGCATCTTTTCCAGTTCCTGTTTCCAACCTTCATCTTCCTCTTTCTATTGCCTATCATGATCTATAAAATCCTGAACTTTTAGTTCTAGTGTTTCCTCTAGGCCATGTTGCCAAGGCTTAAGTTTATCTCTCTGTTGCTCAGTCTCATCTATGAACTTTAGCATCTTTTAATCTAGTATCTTTTCCAGCTCCTGTTTCCAATCTTTACTCTCCTGTTTCTATCGCTTATCTTGAACTATAAAATCCTCAATTTTTAGTTCTAGTGTTTCCTCTAGGCCATGTTGCCAAGTCTTAAGCTTCTAAGACATGTAATCTTTTTTTTTTTTTAATCCAAGGCCCTGCTTTTTGAGAATACATAGTAAATCAAAATCATTAATATTATAATAATGGTAAATGACCAGGTGATTATTTCCTTTAAATCCATCCTTGCCGAACTGTTCAAAATATCATCTCATGAAACCCAAAATATGTGTGTGTGTGTGTGTGTGTGTGTGTGTGTGTGTGTGTGTGTGTGTGTGTTTAATCAATGTTTAATTCTTATTACCAGATCTGGAGGTTTTTGTACCTTTGTCTCCCTCTGCTGTTCGATTGATTCAGGACACTGAAGTCCTTTCTAATTCTTTTATTCACAAGGAGGGGCTGACTGTAGAAAGATCCACAGCTTCTGTGTTTCTGAGCCAGATCTCTAGTCTTTTGTGTGGGTTGCAGCTGGCAGTGTGTGAACTGATCTCAGGAAGTGGAGAGTGCTCAGGAAGCCAGAGAGTGGCTCTGCTGTCCCAAGTCCTGTTTAGACATGGAGGATACTGGGGAGCAAGCACAGAAAGGCTCCTTCCAGCATAGATGTCCAGATCAGCTTTCTCTGTCTGTCAGGAAACTACCTCACAGGCAGTTGTGCTCCAAGATCCCCCATCCCTCCCTAGGCTCAGGGATGGGATGCTGCCTCTGGCTGTAGCTGTCTGCCTGAGGCTTGGGGAGAGAACTTCTTATCAGTTTTCTGTAGATCCCTCAGACCCAGTCAGCTTTCAATCCACATACTGCCAGAAGCCTTAGATTGCAGTGCCAGTCTTTTATGGAGCGCAGGGGGCAGTGGATGTTGGGTTCTAAGCCAAACATGGGTGCAAATTTGTTGCAGTAAATCTCCAACCCCAATAAGACCATGTAAAAAAACATATAAGCCAATTATTATATTTATAAACTGTATGCCTAGATTGGGCAGATCTGCCACTGAACTAATCTGTTCCCAAGCTGTGAGATCCCTTGCTACTGTGGCTTCTCCATGCCATGTGGTTCTGCTCCATCTACCTTCCACCTCTTTTTCCTCTTTCCTTCATCCTCTCTCTCCTTCCCTTACTCTTCCTTCACTCTCTAAGACCTCTATTCCCACCTTTCCCTTCCACTGCCCAATCATAGGCTCTAGGCTTTATTTCAACAGTTAGAATGGGGAGAAGGTTCACATGAAATCACCTAAGTATATAACCACTCCTGCTCAGGGCAGCCCCTCTTGAGGAAGCAGAAATAACAACAGAATACAAACAACACCAGGGCAACCCACAACAGGGAATCTAATCTACTTATATTCAAGATAATCAATGGTGAGTGAGGATTTACTAGTATAATTTTGTTGCTTATGCCATAGTTGTTTTGCAAATTGTTTGTTATGGTCTCAAATGGTATCAGTTCCTTTCATTTCCTCCTCTTTCAACTGTTTCTAAATACTTTGTCTTCTCCAAGGCACAGATTTTCTTACTATTTCTTTAGTTTTTGAGATTAACATGTAACTATATCATTCTCCATCTTACTTTTACCCCTCCAAACTCTCTTTATTTTTCCTTTCAAATTCATGGACTTTTAAAAAATTGATTGTTACCAAGTGCATATATGTTTATCCATACATACATACATCAACTCTTATAAAGGGTAACATTCAATTGAGGCTGGCTACAGTTTCAGAGGTTCAGTCCATTAACATCATGGCAGGTAGAATGGCAGCATGCAGTCAGACATGGTGTTGGAGAAGGAGCTGAGAGTTCTACCTCTGGATTGGCAAACAGTAGGAAGCAAACTATGAAACACTTCTTCCAACAAACCACACCTATCCCAACAAGGCCACATCTCCATATGTGACACTATTTGTGAGTCTATAGGGATATTTGCTTTCTAAATACCACACCTTGGGTAGTTGGGTAGGTTTGTATACCAGGTGTGGATTCAATCATGTTGAGAGTTTTAGCTTCGTTTATTTTGCTATTATGGATCTCCAAACATTCATTCGTTCTGGTTCCCTCTTCTATAATTTCTCTTTGAGATTTATAGATATTGTTTTCAACTCTGTTAAATTTCCTGATAACCTGAGTTATGTGTAGGTATTACCTTAGAGTCAACTTAATTTCAAGACAACTGTTTTCATTTCTTGATTGGAATGTCCTCCCATCTTGCATCAGTACCTGACGTCTTCTTTGTCCCATCTGATGATTTAATTGTTCACAATTTTCTTAATTCCTACAGGTTTGTAGAACAGTGAACCATGCCAGGAACTTGGTAAGGGAGAGTGTGTCTGAAACCCTGGTACTCTGGTACCCTGAGACAGTAGGCAACTTCCTGCTCCCTGCCAGATTCCTGGCCTGGAACAAGTGTTCATACATTCCACATAAGTTAGTAGCCCAAAACAGAGTTCTCCACGCTAAGGAGGTACCTAGAGACCCTGAGGGTTTAGCCAGTAAACTTTCCTTCCTGGACATTATTCCCTGCAAAAGGTATTTAATCTCTCGTCCATCCTGAGAAGTTAGTATGCATTCATTTTCCATGATGAACAGTCAATAAGTGGTATGGATAAACATGGACTATTTCTTCCATTCAAACTATCATGGGGAACCAGGAGAAGGCCTTTGCCCACAGAACCATAGTCTTTCTCCTGTAGAAGGCCTCTTTGTGTTTCTAGACAACTGCAGCTACCATCACTGATGAGCTAATCTGGAGTTCCTCATTTTCCTGGCCTAGTTTGATCATCCTCCTCAGCCTGCGAGGCCCCAATGGTTCTGGCTTTGTTCAGGGCCCATGGATCCCCAATCCTTCATTCCTGACTCTTCTGTGTGACACCACAGTGGCAACTGGGTTCTCAAGTGTCAGAGAACCCCAATTTCAGCCTCCATCATCTTAGACTGTGTTCCCTTACCCCCTAAGTGGTGTCCCTAGGCTTCTCTAAACCCGCAGTACAGGAAGACTTAGTTCAGCACTCCCCTCATTCTGCCTCCCCAGTAGAGTGTCCTACACAGCAGTGGCGGGGCAGAACTGCTATCCACACAGGCTCAGATCTATAGCTTTTGCATTAAACAGTTTGATAGTTACTCTAGTCTTTGCCACCTAGCTTGCTTTGTGATTATTATTTTTTTCTTTTTTAATGATGGATTCCCAACTCAGAAGCAATGCTTTCTTATGCCACCAGATGGTACCCCAAGCCTAGCTTGCTTCAGATCCTGGCATTAATATATATCTTTTTAAAAATTATTTTATTAGATATTTTCTTCATTTACATTTCAAAGGCTATCCCAAATGTCCCCTATACCCTCCCCCCACCCTGCTC
>NC_034594.1:83531521-83533898 GCF_900095145.1 Mus pahari | reverse complement strand
TCTTCTTGATTTTCTTGTTTTGGAGATTGTATCTAAGATGTTCCAGAAAACCCAGAGGAAGAGGGAGAGGTAAAATTATAAGAACCAAAGGGGTTGAATTGAAGGGCGTGGCCAGAGGAATCAACTAAGCAGGGACTCAGAGGGCTCACAGAGACTGAAGCAGCAACTATAGAGCATTCATGAGTGTCCTGGGTCTTCTGTATGTATGTTCTGGCTTTTGGCTTGGTATTTGGGGGCCACTCCTGGCAGTAGGAGTCATAGTGCTTCTGATTCTTTTGCCTGCTCTTGGCACCCTTTTCCTCCTACTGGGCTATCTCCCCCTGCCTTGTTTGTGCCTGGTCTTATTGTATCTTTTTTTTTACTGTGCTCAGTGATGTTTGTGGGAGACCTACTCTTTTCTGGGGGTTCAGGAACAAAAGGAGGAAAACATGGAGTATATCTGGGGGAAGGGACGGAGAGGGGAATCATTGGGGAATTCATAAGAGTGGAAGGAAGGAAAGCTGCAGTTGTGATGTATTGCATGAAGAAAGAATAAAGAAATTATAATAATAACAACACAACACACACACACAATCACATACACACAAAACATTGATTGGTTGTCAACCTGTGGATAACAAGCCTTTGAGAATCAATTGATTCTTTCACAGGGCTCTCCTAAGACCACTGGAAAAACATGTATTTCCAATGATGTCATTCCTATATCCATCTCCAGGCAGAGTATCCACATGCAGATATGACCACATATGAGCACAGGGCATGATGACATCACCCTACCAACCTTTTCTTATATACTCCAAAAAGTTACAGGTGTGTGTGTGTGTGTGTGTGTGTGTGTGTGTGTGTGATATAATGCCATAATGTTGGTGTCATGATGTACTTATATGGACCAGTTACACATGTATAAGGAGCAGCTATTATGGTGAAAGCAGCAAAATTGGAGGTAAAACAACACTTTGTGAATTATAATTACTGTGAAAATGTAACATAATCTATTGTGAAAATATTAGCTATATATAATACATTATATATAATATATTATATACTGATTATGTATTATATAGAAACTGTTGTATATAGTATATATACTGATTATATATAATATCATATTATATACTGGTTATATATATATATATATATATATATATATATATATAATCAGTAGACAATGATTTTGTGTTATTGTTACATATATATGTATGCACATATATCTATGTATATAGATATATGTACATATCAATACACACATATATATGTATATATCATGGAAACTTAATCTGGATGCTGATTGGTCTTTTTGTATTCTGCTGTGAATTTTAAACAGGTATATAAAGCATGGTAAATCATAGGAAACTTGAAAGAAATGTAGTGACTAAAATATGCCATGTATAATCTTTTACATTAGTAAAGCTATTGCTCTATATTGTTTTTATTAGAAAACTATCCCATGGCAGGGGATCATGAAGAGAAGGATCTTAAGAAAATAAAATATAGTAATGATTTTTTCAGTGTGGTTTTACCACAACAATTACAGCAGGAACTGAGAAACAATGGCTTTTTATTTTTGTTTTCTTTTGCTCTTGTTTTTGTTGTCAAGTTCTGTCCCAAGAATCTATGAAGCTGACTCCCACCATCTTTCTTCTGAACTGCAGCAGAAGCAGTTGAGCGATCCATAGAACTCTCTGCCACCACAGGTCCTTGGGATCAAGGTGAGTGGAACACAATCAACTCCAGAGAATCCAGCAGGGGCTTGTGCCAGCAGGAACAGGGATAAAGGAAGACTGCCTGCCCAGAGGTGAAGTACAGGTCTAGTAGGGGCCACTCCCTCCATCTCTCTTCTGAACCCCAGCAGAGACAGCTGAGCTCTCTGGAGCTCTCTTCACACCATTCACACCACAGATCCTCGGGATCATGGTCCTCGGGATCACTGGTGAGTGGAACACATTAATTCCAGAGAATCTAGCAGGGGCTTGTGCCAGCAAGAACAGGGACAAAGGAACACTGCCTGCTCAGAGGCGGGGTTCTGGTCTAGTCGGGGTCACTCCTGCCACCTCTCTTCTGAACCCCAGTGGAGGCAGCTAAGTGCTCAGGAAGACTCTCTATACCACAGGTCCTTGAGATCACCGATCCTCTGCATCACACAGGGAGAGTCAGCCTATAGGGAGGGCTCTGACCCCAGGATTCACAAGGAGGATCAGAGCTCCAGATTTCTGGACACCTGCCTTGCAAAAGGAGAGCTTGCCTGCAGAGTGCTCTGACCAAGGGGATGCAGGGGAGAGTTGGATTCCCAGGAGTGCTGACAGGGGCTAACAGAATCACAGGAGGATCGACCTCCAGCCAGAGACAGCTTGAAAATTAACACCAGAGATTTCCAGAT
>NC_034594.1:83498673-83531510 GCF_900095145.1 Mus pahari | reverse complement strand
AACCTATAGGTGGAACAACAATATGAACTAGTTAATACCCCCAGAGCTCGTGTCTCTAGCTGCATATATAGCAGAAGATGGCCTAGTCAGCCATCGTTGGGAAGAGATTCCCCTTGGTCTTGCAAACTTTATATGCCCCATACAGGGCAATGCCAGGGCCAAGAAGTGGGAGTGGGTGGGCAGGGGAGCAGGGTCGGGGAAGGGTATAGGGGACATTCGGCATAGCATTTGAAATGTAAATGAAGAAAATATCTAATAAAATAAGTTTAAAAAGAGAAAGAAAAGAAACCAACCAACAAACAAAAAAGAATCTATGAAGCTGAGCAAACTAAAACACCTTTTTGAATTCAAGCATCGAAGCTTTGCCAGCAAAGATTTCATCTACTTTGTAACCAAAGGTAATAAACTCAAGAAGCCAAACTTGACAACTGGTGACAAGTACCACAAACAAATTGTCTCACATGTGGAACCTTCATATTTCATTTCAATGAGAATAGCCAGAGGTATGAAACCACATCTTTGATAAGGATTTACTATTGTCAGCATCAAAAGACCTTTTTCTAGTTACGATAGAAGACAAATTCATCACATAACAGAGTACAGATTCCTCATCTAAGGACAATGTTTACAGAAGAGTAGATGATATATCTGTTGTTATTCTTGATCAGGTAATCCAGAAAATTAAATCTGCTTCACTTCCAATATTCATCTTCATGAATCTATAGATGTTGCTAATTACTGTTTTACATGGGGCATATTAATGATGGCAATTTTAAAGATGGGGGTTTTGTCTTGTTTTGTTTTGTTTTTTGCAAAGCTCTTGAAATATTACTCCACACGATGTATTTGACACAGTTCTTTGTTTCTGAAACAATATTAGGGGCTCTTGAGAAAAGACTAGTGGTGTTAGCACAAAGGATGCTCCATCTGTTCCAGGATGTCCATTTGGATTTAGGCGTTTGGTAGTGAATGGATCACCAAAAGTCATCAGATCTCCCTTCATGATCCATTGCAAATATTAGCAATGAAGCCATTGCCACAAGAGTCACAAGGTGGCCTAAGTTCTGTCAGTTTTGTAATAGCCAGCACTTTCGACAGTCAACTGTTTTCGAAACTATTAGTTTGTGCCAAGCAAAGCTCGGCTAATTCACACTGAAGGGAGATGGTTGACCAGAGGACAAGTTTTAAAGGTGTTTTTGATCTTCTCAATGAACTAAAATGTCTTCTTAATCAGAAGGCAAAACTGCAGTTCGAGGCACTTTTCAGAGATAAAAGTCTATTGCTGAAAAGAGCTTACTTGTTTGCCATCTTTGCCATCTTGTATGAGTTAAATTTATCACTGCCAGAATCAAAGGCAATGTGCCTCACATTGACTAAAACGATACGCTTATTCCAAATAAAACTTCAGCTTTGAAAAACGAAAAGAGAAGATGAAAATAAATCTTGTATGTTGCCTCCCTCGTCTGGTTCTTTTTGAGGACTATGACACAGACCAGACAAAAGAATTATGATGATATCTTCAGTGAAAGAGCACTTCTACATGCTTGCAGGTGAAATTACATGGAACTTTCCAAATCTACCTGACATCCCATTTGCATTTGCCTGACACCCATTGACAGTCAAAGTTGACAATGTTCCTGAGTCAGCACAAGAAGAGTTCATTGAACTTATTAACAGTGATGCAGCAAGAGCTGAATTCTCTACAATTTCAACTACAAAAGTCTGGATCAAGCTTTTGCAGTCACACCTGCCTGAGACTATGCTGTGCTTACTTTTTCCATTTCCAACAGCATGTCTTGGTGAAACAGGGTGTCTGCCTTGCTGATTGTCAAGTGTACATGCAGAAGTAGACTTGTGGAAGATGATCTTCATTGTTCTCTTTCAAATACTGACCTGAGAATTTCTGATCTGGTGAGAGAGAAGCAGTCTCAACCCTTGCAGTGACTTTAGCTTTTCACACAAACTGCTGCAAAAATCTCACCATGTAGTTTACAGCAGTTACATTAAGACTATTACCCATGCTACACCATAATTAAAGCCAAAATTTCATTTATTTGTAATTAGCAATAAATATTTCAGATATATAATTACCTATTGTTTTGCAATTAATCACTGAGCTTTAATTATATTCAGTTTATAACAATGACAATATATCCTGCATATCAGATATTTGCATTACAGTTCTTAATGCAGCAAAATTACAGTTATGAAGTTGCAATAAAAATAATCTTATCAGCATCACCACAATATAAGGAGCTGGATTTAATGGTTGCAACTTTAGGAGGGTTGAGAAACCACTGAATTAAAGAATCCTGGAGGGAACTTCATGGGTATACCTGGATGTCTGGAAAGTTACATTCAAAGCCCCTCCTTCAGGGCTAATGCAATGTCTCTTACAATGCAAATAACCGATGGTGCAACTTTCTTTCTGATGCTTTCACAGGTGAATGTGAAAAATATTCGGCCTTCTGGGTGGTTATAAGCCTTAAGCTACTTTTAGTCTAACAGATGTCAAAGCCTTAAGGACTTTCAGCACTGGCCACACTTCTCATGAGCTTGTACAGGAAAGAAGTGGAAAGACTCAGCCACAATTGATGGCTGTAATCAGGTCTTTGTGGCATATCAAAGCCCAACTATTGTACTGCACCATTCTGATGAAGTGTAACTTCAGTCAATGTAACAGAATCAAAGGTTTCAGAACTATAGAAAGTAGTGAGTGAAATTGACTCCTTTCTCTGCCATTCTTTTATGCATGTGAAGATGTGTTTATGTAAAATTGCCCTATTTTAATTGAATGTGTAGATTTTGAATAAAAGGATGTCTTAAAATGAATAAATAATCTGCTCCAGGAAATGAAAACCAATTTAGTTTTTTTTTTCTTAAAATAGTATTTTTTTGGCTTGGGGAAAATATGAAGTTGATAGACTATGATTATAAAACAAATGTGTTAGAGAATATTAAAGTATAATAAAATGATAGGGCTGAAGACGTAGCTTAGTTGTAGAATGCTTACCAAGCCTGCAAAGGTTGCAGATCCAAACCTTAGTATCAAAAAGAAGTTTTAAAACATGACCATTTTATTTTTCTGGATATCTTAGCATTATTAAAAACATGTTTTAGATGTAACAGAATATGCTTATATAAATAATAAAGTTACTTTTCTTATTCATAAAAATTTTAACAGAAAATGTGAGTATGGCGAAACTTTTGTTCTTACTTCTTATATTATTTATTCTTTTTAAAAAATATATATAGGTATATATATGTATATACATATATATTTATACTCACACACACATACACACACACACACACATATATATATATATATATATATATATATATATATATATATATATATATATATACTTATAAAAAGTATCCAATTATTTTGGACTCAAAGAATAGTTAAAAAGTTATACAAAGGATTTCCAAATGCATTAAAACAGTTTTTCTCCTAATGCTGACATATGTTGCACTGAGGAAACAAACTACCAATAGACACATCACTACTAGTACAATCTACACTTGCCCATACACACTAAAGTACATATCTCATAATTGTCAATATAAGCATTATAGAAGAAAATGTATGTTTCAGCAGTTATTAAATAATATATACTTTTTAATAAATATCCTATTGCATTTTAAAGAATTTTCTACACTAATCAACAAATGTGAAATATAAAGAACAACTCAGTGATCTGTTAACTCAGGAATAGTAAAGCATTCAGTTACCACACACAGGAATTCAAGGAGTTCCTGGTCAAGCTACCTTGAGAGGCACATGTCATAGGTTTTACAGGTTAGAGACCATAGCTCCATGGGCACTGTGTACCTTTCAGTTCTCAAAAAACTGAGGTACTCCCTCAGGTAATTAAGCATTCTGGCCTCCTGTATATCTCTGTATTCCATAGAAGTCATTGAAGTATATAGAAGTTTGGCAGAGCAATTGTTTTTAATAAACTTGTTTCAGTCCGGTCTTGTGGAGACCCCTCCAATCTGGCCTAGTTTTCATTTTCACAAACCATATCAGAAGACCATGGTGTAGTAAGGAAATGCTGGTGTCTATAGGTGGTACCTTGAACAGAGGCCACAAATATGGGAATTTAAGAAAAAGAAAAAACAAATTAAGGTGAAGAACTCCTGATTGCAGCATATATACAAATATAATAAGGCAGGAGATTTAATAAATTGGAGATAAGTATGGGACTGGCAAAGACAAGGAAGTGGCATTTGTTTGGAGAAGTTCTGCACAGATTGTTGCTGATAGAAAGACATCCCAGAGGAGCAAGCCTGAGACTAGAAGAATCCCATCAGGGACCACAAGGTATAGGCAAGAGTGCACCAAAGACATATGACCCCCTATGAGGGGCCATGCAGATGGGATGACCATCAGTCCAGTGCCATGAGGTTCAGATAGAGAGCCACAATGAAATGATCACCAGGTCTATGCTTCAAGGGCATGGAGGATGATGTGGTAGACCATACCTGAGATGATCCCTATCCAGTGCCTACAACCACTTCTGAGATGACCTCAGACACTCACAGACTCAGGGTGCAACTAAGAGGGGCAGGGAAGTGGAGAAGATATGGAAGAGAAAGACAAATAAAATAAATGAGAGGACAATGAAGAGAGGTAGAAGTGTAGACATGAGGGTAGTAAGGACCAGCCTAATGTGAGCAGCCAGTTATGCCATTTGAGGCCATGGTGGAAGACTGGCTTGGGGCTAAGTCTGGGTCTGTGGCCCTGCAGCAGTAGGGGGTCTGTTACCACCAAAGGGCAGACAGTTTCCTGTTTGGGGCTGCTGTCCAGGGACATGTTGATTTCTGAGGGCTATGCAGAACTGGCCCCAGCTCTCACCTGGATATCATGGGTAAGCTGACAGAGATGAGAGAGATTCTATCCCCTCCTCTAGTCCATTTCCACCTGCATCAGACAGGAGACCTGGCCCTGGAGTCCTGAGTGAAGTAGAGCTTGCCCTGTTCTTGTGCAGCAGCACTCGTGGGGGGGGGGGAGCCATGGTACAGGGGGCATAGGAAAGCCAGAGCTAAGGATGTGAGTATGGGAGATCTGGCCCTACCACTTATCTGCCCTATGGGCAAAGCAGAAATGCTTCCTGACCCCTTGTCACCTATGACAGGCAGAAGAGATGGCCTTGGGGGCATCAGGGTAGAAGAGAGACCCCAGCTCTTCACCTACTGTAACACTCAGGAGAACAGACCTTGCACTTTGCCTGGGAACATAGCAAAGCTGGCCCTGAATATGAGGGTTGCTATTGAGTTGCCCACCTCACTCCCAGAACATGACCATGGGAAAGCCAGGCCTGCCTCTATTTGCTATGTGGTGGCATCAGCGAGGGAGAAATCCCCTCCCTTCCCTTTTACCCTTGCCACCTATGGCAGGTAGAAGAGCTGGCCCCAGGATAATGAGAGTGGGAGAACAGGCCTTGTCCCTTACCAGCTGTAAAACTCCAGAGAGTGGACCCTGCACCTCACCTGGGCAAAACAGTAGAGCTGGTTCTGATGTTGTGGTTTTCTACACCATCAGATGAACCACATGGATGAACCAGTCCCAAGGGCATGAGATCAGTAAAGCTGTCTCTATCCCTTGCTGGCTATGGCATTGGAAGAGTCAGCCTAGGCAAGGCAGGAGAATTCACTTGTGTAATGTGAATGTGGCAGAGCTGGCAGACTGACCAACTCATACAACTCGGGCCCAGATCTAGGGCTTTAAGTTGGCCTACACAAACTCTACCTCATCAATCAATGAACTTCTGGAGTGTGTGAAGCAGCCTGTCCTACAAATCCAAAATGACAGGATTTCCATGACAGATAACTAAAAGACAGCCTAACAATACAATCATCAAGACCCAGGGCAGTATGGGATCACCAGAGCCCAGCTATCCTGTTACAACAAACCCTTGATATTTAACAAAACTGAAACACCAAAAGATGATCATAAATCCAATCTCATAAAGATGATAGAAGTCTTTAAAGAGAAAATTAATGAACCCATTATAAAAATATAGGAAATTATATTCATGGAGAGGCACTAAAAGAGGAAACAAATAAATATAAAGAAATACAGTAAAATACAATCAAACAGGAGAAGGATTTAAATAAAACCTAGAATGTTTGTGATAAAATATAGCAGGATAAAAAATTAACTCAAAGAAATCAGTAGTCCTCCTTTATGCAAGCAATAAAAGTGTTGAGAAAGAAGTTAGGGAGACAACATTCTTCACAATAGCTACAAATAATATAAAGTGTCTTGGTGTAACTCTAACCAAGCAAGTGAAAGACCTGTATGACAAGAACTTCAAGTCTCTGAAGAAAGAAATTGAAGCAGATATCAGAAGATGAAAAGACCTCTCATGCTCATGGATCAGTGGGATTAACAGTGAAAATGTCTCTTACCAAAAGCAGTCTACAGATTTATTGCAATCCCATCAAAATTCTAACATAATTCTTTACTGTTCATAAATGAACAATTTTCAAATTCACATAGAAAAAAAGCAGGATAGCTAAAACAATCCTGAACAATAAATAACTTCTGGAGTTATCAATGTCCCTGACTTCAATCTGTACTACAGAGCAATAGTAATAAAAACTGCTTGGTATTGGTATAAAAAATACAGGTTGATCAATGGAATTGAATCAAAGACCCAGAAATAATGCCAGACACCTGCAGCTACTTCATTTTTAATTAAGAGGCCACAATCATACCATGGAAAAAGGAGAGTATCTTCAATAAATTATGATGGTCTAATAGGATGCCTTCATGTAGAAGAATAAAAGTTGATTCATATTTATTACCCTACACAAAATTCAAGTCCAAATGGATCAAAGACCTCAACATAAAACGAGACAAACTAACTCTAATAGAACAGAAAGTTTGAAATAGCCTTGAACTCTCCTGTACAGAAGACAACTCCCTGAACAGAATACCAATGTCTCAGGCACTAAGTTCAACAATTAATAAATGGAACCTCATGAAACTAAAAAGCTTCTATAAATCAAAGGACACTATCATTAGGAAAAACCAACAGCCTTCAGTTTGGGAAATGATCTTCACCAACCATACATCTCACAGAGGACTAATATCCAAAATATGTATAGGATTCAAGAAGTCAGAAACCAACAAGCCAAATAACCCAATTAAAAATGGGGTACAGAGTTAAACAAAAGATTCTCCACAGAGGATGGCCTAGAAGCACTCAAAGAAATGGTAAAAGTCCTTAGTCATCAGGAAAATGTAAATAAAAACAATTCTGAGAGTCTACCTTACACCCATCAGAATGACTAAGTGCAGAAACACAAAGGACAGCACATGATGGCAAGGCTGTGGAGCAAGGGGAACACTCCTCCATTGTTTACGGGAGTGCAAACTTGTATATCGACTTTGAAAATCAATTCCATGGTTTCATGGAAAATTAGGAATGGTTCTACCTCAAGACCCAGCTATGTAACTCCTGGACATATACCCAAATGATGTTCTACCATCCCACAAGGATACTTGCTCAACTGTGTTCATAGCAGCTTTATTTGTAATAGTCAGAAACTTGAAACAATCTATATGTCCCTCAACTGAAGAATGGGTAAGAAAATGTGGTTCATTTACACAATGGAATATTAATAAGCCATTAAGAATAAGGCCATCGAGCCAGGTGTGGTGGCGCACGCCTTTAATCCCAGCACTCGGGAGGCAGAGGCAGGCAGATTTCTGAGTTCGAGGCCAGCTTGATCTACAGAGTGAGTTCCAGGAAGGCCAGGGGCCACAAAAAAAACCCCTTCCCAAAAAAAAAAAAAAAAAAAAAAAAAAAAAAAAAGAATAAGGCCATCATGAATTTCACAGGCAAATGGATAGAACTAGAAAATATTATCCTGTGTGAGGTAACTCAGACCTAGAAGGACATATAAGGTATGTGCTCATATATAAGCAGATATTAGCTACAATATACAGGATAACCACACCATAATCAACAGACCCAAAGAAACCAAACAAAAAGGGGGGTCCAAGAAAGGATGGTTGACTCTTTCTCAGAAGGTGAAACAAAACAGATATCGAAGGTCAGTAGAAGTGGAGTAATAGATGGGAGAGGAGATGGGAAGAGAGTGTAGCGGGATCAGATGTAGGGAGAGCAGGAGAGAAGGGAAATAGGTGGTAGATAGATGGGGCAAACTCTAGGATATGCCAGAAGCCTGGGATGGGAGAGGCCCCAGGAGGTCTATGGGGGAGGCTCTAGCTGAGACTCATAGCAGTGGGGGATATGGATTTGGAAGTGGATACTTCCCTTATCCAAGCAGGACCCCCAGTGGAGGGTTAAAGACACCAACTAACCCAAAATATCTTTGATTCAAAATGTGTTCCACCCAATATATGTGCAGGGATAAAGATAGAGCTGAGACAGAGGGAATGGCCAACCAGTGATTGCCTCAAATTGAGACCCACCCCAAGAACCAATCCCTGACACTAATAATGATACTCTGTTATGTTTGTAGACAAGAACCTTGCATAACTGTCCTCTGAGATGCTCCAGCCAGTAGTCAATGGAAAGAAATTCAGAGACCCACAGCCAAACAATAGAAAAGCTCAAGGAGTCTTATCAAAAAGTTGGGAGGATAGAGGGAACTGAAGAGGACAGGGACTCCATAGGAAGACCAACAGAGTAAACTAACCTGAACCCTTGGGAGATCCCAGGGACTGAATCACCAACCAAAGAGTGGACCTAGGCCACCTGCACGTATCTATCAAAAGGACAGCTTCGTCCCCAACAACAGGAGTGGCAGCTATCTCTGAATCTGTTGCCTGTCTGCATGACTGGCTGTGGATCCCTTAAATGAACTGTTCTCAATGGGAGATGTTCATAATTCTGAAGTAATATGATGTGGGCTGGGGGAGGTAGTATAGCAGGAGTGTTGCCTATGGAGGGGGTCTCTCTCTTCTCTAGATGAAGGGGAAGCAGGAACAGGGGGAGGTTCTGAGTGATGAGGTACTGGGAGGGGAGGGGGAGCAAATATTGGGTTGTAAAGTGAATTTAAAAAATAAAAACAAAGAAATGAGATATTAATGATTATATCCATTGCCTCTGCCCTGATTTTGAGCCTTTGTATACCCAAGGGTTATCTCTGTCTGCAGCCCTCTGAGGTGCCTCAACTATGTCAAAAAATTGTGCTGCCATATTAGGAAAAGACAGAGAGCTGTTTCCTCTTGCTTTTATTATATATTATATGGATGATATTATTATTTTTCCTGAACATAATGGACTGCTGGAAGATCAGTTTGCCGAGGTAAAAATTGAATTAACCTATAATGCACTTATAGCAAATGAGAAAATTCAGCATACTACTCCAATCTTATATTTATCTGTAACAGTGAAATAGTTAAATTTCTTTGGCTCCTGGCAGGTCATGTGTACACTACACCCACCCAAGAGCTCTCTGGATTCTCGAATCACACAAATACATAAACACACACACACACACACACACACATGCTAATTTTGATATGTCTTGACTAGCTCAGTGGCTGAACACTTCTAAATCTCCCTGCAGCTAGCATATATCCTCTCCTCCAAATTTCTTGAGTCAACTTGCTAAATCAACATTTCATCTCTGCTACCACAGACACAATTAGGGGAGTGGCACCTTCAGCCACTTTTCCGGATCCTTACATGCCAGCAGGCCTTTAAGCTTCATCTTTCTGCTTCCCCATCATGGAGATAATTCGCCTCTCCTCTTTCTCTTCCTGCCCCTTGCCCACACAATCTAAAAAGTCCTGTCTTCATCTTTCTGCTCAGCCATTGGCTGTATGACAATTCTTTAGTATCAATAGAAGCACGATGAAAGCAAGGACCCTGATGTTTGTAAGCACAGCTTTTTGGGAGCCAAATAAGACAAAGCTTTAGAATCAATCCCCGACATGTCACCTTTTGTGTCCAAATTTAAAATAAAAAGGCTCTTCTCTTAGATACAAATTGAGCATAACCATGACAATTATGCAAATCACAAAGTATGAAATATAATTAACATCCAGACTATCATATTTGTTAATTAAAGTACTCTAGCATCTATCCTTCCTTAAAGAGCTTATAATTTTATATGAGGTATATTTTGAGTTTAGCTTGTATTACCATGAAAACCGTTCTTTCAAATCTGTATGGTCTCTCTCAATTATAAACAACTTATATTTGATTATGAGACTAGAACTAGTCTTCAACCCTGTCAGAAATTCGAGAAGGAATTATTATCTGAATATGTACGAAACACAAAAGCAGAGCCTCGAAAACTTAAGCAAATTACAGAGACATCTGAGTACTTTAACAGTTCCCTAATTTCCTATAATACTGGAGCCTCTGTCTTCAGCCTTCTAGCCCAGAACCATCTGACAGATATAGAAATGAAGCAGGATCTATAAAGGACTAGTTAGCTCTAACTTGGAAGAGCTAAACCATCAACTATCCTGCATTGTGTTTTCCTTTTCTAGACAGTATTTTTTGTCTGTAGATGAATAGAGTAATTTTTGTCCAGTGGCTATCTTGCCATAATTGGGAAAACTCTATGTGGAGGTTCTGAGGTCCAAATCCTTCTTTGACAGGGAATGGGAAAGCTGTCAAAGGCAGACATGTCACATTGTCACATGATCTTTAATAATGTAATAGTATTAAGTGTCATTATGAAGTAGAAATGTAATGGTTCTGTGGAAAGTAGGTTGGATGGTGTTTTGCTGAGGCAACGATGTGAAGGAGCATTTCCTTAATGTTGATACAGGTGTGAAAGGCTAAGGCAGACTCATGAAAGAATGTTTCACTGAATCAGATACAGGAGAAAGGATGTTCTGCTAAAGCAAGCATGTTAAAAGACTTGTGATGAAATATTCTTTGCTAATGACACATATGTATTGGTCCACCTAACATTGTATAGTTGATCTGCATAGTTGGGATATCATAGAGAGAAATGTACTAAATACTTCTGGTGTTACACTGCAGTTTTGACTGGATCCAGCTGAACGTATAGGTGAAGTGAAGTCATTTAGAGTCAGTAGCAATTCTCAAGGCTGTTCTGAAAGCAAAGCGTTGGACAGCATCAGGAAGCAGGGGGCTGCAACAGCAGGTCATTTCAGTATCCCAAGGCTGAGTCTGGCCCAAACTGTACATTCTGCAACAGATGAGTCTCACAACCAAAATTTTAGTACTATTAAGATATTCATATAGATTATGCAGGGTACACAGTTAAGGATGAATTTTGTTCCTTGTTTGAGTAAATTAAAAGCAACTGTATTTTTATGATTTAATTTGATTAATAAGCAGCTGTAATAAATCTTTATTTATGCCATGTCAAGGATAGCATGATAAATCTAAAAGGATTCTTTAACCAACAAGTTTTATTGTCTAAATGTAGCTGAAGTTTTGGCTAGAGACATTTTTATGTCTAAGCCAGTTATTGGGCTGTTCTATATTGAGGAATCAGCAAATCAAGTTACCTGACCTATTTGATTTTCTCAAATTTTTCTTTTCTGTTGCTAAGATCTTCAAGGGTTTTACCCCTGTCATATCTGATCCATATTACTCTGTAAGGTCCCCAAAGTCTTTTCTCCTTTCCTGTCAACACAAATACATACCCTCTCTTTGAAAATATCATGTCCTTGATCCAGTAACCAGAAAGCATTAATGGTATAGCTTGAACTCTCTCCCAGAGGAATTTTAAATTCATAAATAACACCAAACTTTAAATAATCTTCATTTTGATAATTAAATCAACTCAAAGCAATTAAAACAACCTAAACAAATACTATCTATGAACATAGTGCTCTTCTACTATCTCCTAGCTTTGTTTTATTTACACTTTTTTTTTTAATAATAAGTTCAAGGTCTAAATTTCTACTGTCTTGGATAGGTTAGGCTCCCTATCCACTGCTTTTTGACCTATAATTTAAGATCAAAAACCTCAATTATTTACTCATCTAAGTATATTTAAATCCTCCCTTTTATGAAGATTAGTATCTATGTGGGTACATATGTCCCACTCTCTTTATGTAACTAGAATTAACATAAGCTTCTATTATCCATCTGAGATAAGTTTAATTTACTCATCCCCTGCTTCTGATCAAAAGCCTAGGTCTCTTTATTTCATCTATACTTAAGTACATTTGAACAGTTATCATTATGCTCCCTTCTATCCTTTAAAATAATTAAATCAAATTTTATTCATCTCTATCCTTTGAATATCTGCTTGTTGGAGGCCAGCCTCCTCTACTCTGCCTCTGAGGAGCCAGCCTACCTCTTTGCACAGCAGGGGCTCTCAGCTCCTCTGATCCCAAATTCTTAGTACCATTCTGAACCATGGGAAGAAATCCCCACATAGCTTGGACAAAAATATCTAACCTGCTAAGAATCCAGTTCTCCCCCAAATCTTATTCTAACATCATGTTGTGTGTGTATTTCACCCAAGAATCTAAATAATTTTTAATAGTGAGTTCTTGCCTACCATGTTTCCTACTATCTGTAGTGGTGGGTTAGTTAAACCACTTTGGTTCCCAGTGGGTCACTCACACACTGCACCCACCCAAAAGCTCTCTGGATTTGTGAAACACACAAACACACACATACACACACACACACACACACACACACACACACACACACACACGAGAGAGAGAGAGAGAGAGAGAGAGAGAGAGAGAGAGAGAGAGAGAGACAGACAGACAGAGACAGAGACAGAGAGAGACAGAGAGACAGAGAGAAAACAGCTAATTTTGACATGCCTTGACTAGCCCAATGGTTTGGCACTTCTAAATCTCCCTGCAGTACCCTCCCCTCCAACTTTCCTGAATCAACTTGCCAAATCAACATTTCATCTCTGCTACCCCAGACCCAATTAGGGGAGTGGCCCCTTGGGCCATTTTCCTGGATCCTTACATACCAGCAGACCTTTAACTTTTATGTTTCTGCTTCCCCATTATGGTGTTTCTCTGTCTTTCCACTTTCTCTCTCAGCCCCTCACTAGCACAATCTAAAAGTCCTGCCTCTGTCTTTTTGCCCGGCCATTGGCTATATGGTAATTCTTTATTATCAATCAAATCCAGCTCAGGCATGGACTCTCCGGTCTGGAAGCACAGCTTTTGGGGAGCTAAAATAAGACAAAGCATTAGGATCAATCCCCAATCATTTAGCAAATTTCATAAAGTCTTTTGTAATCATTCCTCAAAGGGTGGCAATTAGGAAGGCCATCTTAAAAATTCTAAGTTTTTCAAGAAGTGCTAGGGGACATAGATTCAATTAGACTTACATTGAAAATTTCCACACCCCAAGTGCAACCTTTATTTAATATCCTTCAGGGGAATCCTGATCCTTAATCTCCTAGAGAATGGACTGAGCCTGCAAGTGTAGAACTACATCCTGTAGGAAAGGTACTTAGAAATGCTCAACTTCCATGTCTCAAATCATTGTACTGTTCCTGTGTTACTTTTCCATTTCCCAACATTCTCACAAGATTGCTCTAGAATGGATACATAACCTCACAGCTCCCAAAGGCTAATCACGCCATACTGGTTTATGGTTGCTGAATCGTAACTCTAGAAAGGTTTCACACAGCAATTATTCAGAAAAGAGCTAATAAGAATGTGTATTCCTTATAATAAAACAGTGGGAATTTTTGATGAATACTTAAGATTAATTATCACTGGTTTTACCTTTGCATCTTTTTCAAATTAATCATTATTTTCTATCCAGTAAACATTGATTTTTGCATAAAAAAGATGCTAGTTTGTTTCCTGAAAGTACACCAAGCTTGCCAACCCTCTGCACAATTAGTATTTGTAGATACCATAGAAGATGATACTGTGCCCTGGTTTCTGAAGATGCTTCACACATATTAACTTCCCCAGGTACTTTTGTACAGCAGAGAGAACTACATATGATTTATGTCATTTTATAATACTACTCTTAATTTTGAAATGTATATTCTGAGTCACAGTATATAGTCTTTGCAGTGCAACATCTAGAAACAAGATGGATCACTTCATCAATCACCCCTATTCAAAATTTATTGCAATCATTGTAACAGAAAATGGAGATGTAGAAAAATCCAGTTTTTTCTGGTCCTATTAGGTCATATTCTAATCATTCAGAACCTTTGTCTGAGGGAAATGCAAAGGCACATTCTCTTTTAGCACTGTCTCTTTTCTTAGCAATTAACAGCATAAAGGACACATGACCATCTCATATAAGTTTCTTCAAAATGCTTCAGCAATGAAAAAACACTTTTCACTAACAAAGGAGCAGGTTTGTTTGGTAATTAACGAATGCCATTCATGCATAAAAATTAATATCATTCCTCTTCCCTCTTACACTGTAACTCCCCAAAGATTATTTCCAAATTATGTTGGCACATGAATGTTACCAATGTCACCAGTTTTGGGAAGTTATAATATGTTCGTGTCACTGTGGACACCTACTCATTACTCATTTTTGCTGTTCCCCTGTCAGGAAAGACAGATAAAGGTGCCATCACCTTCTACTCAAGGCCTTTACTATGTTAACCCCCTGTTAGGTATTAAAAGCTGGCATTCAACTACATTTACTGCCAAGGCTTTCAGGAATTTTGCCAATAAAATGTTGTAAGCTACACTACAGGAATTCCACTGACTCCTCGGGGCCAATCTTTTGTGAAAAGAGCTAATCTGCAACCTAAACATTATTCAGAAATAAAGGAGGGGAGAAGGGTGTGGTAATTCCTCACAATAGTTTACCTTCTATTTATATTTCAAAATGTTAAAATTTGGGTAAGGATGGTCTTACAGATACCCAATATTTTGGGGGGCCCTCCGAAAAAATTCAAGGTCATAGAAAGATGTCTGGCCAGTGGAATGGTCATGATCTAGTAATTCACTGGAGCTAAGGTTATGTTTGAGTTTTTTTAATGTTTTTTTTTTTATTAGATATTTTCTTTATTTACGTTTCAAATGCTATCCCAAAAGTTCCCTATATCCTCCCCCCCGCCCCTGCTCCCCTACCCACCCACTCCCACTTCTTGGACCTGGCATTCCCCTGTGCTGGGTTATATAAAGTTTGCAAGACCAAGGGGCCTCTCTTCCCAGTGATTAGGAGTTTCATCCTCAAGGTACTGAGAAATGGTTGTGGATACACAAAGGATTAATCCAACCTGAGAATCATCTTTGAGATAGACAAAGAGCTCCCAAAGAGTCTGCAGAGGCTTCCCTGGAAGAAAAAGAAAGTAACATGGAACCAGAGCCTTAGAGCCAAGAATAAAATCTGCATTCCAACAATAACTCAAAGAAACTAGTGATCGAGGGCTCAAAGTTGGTGAAATCTCAGAAAAAACTGTGTGACTGTAGAATTTCTGTTTCTTGCTATATTGTCTCTGGTGAATGTGTCTGTTACTGCTGAGAAATCCTGTGTTTATGTTCCTGGTCTTCCTGCATTTTACTTTGTTAGCTGGGAAGAGAATAACTTTACTATTTATGTTAATTATTCTAAATTCTTGAGTGCCCCCAATGCAGAACATACTGTTTTCCAGGCAAAGCTGGTCACATGACAATTTGAGTTCAGGCCCTGAATAAAAAAAAATAGAATGATGTGAATACAAATAAATTTATATATATATATATATATATATATATATTATATATATATATATGAATTAAAAATATAAATTCAAAATTAGTATAAATTCAAAATTAGATGAATTATCCTCCTCTAATTCTATGAAAATCCTATAAAAGGGTTTTGGTCTTTATTTTTGGACTTCTGAATTGTAGTCCCTGGGAGTGTCTCTGGGAATTTTGTTATTAATTGTATTGGGAATCATTATTGCCTTGAGATTGATCCTTGAAATTGATTTCCTACTCCATATTTGTTTTGAAGAATGATTTTCATGCCTTAAAATTAAATAAACAAACAAACAAAAAACTAGGGGACTGCAAGGAGTCATGAAGATGGCCTGGTCCAACTGCCTTAAGAGGTGTGTGTCACAGGTTTCTCACGTTAGAGACTAGCGTTTCTGGGGCACTGTATACATTTCAGTTCCTAAGAACTGAGGCACTCCGTCAGGCAGTGAAACATCCCAACCCCACCTCCCCAACCTCATATATCTCTGCAATACCTAGAAATCAGCAGAGTATATAGAAGTTTTGCAGAACAATTAGTCTTAGACATTAATCTGGTGTACCCATATAGCTTGTAAAAATTATATCCAGGCAACTACAATTGTATTCTTACTGGAAAACATTGTATTCAGTTTCTGATAGGGATATAAAAAGTGTGATTGCTTTTGATAAATTTGCTTCCACCTCAGTCTTGCTGAGATACCTCCAACATGGCCTGTTTTTTATCGTCATCAACCATATCAGGAGATCCTGGTTCAGTAAGCAAGCTCTGGTATTTACAAACAGCACTTCTGCAACGTAAGTTAAAGTCACCCTAAAACAAAATGGTGTGCACAATGGTAATAAATAAATAAATAAATAAATATGTAAATAAATAAACAAACAAACATGACAGGATCACAAGAACACATTCTCTGAAGGTTCATTTATTGATACACAAGCATGAAATGTATATAGACTATAGGCTGATTTTGTGATGTCTGATTTTCCATCTCATAATATGGGTTTTTGTGTGTTTGTTTTATACTATAAGATGTTTTCATTAAATGAGAGATGCAGAGTTTAGGGGGAGCAGAATCTTCCACAAAAAAGAATGCTTTTGGTTTTGTTGTGCCTGATGAAAAATAGAAATGGATGATCTACATTTAATTCAATGGAAGGTGCCTTAATTCGAACACTGATTTCACTTCCAGTGCCAGCTGCAGCCTCTGTGCCTTCTTCATTTATTTCCAGAAAAGTCTTATGGAAGACATTGGACAAAAATAGATTTCTCTCTGAAGTCATGTTTGAGAAATCAGCTTTACTCTGACTGAAAGCGTCAATCATCCCCATACCTCTCAGGGCTGACTTGAGGTCATAGCGCTCCTCCATCTTGAACTTGGGGAGGTACAGCTGCACTTCGTATGTGTCCATCATGTTTGCACTGGTCCACTTATCTAGTTTCTCATGAGTGATGGCTCTCTCCAGCTGCAGGATCAGAACCCAGAAAAGAGTCAGTAAATCAGAGAGCAAAATAGGCCGTTAATGAGAGTTCCATCACTCCCTCTGCCTAGGGCAGCAACAAAACAGACATTTAGAAGTTCACTGGTTAAGTGTTGAGAACTTTCTACTGTTGAACAACTGAGGTTCTGTTTTGCAGATAATAGCTCCTAGGAAATAGAAGAATTAGACTTTGTTTTGAAAGGGAAATACTCTTACCATAGTATGCAAGGTGTCAACTATACTAAAATACCCTAATGTAATCAAGCACTTGATTTTTTTTTTACACAAAACATATACTGTAGTGTAAGTTGTATGTTAAGACATATATGAGTCTTTACTGTCAACTTAATTCGATTAGAAGCTAATAACATTAGTTAAGCATACTTCTAATTGTGTCAGTGAGAGAATTTCTTTAGAAAATTAGATCATGGGGACTGTAACATAAGAAACATGTTAATCTGCTGATGAATAATTCTGAATAGACTGTTGAGAGGTGACAGAACTGTAGAAGGTAGTGCCTGGCTGGAGGAGAGAAGTATGTCCTCGATGGATGTATCTTTCTATGATTCCTTCTAGTTCCTGTTTCCTGCCCACTATGATTTAAGCTACTCTGCCACAACCTCTTTGCCATCAGGGACTTAAATCAAGACCAAAATCAACATCTCCTCCCATAAGAGATTTCTTTTAGGAGAAAATTTCAGTGATAAAGGGCACAAACAGCTCATTTTCTTAACATTGGAAACAGTTCGTTGAAAACAAAATCTCAGAGAAAATAAATGCCTATATTTTATAATCAGATATTATAAATGATGTCAAGAAAGAATGAAAAGGGGGGGAAAGAAAATCTCCAAATCTTATGAGTACATTTTTATATTGGGCATCAGATATCTCACCTTCCTTTTATAATCTGAAAGTTCCAAGAATAATGTATTAATGTGTGCATAGGTCTATTTGTATATGAATATAGATTTGACATTTTATTAATTTTTTGCACCAAAGCATATACTTTTGTTCATTTGACAGTTTTATAAACCCAGCTATACCACTCCTGGGCATATACCCAGAAGATGTTCCAATGTGTAATAAGGACATATGCTCCACTATGTTCATAGCAGCTTTATTTATAATAGTCAGAAGCTGGAAAGAGTCCAGATATTCTTCAACAGAGGAATAGATACAGAAAATGTGGTATATTTACACAATGGAGTACTACTCAGTTGTTAAAAATGCCGAATTCATGGAATTCTTAAGCAAATGGATGGAACTAGAAAATATCATTCTGAGTGAGGTAATGCCATCACAAAAGAACACACATGTTATACACTCATTGATAAGTGGATATTAGCCCAAAAGCTCCTCCAAATACTCAAGATACAATTCACAGACCACATGAAGCTCCAAAAGGATGACTAAAGTGTGGGTGCTTCGGTCCTTCTTAGAAGGAAAACAAAATACTCATCGGAACAAACATGGAGATAAAGTGTAGAGCAGAGACTAAAGGGAAGGCTATCCAGAGACTGTCCCACTTGGGGAATCACCCCATATACAGTTACCAAACCCAGACACTATTGTGGATGCTAAGAAGTGCATGCTGACAGGAGCCTGATATAGCTGTCTCCTAAGTGGCCATGCCAGAGACTTACAAATACAGAGGTAGATACTTGCAGCCAACAGTTGGATTGAGTGTAGGGTCCCCAATGGAGGAGTTAGAGAAAGGACTGAAGGAGTTGAAATGGGTTTGGAATGCCATAGGAAGAACAACAATATCAACCAACAAGATTCCCCAGAGCTCCCAAGGACTAAGCCATCAACCAGAGTATACATGGCTCCAGTTGCATATGTAGCAGATGATGGCATTATCAGGCATCAATGAGAGGAGAGGTACTTGGTTCTATGAAGGCTTTTGCTTATTTGAGAGATTTATAAACCCACTCCTGGGCATCTACCCAGTGTAAGGGAATCGAGGGTGGGGAGGTAGGAGTGGGTGGGTGAGCAGAGGAACACCTTGTTAGAAGCAGGGGGAGGGAGGATGGGATAGGGGGTTTTCGTGAGAAAGGGAAATTGGGAAAGGGAATAGCATTTGAAATGTAAATAAAGGAAATATCCAAGTAAATAAATAAATAAATAAATTTAACTATTATAGGTTTTAAAAAAAATGCTCATATATATAAAATAATAAAATAAATGAAAGAGATTTATTTTGGTCTGAGAACTAGTTCTACCCTAGAAAAACCGCTTAGCACACAAGAGCCCAGTGTGATGTAAGGCATCAGAATGGAAGTTAATCCTCCCCAAAAGCTTTTTATATATTAATCTGAAGAGGGTCTGCAAGTGACTTCCACCAACATATGTAGTCCTGACCTCTGACACAAACCAGGGTTATTGAACATGAAAGCCTCTTATGTAGTTAGTATAGCTTCCAGGTTCCCATGAGGTATTTCTTCCATAGATAAACACCTTATTTCCACAAGCAGCTGTCATCCAAGTTACCCCTGCACCTCTACCACATCATCCAGGCTGTTTCCAGAGCTTTCTACGACACCACTGCCAGAACTAGAGTCCTTAATCTAGTTACAAGGTGCTTGGTCCTATTTAGCAATGAAGAATCAGGTTCCAAAGGTTGTACATAGTCTAGAATACTGGATTTCTTCTGCTGACACTCCAAATGACACATTAAGAGGAAATTGTCATCAATCTATAATAAAATGATATAGAATTTAAAAATCATGTGACTGTATTTATTTGACCTATCTATTCTTATGCCTCACTCTTAAAATCTAAATATTGTTTAGAACCATGAGAATTATATTTTTGTTCATTTAATATAACAAAAGTTACCCCCTCCCCCACTGCAAGGGACAAAGAAACATCTCATTGGTGCTATTGTTCCTATATGAGTCAGGGAAGAGCAGATGTCTTTGTTTTTCCTAGCTTGATGCCTGGCTTGGTGACCAAAGCTGTCTTATGCCTAGGACTCATAAAAATCAAATCAAATCCAGGTAGCATAATGTGGGAGGAGGAAGACAGACAGAGACCTTCAGAATGTCATACCGCCCACAGACCTGCCCTCCAGAACAAGGCATAGGCAGGCCATAGACACAGCTTGCCACCACACCACCTAGCATAGATGAAGAATATCACCCAGGCGCTTGCCAGCAACTGGCACCATCTCTCACCAGCATCACCAGCAGCATCATTGAGGAGAGCAGACCCTGAGCCTCAACCAGGCAGCACAGTGGAATAGAAAAACCAGGAGGAGTCTTGGTAAAGAGCCCAAATTAATGATTAATGGTGTCACACAAGCCATAGGTCTCAACCCAGATGAGTGACTCATTACAATGAACATTTGCAAGTGAAAATATGTGGACAAAGGAATATACTCCGGCTCACTGCAGCTTCCACAATGAGATTTTTTTCCTCTTTTGTTTTCTTTGTGTGTGTGTGTGTGCGCGTGCGCACGCGCGTGTGCACACACATTTTATTTTGGGGCAAGGTTGCAAGGGCAGATATGATGGGACAGAGAAATGAGTAGAACTATGGTGCATAATATGAAACTCACAAAGAATCAATAAAAAGGGTTTTAAAACGTTAGCAATTCTAAATACAAGTTAATCTTGAATTAGGTAGTTTTTGCTAACCTGAGAAGACCCAAAGCAAGTCAATGTGTGATCATGACTTATAATAAAAACCTCCATATTTGTGTACATGTGTCTATATATCTGCCCACCTATGCTAGAGGTGTCAATAGTTACCTTACTTTTCTAAAATAAGTAATAATAACTTTATAGAGTTTTATAAAGTATGAGCAATGTTAGAAGACCAAGTAGCCAGGACCCAAAATATATCAGGCCCAAAGGATGCCTTCCCATGCAGAAATTTAACATCAGGGAGGACTGGCCTGTTTTTCTCTCTAAATCATAATAGCAAACACAGAATCTATTTTATACCAGGCAGACTGATGTATCTACCTGTTCCAGGCCATCCATTTCCTCTGGCAGCAGCAGAAGCAGGCTGAGGTCACGGTTCTGATAGTGGAGTTGAAGGCCTATGGTTTGCAGCTCCTCAATGTGGAAGACTTGAAGACTCTGTTTCATTGACATCATTTGCACTGGTTTGCTTGTGGTCTGTAAAGAGGAACAATAAAGTCACAGATCCTTCATCTGGTCACCGTTGGTTTCCCTTCACCTTGTACTTTAGCAAAACTAGTGATCTTCCAATAAACACTAAACTTTTCTTTATATAGCTTCTGGAAAATTCTACTAACAATATCAGTGGAAGTAAAACAAAAGGGCTCTTGTCTCAAACATCTACTAGGCAATGTGTTTATGCCACAGTAAGTGGATTCTACTAAGCACTTAAAAGAAGCCATGTGTGAAAACCATAAAAATGCTAAAGACCCCCAGAAACTATGGACCATTTTAATACAAACATTTGAGAAACCTAGGAAGTATTTTCAATATCAATCGTAAATACTGAAGTGCATTAAAAAATTAAAAGCAAGTAATAGATTTGGAAGAAATACTTCTAAAATATTGTCAGATAAAGAACTTCTGTTAAGTGTACAACTGTCTACAGAGTCCAAAAGAGGCACCAGATCCCCTGGAGTTGGAGTTACAGATAGTTTTGAGTTTCCCTAAAACACCTCTCTCTCCCTCCCTCTTTCCCTCTGTCTGTGTCTCCCTACCTCACCCCACCATAAAGTCACAAATATTGTTTTGTGATTGATTTTCTGCATTAATGTTCTACTGGAACAGATGACCGTGGACTAAAGTTCTAAAATCACAAGTTACCATCTTTCCTTCTTTTAAATTGTTTCTATCTGAGGGATTTTTGTCTTGGTGATGGCAAACTGATGCCCCTTGGAATCTCTCAGTTCTGTCTCTAATTCTGTATCAGCACAGCACCCCTACCCCCACGCATACACTTTACTAAAATTATATTAATAGAAACAGTAGAACTTATTATAGTGCAATAATCTTTTGTTCTGGAAGTTTTACTCAAACATACCTCCACATCCTTAGCTACCTCTATTTCTCAACTGGGAAGTAAATATAAAACTCTCTCCACCCAGCTCCCGGGTGTTCAGCAGCATGAACTGATATATTATGCTAATAACCTATATTCAGAGAAAAACAACGAAATAGCTCTGACCCCAGCCTTTCCTTCCCTAATTAGAGCTAGGATACAGGAAGATATTAGAAAAGAGAAGAGATTTAATATAGGATATGCTGTTTTTGCAAGGTCATGTGAAAATTCAAAGTGCTTTCTAACCAACTCATACCTTGTTTATTCTGAAAGGCCTTTCAGTTGTGTTTTTCACTGAGAACTGATGCTCCCAGGTTCCTTTAAAATAAAGGGCATTCACCAGAACCATTTTAGTTTTGTTGTCTACTGAGTCATCTGGGAGGAGATTTGGAATGTTACCTGCAAGAGCAGGACAGGTCTCAAAATGGCTATGGGAATATGTAATGATTAATTAGGTTTAATTTACATTGTATTAATTAGATATCCAGACTTTTATTTTTTTCTAGAAACAAAACATTTTCTTTTCAGATATTCCAGAAATAGAACAACTTATAATTAAGTAGTATGAAGCAGTAAATTGTTAATCTGCTCTGAACTCCAGCAGGCTTCAGGCTTCTTGCTATGGCTCAACAAAATGTTCTGGATTCCTGAGTGAAAGACACACACACACACACACACACACACACACACACACACACACACACACTGCATTTTGTTTAATATGCCCTAAGTAGCTCAAAGGCTGGGCCACTTTGCTATCCCAGACTGAATCCGGGAAGTCCACTTCTCTGACATACTTGACTGGATATGTTCTCTCCTGCTCCCTCTGTTTCCCATCATGATTATTCTATAAACTCCCTTTCTCTCCTGCTCCCTTGCCCAGGAAATCTAAAGTCCTGCCTCTGTCTCTCTGCTCAGCCATTGGCCACAGTCAACTTAATTTCACCAATCAAGGCCAACTGTGGGTAGAGACCCTGAGCATCTTACAGGCCAACATGCTGGTTCTCATGTAATTTGGGGAGTCAAATTAACACACATAGTTTTAGAACCAATCCTCAATAGCACACGCTTTCTCAATAGCTATGGAGAATTGCTGGATAAAAACACCCTACTTCTGTGGCACTAGTCGTTTTACAGCCACAGTAAAGAGATACAGAGCAATATCTGTAGGCTTTGAGGGTTACTGCCACTAACCTTTCCCCAAAATGTGAATTCATGAATCAGAGCAAGAATATGGAATGTGTTGGTTACATAGCAGAGAGACACAAAATTATTATTTGCACATAATACGGGTAACAAGGAAAATAAAATGTAAACTTTGTATAAATGCTGAATTATACTGCTTCCTGCTCAATATACTTTTCTCCTAGCAATAGATAACAGAGAAGGGACAGTTGCATCTACATGGTATGCCATATTTATACAATTGTCTATGACAAATATTGATTTAGTTAGCTAGCTTGTTAGTTTGCATGTTTGACAAAAAGCCCTTTTTTTCATCCCAAGGCTAGTGTGGAGAACTCAAGACACAGCCTGAGCAGGCTCTCGATTCATTATCTCTCTGACTCAGTCTCCAGTGGGAAGAGTTTACAAGCCCAGCTTACAACATTATTATTAAACCATAGAAACTGATGTCTGCCAAGGAACCAAAACAGAAAGTTAGCTTCAATAAAATGCTCTTAACAAGTTGCATTCAAGATCAATTCTAATTAAAATACCCCCAGCCCCTCCCCATAACCCCAAAACTGCCCGCTCCCCACCAGAAATCAAGACAGGATCTCAAGCTACACTTAGCTGTAATTTCTTTGTAGTTTCTTTTACTCTGAACACTGAATCCATTCTTCATTCATTGTTTTTGTTGACTTGGACACATTTGAAAAAAATGCCTTTTGTTGTGCAGAATGTCCTCAAATTCTCAATTTGAGTTTATCTGATTGTTCCTCGAGATAATATTAAGAATATCCATTTTTTTGTAAGGAAACCTTTGAATGTCTAATTTTTCATCCCTCCAAAACATTTATATTCTAACTCCCAGAATATTATATGCCTTTATTTGGAAAGAGAATTTCTGCGGATTTGATCAAGTTAAGATCATGTCATACTGAGCTAGAGTAAACCCCAGCCTAGTGACTCCTGCCCTCATAGGAAGAAGGAAATTTAGACACAGACATTGAGAAGGCTAGGTTGACTCCATGACAGACTTCAGATTGGCAATTAAGAAGACTAGGTCTAAGAACTGGGCAAGTCAAGGCAAGTCAATCACTGATAGGAAAAAACCCTCAGATTCCAGCCTCCATGCCCCGTAATGGCTCTGGAACTCCTAGAGACAGTAAGATAAAGCTCTTCTACCCTGAAATTCCAATGTGCTTTAAATTGAGCCTGCAAGCTCACTTGGTTGTCCATCTTGGTAATGGGAGACCCCGGCATGATGGCCTTCTGAAGAATAAAACACTGTTTGTGTTTACATACACATGGAAGTTTGAATTCTGCATTTCAGACAGGATGTACTGGGAAGACTACCAATCTAAAACTTAGAGGTATAAATAGAAATAAAAGCTCTGAATATTTAGCTTGTGTCCCACAGTTCTACTAAGAAAGTACATAAGCATGCATGGCACAATTTCATACAAATAAGATGAGGCTTAGAGCAAACTGTTGTCTCTGCCCTGGGCCTCAGCTTACCCCCAGTCTGGCTTCCAACCCAGGAGTTGATCTCCTTCCTGACCTGTCCAGAAGCTCCAGAAAAATTAACAGACTGTGGCTCTGCACCAAAGTATGTTTTCATGTCCTCCAAATATTTCTGAAAGATACAGGTAAAATCCAAAACTGAGAAATTAATTTTGTATACATTATTTTAAAGAAATATCAATAAGGAGAACAACTGCTGGCTAGCACCCCACCCATAACATCTCTATTTCTTCATTCCTGGTATGGGTCTAAATGAAAATTTAGTCCCCTTCAAAACCAACTAGCCATACAGAGCTACAGGTTCAGAAGGATAATCTGACTACCCATGGTTCTGTGGCTTTGGTAACTGATTCTTGACTCCTTTAAAATATATATATATATATATATATATATATATATATATATATATATTAATATATATTATAATTGCATTATTTACTCCTTTCTTTTCCTTGTTCCAAGCCTTCCCATATACTTCTTCTTNTATATATATATATATATATATATATATATATATATATATATATATATATATATATATATATTCTTAAATATATAAACACATCCTGCTCAGTCTATATAAGGTGACTTGCATGTATGTTTTGTTTTTTTTGTTTTCTTCATGTGTGGAACTTAATGTAGAATGAAAAGAGACTATAAGTCACAAAGGATACCCAGAGCTGGGCATGGCTTTCTATAGGAGGTGTGAGAGCATGGTTAGAACTCTGGGTCTGTAAGTTGACTGAGGTGGTCTCCAACCCTCCGCCCCCCCCAGGAATTTAGAGCAACCTGAAGCAAATTATATTTTGACTGGCAACTGACCCAAAAGTGAGGTCAAAAGCCTGGCCTCTGCCTTTGCAACTTTGGTGTTGTACCCTATGGTTCTCATCACAGCTGGCAGTAACTGAGGCTGCAGCTGCTTCAGCACCTGCCTGGGAATATGGTTTCTTTTCCCCAGGAGGTGCAGTGTTAGTCCTTTAGTTTGCTTACTTCTTGGTGGTCTGTAAGAAGTAAAGAGTCAAGAGTTAATCCTATTCCCCAAAAAGGCTGTGAGGTCTACATTGGAATTTATAATCCAGCAAAACAAAAGCAAAAACATATGAGGCAATATGCCCCCACCCCCAGTAAGAGGCATTTCTCCCTCCCCTTTGTTTTGAGCCAAGTGCTACTGAGTTCAAGTTTCTTGGATATGAGTCAAGTAGGAATCCAAATGCCTAACAGTAATGAAAGTGTCTTTAAGGCTATACCTGGATGGTTTTGTAGATTTAGGATTAACACAGCCCAAGGCTCTGAATTCCCAAGAACTCACTGATGTAGGCAGCCATAAGATGCTTGAAACTACAGGATACCTACTTCTCATCCTTGCTATCAACTCCGCTGTTCTTTAACCTTTTCATGCTTGAGTCCTCTACTCTTCTTGATTTTTTTTTCAAAGGGTGTGATACACAAACTTAAAATAGAAGAATGACTGACTGTTCTCTGAGGAGCTCTTGAATCTTAATAAGACAGGACCACCGATGTTTCTATTAGTCGAATGTCAACCATTATCATTTTCTTTTTAAAAAATTTTTTTATTAGATATGATATTTTCTTCATTTACATTTAAAATGCTATCCCAAAAGTCCCCTATACCCTCCCCCCACCCTGCTCCCCTACTCACCCACTCCCACTTCTTGGCCCTGGTGTTCCCCTGTACTGGAGCATATAAAGTATGCAAGACCAAGGGGCCTCTCTTTCCAATGATGGCCATCTTCTGCTACATATGAGGCTAGAGACACCAGCTCTGGAGGTACTGGTTTGTTCATATTGTTGTTCCACCTATAGGGTTGCAGACCCCTTCAGCTCCTTGGGTACTTTCTCTAACTCCTCTAATGGGGGCCCTGTGTTCCATCCAATAGATGACTGTGAGCATCCACGTTTGTATTTGCCAGTCACTGGCATAGCCTCACATGAGACAGCTATATCAGCTTCCTTTTGACAAAATCTCTAAAATCCTGGCGGTGATGGGGGACAGGAGAACATCCCTCTATTCTCATCTCAATTCTCATCTCAAAGTCTGCTTTGTTCTCAGGGACAGCTTCTAACCACAGTCCTGGGATGGACACTGTCTTTGCCTCCAACAGACCTACCCTACTATTACATGGCTATATGCTTTCTCACACTGTGTTTTCTTGTGAAACATGGTAGTTGCAGGTACCCATATCTGTGAGGTCATGAGTCAGTCCGGTGTCAGACTCATTACAGTTTTCTTCAGAACTTTGCATTCACAGGCAAAGTGGTTGCTTACCAGGAAATACTGGTCATATTGAGATTTTCCTGGGGACCCTATTTTCTTGTTGGTTCATGTCTGCCCCCCTTTCCCCTTTAATCAACAAAAGACATTTACACTTACATTATGAAATGGATATGTTTTCTCCCCATATAGCCTATTAGCTGTTTTAAGTATGTAAGAATTTCCAGGCTTGAGGATTTCTGCAGCAAGGGTCTGGAAATCAGACTGTATTTCTTCAAACTTGCCTGAGTTAAATTCCTTTAAAAGAACAGGGAGATCATTTGATGTATAGCAAGCAACAGGTGAAAACGGTTTACTTAAAATAGATAAAAGAATTTTCTGCTATGTGATTAATGTAAGATTTTAATGAAGGAACATTTCATTCATAGCTTATAAGAATAGACAAGAACTTAGAAAGTAAAACAAAACCTTGAAAGGAATGGAAAGGGAAGTAAGACAAGAAGGAAACACAACTCTGACAAAGTATAGGCACTCTAGATTCTGAAATGTATTCTGCTGTATTTTATGTTTCCAATAATAGTTCTAAGAAGTGGATTGCTTGAACTGACCACAAAATACATCTGTTAAAAATAACTCCATTCACAACTGACAAATGGCTACAAAATATGTAAATACCATTTTCCTCTTCTTTTCACTATCAGGACAAGACTTGAAGTCTTCAACACTGCTAAATTGAAGTACCTGTAATTTCAATAAAAAAGCAAGTGAATATACTTTACAGAGAAGTACACACATGAAATGACATATTTGTAAATATGAGTCAGTAATTCTTACAACCACAGAACACATAAGTAGTTAAACCAGGACGCTCTGGCTGAGCTTATATAATGCCAACAGAGTGACTTTAAAGCTCTTTAAAGGAAGCTTTAAAAAAAAAATCTACTTTAAGAGGCTCAAAGCTTTATTGCGGCAATGTTAAAAATATCCTGAGATAAAATTCTCTGGTTTTCCATCTGTTGCTCCATGATATTTTGAAAAGAAAGATAAGCGTCAAAATAGAAAATCCACTAAGAAAATCCACAACTAAATGCAGAGAAAAAAAAATGTACTCTACACATGGGACAATACTCATGTGTAAAGGAAGTAAATCCTGAGGTTTATGGTGACAAGGTTAGAACTAGAAAGGCCACAAATGGAAACTTAAAAAGTGTAGTCAATAGAAATTTAAAGTAGTATGATTTGTGATATATAATATCTCTTCTCTAATTCATATAATTAGGTACTGATCCTAACTTCTACAATCTTTATTATTTCCCAAGTCGTTAGAATAACCTTAGGGTACACAATGGAACAATACTTTTGCACCATGCATGAGCTTTCTCTTGGCCTCTTTTTACCTGATTCCTTTTAAACCTAGGCCACAGATACTTGTTTCTCTTCCTCAAGATGGATCACAGAAACTGAAAATATAACCTTCCCCATTTGTCTGCCTTTAGTGGTGCCATCAAGATATCCTATGAAATTTCTTGTTTGATAGTAGTTCTTAGAAAATAACCTCTTGCTCGATAGCTACAGAAAGAATACTGCAGAAAGGGATGAAGAAAATTTGGAATAGCCAGGCTTTCTGGGTTTTCTCAGTGTCAGTTTGTAAGCAGCAGATCACACTCGTACCTGGTCATCTTGCAATATGACCATCATCTTTCAAAAGCACAATGAAGTCTCCATAAAATGTCAGATGATAGGATATAGAAAGTAGGTGAACATCCAGAGAGTCCCAAAGGCTACTGCTCTAGGAAAGGTCATGTCAGCCTCTGCCCTCCATATATTACCCTACCTATTTCTTCATCTGCAACCTTTGTAGTATTCTTTATGATTAGCCAATAAATAAGCATCTCCCAGAGTTTTGTGAGCCACACTGGAACATTAATTGAGATTAATGAAAGTGTTGTGGGAACTTTGCTTTATAGCTGTTTGGTCAGAAGCACAGGTAAAATAGCCAAGCACTATGACTATGCCTGAAATAGACAAGAAACCTTGGGGACCCAGCCTCCAGCTGTGGGATCTAATGATATTTGTGTGTACAAAGCATCAGAGTTTAGTGAATATCCATACACCCTATGTAGGAAACTTCTAGACATTTAGTTAACATGTGCACACATAACCTTCACGTTTATGTCAGCATTTCACTTGGAAGCTAGCAGGAAGGATGTGGTTCTTCTGTTTCCCCTAAAGTATGCCACAGTGTAGCATCCTGGACCAGATTGCAAGAGCAATAAGTACATCCTACCACAAGATGCATTGACTCATAATAACAGAGTAAAGGCTACCTTTCCTAGGGTAATTAGGTGCAGAGCAAGTTCATCAGATTCACTGCAACTGAAGTCAGTAATAGTTACAACAGGGACAAGCATTACCCAGACATACATTTCATGTGAAATGGACTCAAAATAAAACACACCTAAGAACACATCTATGGGTAAGCCTTATATACCTATTAACAATCATTATTTAGTTGTATTCATAGGTGATTATACATATACATACATATGGCTGTTTTGCGCTCTCTGTCTCTCTCTGTCTCTGTCTCTGTCTCTGTCTCTCTCTCTCTCTCTTTCTCTCGTTGTGTACGTGTGTGTGTGTGTGTGTGTGTGTGTGTGTGTGTGTTTTACAATACACTTTGGGGAAGCTTATAACAAACAAATAATTTTATACAAAGGCATTTTCATGTTTTAATAAATCTCTTAACTCTTCAGATTCAAACAGGCAACTGTGGTTTAAATAAATATATGACCAAGCAAAGCATGTAAACAGAATTCTGTTATTTTTGTTGTTGTTGTTCAAGATAGGGTGTTACCTTGTATTTCTGGGCTGGGATATAATTCACTGTGTTCTGCAGGCTGGTCTAGAAGTCATGGCTATCTTTCTGATGGGATAGCTCAAGGGCTGGGATTACAGGAGTGCACCACTCCACACAGTTAGACTTCTTGAATCTTCTCTATCAGAAGGAAGCTGAGTAGTTCTACTACTTAAAGTTCAAATATTAGTTTTAAAAACAGGTTATCATCAAAATAAAACTGGTTGGTGCTAACTAAAATGTCTGATCTCATCATATAGCATTTTTTTCTGGAGGAGAAAGATTCTTCCCTCTCTCTTTTGAAAGAAATTTTCAAAGAACAGCTTTCTTGCTGAGACAGGATGTCACCATGTAGTTCTAATTTGCTATGTAGACCAGGTTTGCCTTGAACTTGCAGAGATCTGCCCCAACAATTTCAAATGAATTTCTCTGGTCTTCCTTTTATGTTACAGTATTTTCTAATTGTTTTGAGAGATATTGTTGCAAAGTGTGGGCTACTAGATTTTCAGGGCCCACATGAAATTAAACAAACTAAAAATAAAATGAAAAAACCCACAAAAATACCATTTAACTTTTTCACATTGGGGGATAATGGAATTTTCCACTCACCTGAGACATCTGGTCTGCAGTAGTCCCTTTGGTACCCAAATACACCATAGCCAAAGAAGTTGAGATGCCCCAGGGGGAAAAGAAGATGTTTCTACCCTCAGCAGACTCAGCTAGCTTTTTGCTAAACTCCAGAGCAAACTGGTTGATGGATACTGCTAGCGAGGCCATTGGGCAAACCTATAAAGATAAGACAGAGAACATATAAATGTTAAATCTCTTCCATTTAATTTATTTTTGTAAATATATTTGTCCAGAGATTCAGCTATATGTACAACTATTCATAAGAACTGAATTTATTTTAACAAAATTCTAATACACTCACCACTACCATTTTATATATTCTAAACTAAACAAAAACAAAAAAAAACAAACCAAAGAAAACAAAAAAACAAAGTCTGTAAGAGGCTTTCCTCAAAGTTTCATGCTACGCACCACAGAAAAGAACTAGATTCTGAGCTGTTGACAGATAAGTGTCATGCCATAGTTTTTTCCATTTACTGGACACTTATTACCCTTATGCCTCTGCATACCCTTCCCAAGTTCCTTGGAAATATTTTTTCATATATTGCCTTATATACCTAACAGCATATAATTCAGTGCTTTGCCCCAAATAGTTCTTTATAACTACCTTTTCATTACCTGCATATAATCTATACTATTTGGGCTACACTATGTTTATTTACTTTAACTTAATATTATGCACAATTAAGTTGAAATTTTTTTTAAGAAGCTGAGTAATTTCCATCTTTTTTGGTTATTCAGGTTTCTTTAACAAGAGAACTCAAAAATTTCCATCTTGCTATATTATATTCATCGTCTAAATTTCACCTTTAATTGCTCTGGATTTTGAATTTAAAATAACTTAATGTTTGTTGTTCTATGGTCAAATAATTTTCAATTTTTTGTTTGTTATTTGTTTTTTCAAGACAGGGTTCCTGACTGTCCTGGAACTCACTTTGTAGACCAGGCTGGCCTCGAACTCAGAAATCTGCCTGCCTCCCGAGTGCTGGGATTAAAGGCGTGTGCCACCATGCCTGGCAATTTTCAAATTTATTAAATGACTGATACTGAATTGATGAATGCCTAAGCCCGAGACCTTCTGTAGGTACTTGCGTGATAAGGAATTGATTCTTGGCCCATCATCCCATTTCTTACTAAAAAAACCTACATCAAAGGCTACGGGAAAGTCAAAAGTTTTCTTTCTGTGGTCAAAACTGGAATCAAGACCAGGTGTGCATAGTAGTGTTGGTTTGCAGTGATTCTGTTGAAATCCTTTCCACCCATTAAGTTATACTTGATCACACAGCTTTCCAGACTCAGGGTCACACCCAAGGTGTGGTTTATACCCATGGTGAAATCTCCTGTGGAGCCTAGGTGAATTTTCTATGAATAAATAAAACCCTTTCCTGTTGTATGGTTACTCTATACTTTCATAAAGCCTTGGAAATTTGGTAGTACTCCCGCTCCATTGTATACCATTTTATAAGGAACTCTATTTTCTTCCAGACCTTATTTATTCAGCTCACACTTTGACTAAACAATTTATATTTGTAAAACTTGTGAGGTATAGTCACAGAAAAAAAATATTTGGCTCTGTGACAAACCTGCAAGGTCAGAGAGCAAGCAATATCTTAGGGCCTGAAGATTTTATATCTCAACATGTAGGTTATGCTAAATATGGAACTTATGTATACATTCTAAGTTCCTGAAAATCTAATTTTTCTCTAACAAAAAAAATCCTCTTGAAAATAGTTAATATCCACTTATCTTCAGTCTTATTAACATCAGCAGTAATATATAAAGTATAGCCTAGAACATAGAAGCTGGAAGCCTTTCTGGCAATGCCCATTTTAAAAAACAGCTATAAGGAACTACTAAACTACCACATAGCCCAACAGTCAGAAATAATTCCTGAAAGGTACAGAACTCTAAGATGAGATTTTATTGGAAATAATTTAGATATAAATATTGAGTAATCAGAAGCTTACTGTGTCGCAGTATGTTTCTCTCTGTATCTGTGTCTATGTTTGTGTCTGTCTGTCTTTCTCTCCCCCATGTGTGTATGTGTATGTGTGTATGTGTTATTCATACATATGTGTGTATGTACGTGTGGGTATACATACCTGTCGAGGCATCTTCAGTTGTTTCTCACGAGATGCCTGCTATTTGAGACAAGGTGTGTCACTGGGCTGAGATTATGGAGTAAAGTAGGCTGGCTGACTACTCAGCCATAAAAAACAATGAATTTATGAAATTCTTGGGCAAATGGATGTATTTGGAGGATATCATCCTTAGTGAGGTAACCCAATCACAAAAGA
>NC_034594.1:83460726-83498053 GCF_900095145.1 Mus pahari | reverse complement strand
AAAAAAAAAAAAAGAAACACCATAGTCCAACACACCGATTTAATCTCCTAAAAGCTCAGGACCAGAGAAATTAGATGGGCTGTCTAAGGATGCATAGCTAATGAACAGTGAGAAGTGTAGCCCTGTTCCCTTTACTATGAACACAAAATTCATGGTAAGTGTAACTAATGGTCTGTAGGATTTTGATGGTAAGAGCAAGATTGAGTAATATAGGACTTACAAAAGAATTTTAAAAGGTGGATGAGGAAGAAGTAGAGGATGTGACAAGAGGAGAACACCATTGTTCTTTGTCCTATGAAAAGTACCTAAGATCCCTTGCTGGTCCTCTCTGATGACAGTTCTGAACCTCACATTATGAAGCTGCTGGAAACAGAATATGACAATGTCATTGTCTCCCAGCACTTCTTTCCTTACCAGAACCCTTTTCTGAGGAAGTTGTTATGTCAGAGGGGTTCTGAAGAGTAAGGTGTGCTCAGAGACTCATGTGTCCCAAAGCAGAGAAAGGAGCTAAAGGCACATGGCATGCTGACAGGCAGGAGAACGGGTTATAGAGAGGGCATAGACAAACCATTAGTTCCACGTATCAAAGTCGCATTGTCAAGCCACCCTGTATGAAGGGTTAGAAGGAGTAGGATTCAATTATTTTAATGCTTTATTTCCCTTTGTTAAATTGGCAGATACGACTTGGTAACTGGCAAATCCAGACATGACTGGAGGACAGAAATCCACTCATGTTTTTCACAACTCAAAGTAGAACAGTCAAAGCTTCCTTGATATTAATGATATCTTCCTCTTAGTCAATCAAACTTTAAACCAGTTCAATGTGAAATATCTGACTTATTCAGAAAAATGCTAAAAGAACAGAACCTTACCTGTTATCCCAAGTTTCAAGTAGAGGTCTTGGTAGTTTGTTAGGCACTACAATAACAAAATTGTAAACATTTTTTTAATCAAAGAAATATTTACAGTACCTTATTTCCCTCTCCTGGAGCAAACTTGACAAATTGTGCCTTTAGGAAAAGACAGTGGCTGAAAAGTTAGGTAACTTTTAACTGAAGAAATATAAAGAAATAAACATAGCCCCTCCTTCTTCTGAGCCCCACCCTGATTGACTTTCACAAGCCAGAACACTCTTCCTTTTTCAGGCTTATCTTGGCCAAAATTTCAAAGAGCTCAGAGAGGTAGACAGGCGAGTTCTTGCCTGAATTATTAATTACCAGCATTTTCCATGCAAGACTGCATGCAGAGACATGAATTCTGACAAATTGTAACTCATACATTCCAAGCCAAATCCCTGCTGTAGGTTGTAAACTAACAGCAATTATTATGGTTTCCACTGATATGTTTCTAAGAAAAAAAATAAAGAACAGTTTCAAATGAAATAATAATGGGCCATAAAATGGAAAACATTATCAATGCATGATTTGCTGCTGATCTGCTAAGGTATCCTTTAAAGAGTCCTGTGAGAAACACATAGGCTTAGTTCTGCTCTCTCTTGCAATACTACAACAGAACCCTGGGTGTGACTTGGATCAGGGTCAGTTCCTCTATCAACCGGAACAAGACTTCCGTTACTATTTTGGATAGCTTAGTTATGTGGAACATTGCTCACCATTTTCTGCTTTCCTTGGTTTCCCCCACTAGCCTTCATGTGACCATTTTTCTTTATCACATAGGAAAAAGCAAGAGAACACCAGTGTCACTGTCAGGCATGTAGAGGAATGGTGATGAGAATGAAGAGAGTTATGGGAATACTATAAAAACCCAGAGGACCAAGAGCCCTTTCCATGCACTGATGGTTCCAGTTTTCATACATATACAGCTCTTCTGGTAAACTGAAGACTGCTATGGAGGCCATAGTAAAGTAGAACTCTAGATTGCACAAGTGTATGAAGCTTGTGGTAGGAAATTTGATGTGTCTACTGAGCCTGTAAAGAGCAGATATGATTATCCATTTCCAGCTGTATTTTTAGCTCAATGCATCGTACAGAGGCTCCAGATAGTCAGACCACTGATTTGACTGACAACAGCTCAGCAGGCTAACTAGGGCTGTATCCCTGTTGAGCCAGAGGCTTGTTCTGGTAGTTTATGCTGCTTATGTTGATATCTAGGTACTAGTTATCTAGTGGTATATAGATATATAAACATATTTATATCTAGATTCTGCTGGATGAACCAATCTCTTCATCTTTTCCAAAGTCATGAGACAAAGGTGTTCTTATTCTTCTCTATAAACCTTTATATTTCTTTCCTACTTAATTAAAATTTCTACTTAAAAATGTACTGTCTATATCAATTGAATCATGCTTGTGTGTTATTTTGTTTCCTATTAGGGCAAAAAAGAGCAAGTACTGGAACCTGGTGGTACAGACCCCTAATACTAACTATTCAGGTGGCCAAAGCAGAAGGATTACATGTTCAAGGCCAGCCTGGGCAACTTAATTAGTCCTTGTTTCAAAAATACTTACACTGGGTTGAGCTCAGTGGTAGAATGCTTTCTTAGTATATGTGAGGTAACAGGCTCAATAGCTAATACCACAAATAAATAAAAGATGAATGAGAGTAGAAGGAGAAAGAGAGAGGGAGATGGAGAGGGAGATGGAGAGGGACAGGGAGACAGAGAGAGTGAGACAGAGAGAAAAGGAGGGATAAAGAGAGGAAGAGGGAGGGAGAGGGAGAGAGAGGGAGGGGAGGGAAGGAGAAAGAGAATGTGAAGTAATATAGTGTAATTACTTTATTGTGATAATTTTGTTTTTGTCATTGCTGTTTATTGTGTATGTACATATGGCATTATGCACACATGTCACTAGTAAGGTAGAAGAATAGGAACAAAAAGCACAAGAAGTAGGGATGTAAATAGAGCCACTCCTTTTAGTCACACAGTAGTTATGTTTAGACAAATTATTAGGTATTTCAAAACTTTTAGAAACAGAAAATATGTAAGTACCAAAAAAAAAAAATCATTTCAGTAGAAACCCAGAAGGAAATAGGGAGAATCAACCAGGAACAGTTGAGTGTGTAATGCCAATGGCATCTTAGTCTCTGATGTGAAGCTATCTAAATATCATAAACTGGGAAAACAAGGAAATTGATCCTCACTTGACTGCTAGCATGCTCAACTTCTATCGGTAGTCTTTATCCTGCTCTTCAGCTGGCTACCTTCTCATTTTATTCTTCCTTGGTCCAGAAATAAGAGCTCTGCTCTTTAATCTCCCTACAAGGGAGCCTACTCTGATCATTAGGTCTCTACCCTGTTTAACCTACATTGCACTGTCTTCCAAACATTCTGTTTCCTTCAACGGATGCCTCAAAGGACTCTGACATAAACTGTTCTGAATTGCTATGTGTCTTTCTTGCTATGAGAAAGGGGCTCTGGTCAATTTTTCTACAACCAGTCTGTGGTGGTTTAAATAAAATTGGCCCCAAAGGCTCAGATATTTGCACGCTTCATTAATCCCTAGTTGATGAAGGATTAGAAGGTGTGGCCTTGTTGGAAGAGATTTGGGACTGGGTATGGGCTTTGAAGGTCAATGTATCTCTTGCTCTCTACCTGTTCTGTGGATCAAGATGCAAAGCTCTCAGCTTCCACTCCAACAGCATACCAGCATGCTTGCCACCATGCTTCCTCTAAGATGATAATGGACCAAGTCTTTGAAACTATAAGCAAGCCTGATTAAATGCTTTCCTTTATAGGAGTTCCCTTGATCATGGGAACATAGAAGAGTGAATAAGATACCACATATCTTACTTAGGGTTTCTTGGGGAAGAAAGGGTTGATTTCAGCTTATAAATTCCATAGCAGAGTCTAGGAAAGGCAGTAAAGCAGGGCAAAAACTTGGAGTCGGGCTGAAGCAGAAGCCATAGAGGAGGGCTGCTTCCTGCCTTGCTTGTTCTGCTTTTTTATAGAAGCCAGGACCCCTTGTTCAGGAGTGACTTCACCCACAGTGGTTTGGACCCTTCCACATCAATCATCAATCAACAAGATTGTTAGATGAAGTGGTGCACTCCTGAACAAACCACGCCAAGCCAGGGCAGGTCTTGCAATGCACAGAGCAACAACCAGCCTATCAAACTTGGACAAACAATTCTAAAACAAAAATGCAAAATAAATCTTTGAACTTTATTGTCTCAGGTATTTTGTTACAGTGATAGAAAGATAACTAACAAACAAGGATTGCTAAGTATTATGCTCTGCATGGCTAATGGAGAACAACAGATAGCAGTGGGTAAGTAAGCATGCTTACTTATGATGTAGTCCTAATTATAGATGAGTTGCAGATACGTACATATCATAGGCAATGATAGAGATATAACATGTCTTTTGCTAAGTACTGTTTTCTGGGCGAATATCATGGGGAAGCATGGAAGACTCATATTTTTCTTTCATTATTAAATTAAATGGCTGATTTTCTTTAAATGGAAAATTATCTAATTTTCTGCTTCTGTAGCATTACAGTTTCATTAAACAGAGGACAACAATTTGTAAAACAACCATTATATAAATAATAAATAACACTGTAAAAACTAAAGTTATAAAGACAAAGCAGTAATAAGGACAAACTAAATAGACACCATCTGATTTTAGGAAACAAAATCATTAATAGAATTATACTGTAAGCATTGCAGACTGTTAGACAGTTGCTTTTAGGTTTATATTTAGTGTATAGCAAAAGTATAAAAACGTGTAGGAAAGTATTTAAACTTGGCACTTGAAGAAGCAATTCTGAGGCTTACAGCTCATGCTACAAAACCTCATGTGGAAATAGGTCTTCCCCTTTTAGGGTGAGGAGAATCTACCAACAAATAGTATTGTGTGGGTAATTTTGTCCATGATAAAGAAAAGAAAGGGATGATCGGCCACAAACTGTGGGCCACCATGGCCAGTTCTCCCTGTCATAACTGCCCCAGTCCCACCAGCTGCCACAGTGCCCTCCTCAGTGACATCTACACTGGCTTGATGGAACACCTCAGAAAGAAAAAGGTCATTCCTCTCAGACATTCCTGAGAAGTTGGCCTTGCTCTTGTTGAAGGCATCCTCCATGCCCATGCTTTGAAGAATGGACTTGAGTTCATAGCTTTGTGTCAGTTTGAACTTGGGAATGTAGACCACAACATCATCTTCATCCAGTGTGTCTTTGCTGATCCACTTGTTGAAGTTAGCAAAGTTTATTTTACTTTCCAGCTGCAAAGCACAAAGAACAAACAAAAAGGGAACTTGAGAGAGAGAAACAGCTCAAAGTCTAACACTAAAAATCAGTTGCTGAGTGGCTGGAGAAATGGCTTAGTAGTTAAGAGCATTGGTTACTCTTCCAGGGAGCCAGGGTTGATTCCAGGCACCCATGTGGTAGCTCACAACCATAAGTAGCTTCAATCTCAGGGGATTCAATGTCCTCTTCTAGCCTCCATGATAACTGCACACATGGAGTATACAGACATTCATCCAGGCAATATAGCCATAAATATGAAATAATAACAACTGATATTTTAAAAAATAAATTACAAAGCTGAGTGTAATGGTGTGTGCTTTTAAATCCTGTACTCAGGAGGAAGAAGTAGGTAGATCTCTGTGAAACTGTGAATTCAAGGCCACCCTGGGCTATTCCAGGCCAGCAATGGTTACATACTGAATCTCTGTCTCAATATATATGATATATATCATAACACACACACACACACACACACACACACACACACACACACACACACACACACACACATATATGTCCTCAGAGGTGGAGCTCCATGAGTCCCTCTACTATCCATACTGGGTTTGTTTGCAGGGGTGGGGTGATCTTGACCCTTTGTAGGCCTTGTGTTGGAACTCACACATTCTGCGAATTCAGGTATGCAGCGGCCCTGTCATTTCCAAAAACACTGATGGCTACTATGGAAGAGAGAGTTGGATTTCTTCATGGATGCAGTTCCTAATAGGCTGCCCCTGCTCCAGTGGATAGTCATATATCCATGCACATTCAATCAGCACATAGCAGACTCGGTGAAATTTAAAAAATGAGTATGTGAAGCTGATCAGAAAAGTGGTGAGAGGGTATGAATGCAGTGGCAGTGGCAGAAGGAAGGAGTGGATCTTATCAAGGCACATTATATACATGTATGAAATTCTCAAACAATTAATAAATTGTAAAAATGAGTTCAAAAGAAAATGAGTCCTTAGCCCTACACAAAGAACTATAGGCAGCTAAGAATGCTGAGTGACAGAAATGCTCTTCCTTAGGGAAGAGCACACAGATCAGTCATCTAAGACCAAAGGGTCAGTCCCGAAAACATATATACCTGTAACATTACGCAGAATGAGCAAGCTGTAGTTAAGACTATATATGTGGATATCTATCTGTGTATATAGATATAGATGTAGATGATATGGATATTGATATAAATATAGATATAGAATACATGAAACAACAATTAATGAAAAATTAGGCCTTGGGTTTGAAAGACAGCACATAAGGGCATAAGGAAGGGTTGAAGAGAGGAAATAGAAAGAAATGCTGCAGTTATAATCTCAAAAACTAAAAAAGTAATAATTAAATGAAGTTACTGTGTTTAAAATTTAATGAACTGGACAAATGTTGTAAGCTAATAGCATAAAGGAGGTAAATTTCAGTTTTTGAAAGTTTGTGACATAGCATATCAATTGACTCATCGATTTCTATAACAAATTACACTCCATTTCCATGTCATAGATACTTATTTTGAACAAAGGAAAGTTTGATGGCAGATTTGAAATTGTAATGCATTACCAATTCCAAGCCAGTGGACGCATCTTCAATCTTATCAGGAAGTAACAGGAACATGCTGATGTTTCCAATATACGGGAGTTCTAGGATCTGAGTCTTCAGGTCCTTTATGTATCCAATGTTCAGTTTTTCGCGAAGGAACATCATCTGGACAGGAATGCTCTCATGCTAATATTGTTATAGAGTAAAATATGAAAGTCAATTCTCAGATATTTGAGATATTTACACCAAGACTAAAATGCTAAATGATTTCTGTTTCAATGCTATTAAGGAAATGTGTTATCTTCAATCAACAAAGCAAATTATTTGTATATTGTTGGCTTCTCAACTACTTGAATTAATGAATTTTTTAACTTTATAAGCAATGATTTATAAGATAATTAATAATAATAATAATAATAATACCTAAAATGAATCAAGAACTTAGATAAATCTTATTGAATATTTACAACATTCTTTTGAAGTAGGTATTGTTATAAATTTAAAGATATAAAACATAACACATGGATGATGTTCATGATATAAATATAGAACTAACATGTAAGTCCAGGCTTAAATTATAAAACCATGGTCTTCATTTCTATCCACATTGATTCTTAGGAAATTATTGAATATACTCAGTAGCATGAAAGAGTCAGTGCCAAACATTCATAAGCTGTAACTAGTAAGTTGTAAGAAAATTAATGAACAGACTCTAATGTTTTCTGTATCTTTGTAAAACCTTAAATACATGTTAGGAAAATGCATCTTGTCTCATACCGAGTTCACACGGAAAGGATAAAGCCCATTAAGTTTCTTCTCAAATGGAGTTTTCCACTTTCCTTTGAAGTAGACAGCATTCACCAGCACCATCTTGGTGTCTTCATCTACAGATCCTTCAGGTAGAAGGTTTGGGATTTCACCTTCAGAAGACACAACACATGTTTCCATTTTATAATAAAAAGTGTAAACAAATATTTAAAGTGTAACTTTTATAGTATCTGGAAAGATTTTTACTTCCTTTTATATTATTTTCCAAAGTTTTTCTCAGTAGTCTTAGGTTTATTCAACCCAGAAGGAGGTGAAGGAACATTCATTGGACAAATTTTAAGGGAATAAGGGTGAATTCAACAAGGGTTTAATAAGAAAAATCAAAATTTTTCTATGTAGAAAAAAAGAGGAAGAAAAATTCTAAAGCTTTACCTTTGGTTTGAGTCTTGACCCAAGAATTAATCTTTTTCCTAGCTTCTTCAGCACATTCAAGGAAGTCTACTGCTTCTGGTTCTGTGGAGTAGTATTTCTTAGAGCGTTGGATATATTCCTTTAAAGCAAGAAAACACCAAATGTTATATACAGCATAATGTGGATAAGGACTAGAGTGACAAATTACAAGCTCCAACCAAACTAGTGAGACATGGAGAGATGGGAGTTGAGATGGCAGGGCCAGGTGTAGAACAAGGTAACAGTGTCTTCAGCTGGCACTCCAGGCCCAGCTCCAGCTGCCCTTTGCATTAAAGACTAAGGACAAAGGGATAGCTTGGGGAATAGAGGAGAATAGCAGTCACATCATTGCTGCTCTTTTGCATGGAACATCCTCAATAAGGGTGCATCCCTTAAAAACCCACTTGCAATTCTGACTCTGCTCCCAGGAACTGTGAAGCAGTTCTTTGAAACTGAGATACATGCTGACTTTGGAAGAACTTCACTTACTTCTTTGAATCTTGCAGACTTCTCTCCAAACAGCTTGTTTGCACTTTCTAATAAATAATCTCCCTGTGGTGTGTTGATTGTTGAGCTGAGAGAGGAGAAGGCTGAATGGATTTTATCTCTTGCTTGTGCCTTAATAAAAGGAAGATTTTTTTTTATTTATAACATAGTACTATTAACAAAAGTATCCTAAAGGAATAACATTTTCTCAACACAACAATAAAGTACTGTACTCATGGGTGTTTTTCTAGTCCACCAAAGTTAAGATTTTTATAAGAATGGTGTTCAACAAGACTTCAGTGATGCCTCTCATCTTTGATTCCAGCAGAGAGGCAGAGACACAAAACCTGAGTTCAAGGCCCATCATAGCAACACAATGAGCTCAAGGCAAGCTTGTTTGAATACCTCATCAAAAATAAAGAAAACAAACATAAAAAACACAAAGCAAAACAAAAACCCAACAGCTAAAATAAACAAAACACAAAGCGAAAACAAAACAAAAACTCAACAAGTAAAACAAACAAAAAAACCACTACCACCAGCAAAACAGAACCAGAAATGTGGCTATAGATATGATGAGGTAAGGCTCTAAAGGTACATTTTAATTTGTTTAGAATTCTACTATGTGTATACAGATGTGATGAGGTAAGGCTCTAAAGGTACATTTTAATTCATTTAGAATTCTACTGTGTCTATAGATTAGACTCAATTAGAAATAAGGAACTCCACTGCCCCAAAGAAATATAGGTTCCTTTGAAGTTTGTAAACTACAGTATTTCTAAAGAATGTTTAATATATTACAAAATAAGACACACTCAGAGAATCTAAATTATAGTATTGTAACTATAGTTAGTGAGATTGTACTATTTTTGAGGTTTGTGATAAAGATATGTTTAAATGGTGTTATACACACATACACAAACACAAACATACTAGAGATCACATGTGTGGTTATTTCACTATATAGAGAGAAATATATTACACATATACATACAAACACATATACATATATACTCAAGTTCCCAAAATATGTATACTTTTACTTTCCAATTACAAAGTTCTCAATGAAACTCTAGTGAAAAGTTACCAAAATGGATATAGCCTTAATAGGTTCTCATTTTACAAGGTAGCCTCTACAGTAGAATAACCAGAGCTTTAGAAATTCACAAAATAAATGAGAAATCAAAGGCTCAACTTGTAGTCTATAAATGGTGTGATGGACTGGCTCACTCACAACATCAACTGGGCTAGAATGTAAGACTAAGGTCTACAATGTTTCAGAAGACATCATAGAGGCTTTCCCTACCTAATCTATCCTACAGAATACCAGGTGGAGGGTGCACCAGGATATCCAGGAATGAAAATTCAGGTGACATATTCTTATAATCTAATCATGGGCCTGATTGTGTAAATCAGTTACCAAAAGTTTATTCTTAGACAATTTCTCTAATGTAACTAGGCTGTAGATTTTTAAGGACATAGGATATAAAAAAGGTATTACTTCATATAATAGATAATAAATGGACAAATAGGTATACTATCTATAATAAATTAGAAAGATGGGTGGATAAATAAGTTAATAGTAGGTAGGTAATAGGTAGATAGGCAGGTAGATGATAGATAGATAGATAGATAGATAGATAGATAGATAGATAGATAGATAGATAGATAGATAGATATAACAGGTAGGTAGATATAGTCAGATAAATAGATGATAATTAATATGATAGTCATTAGGTAGATGAAAATAGATGATAGATATAGAATAGGTAGATGAATGTAAAAAACAAACAATAAGTAGCTAGATAGATGACAGAGTATTCATAGATAGTTGGGTGGGTTGATGGATAGATGGATGATAGATAATAGATTATAAGTAGATGGTGTTGTCATTGGACTCTCAAGCAGTCACTAAGGTTATGCTTCATTATTTCGTATTATCCTCTTTCCTTGTGAAACTCCTATCCATACTTATGGGTATAAGAACGCAAATAATCTTGTAACACATCAAACAACACTTTTCAAATACATAATATATACATATATATGTATAGTTTATACACACATACACACAGATATATGTAGTTTTGTATATAAATGGCAGTTGTATATATATGACATACATATTTCAGAAGACTGAGATAGAATTGAAAACAACCATGATGGAAAAGTTAACTCTTCTAGAATCTGTCCTAGCTCTGTGCCTCATTACTGGATGTCCTAAGGATATTTATCACAGCACCAAATCTGAGTGTCGTATCTATGGATGGGAGAAGTGTGCTACATTTCTTCTCAGTTCAACACTATGACTTTGAGACAACAGATAGACTACAAAATAAATATGAAGATCCAAGCCAGGTACCTGTAAAACAGCACTAGGATAATTGTCTTTCTGTATCTCTTGTGCGAAATCACAGCCACTGAAGTTCTCTGGGTTTCCTGGGGTGATGCCATAGCTGCCAATTTTGTTAAACTGCAGCACCTGCAATCAGAATCAGGAGGAATGATGACAGAGTCATAGAAAATTACTTCACTTCAAGCTAATGGTTCTGGTACCTCTCGTATAGCATTTCTCAGCCTGTGGGTTGTGACCCCCTTGGGGGTTGAAAATCCTCTCACAAAGACCTAAGACCTCTCACCTAAGACCATCAGAAAACACAGATATTTTCCATTACAGTCCATAGCTTGTAAAATTACAGTTATCAAGTAGTGAAAAAAATTATAGTTGCGGTCACCACAACATGAGGAACTATATTAAACAATTGCAAGAAAATTGATCTAGATGTTACCATATCTGGTTCTCTGCCTTTGTATGTAGAAAAGAAACACAGACACTCCTTGTGTATCTTAAAAATCCATGAGGTGCTTGATTCTAGTTTCTAGAGTGGACATTGTAGAAATAAATTTTATTATGAGATAATTTATAATGACTACCCTGAATTATCCAAATTTTATGGCATTCACAAATCATGTTGAAAAACACCAATATTTAATATTGTATTTTTAGTTTTTAGCTTTTACTTGTTAAGTAAGCAATAGATCTAGTGTATCCACTTTTTTCTGAAGCCGTTTCTCCTACTGAATACATTTTAAGCTGAAAAAAGTTAGAAACCATAGTGAGCTTTAACATGAATATAGGCCACATAATTAGCAAGGGTTACCCAAGATAAGTTATTCACATATACTACATGCACACAGAGGCAGAAATTAATATCTGTGTCAGGGGGCAATTTACAGGTATCTGCTACACTGAATCTCTTTCACTGTAAGTAGGTAGGTTCACACAGCCCTGTGAAGATGGGGGGTGTAGACTGGCCTCTGCAAAGGTAGATCAAGCACCTTTTTCATAAAACTGTCACCAACTCAGCTTATTCTTCCAGACTTATATTCACGGGTCCTCCTACCTTTGATGTCTTTGGGGATCTCTAACCCTGAAACACTTCTTCATGAGGCCCATAGTGAAGAAGAAACCTACTGGTAAATTAGGCTGGTAATTAGAGCCTTGTAATGAAATAGGCAACCATACTGAGCCTTCTGTTGTTTTTTTTGTTTTTTGTATTTTTTTTCTCAGCTCTCTGAGTCTCCCTCCCTCCTTCTCCCTTTCAAAGGATTATTTCCTGTACAGACTTTCTGGTTTTCCTACTTTCAAAAACAATTGACCCTTATATTGGGGATTTCCTGGAGAGCAAGCAAGCTTCTCTGAATACCACAAGAGACACCCCCTCACTGGGGACAGTGTCTCTTCCAAATTTGAATGTGAGGTGACTAAGGCACATGCAGGGGTTCAAAAAGGTAGCAAAAGAAACAAAAACAAAAACAAAAAGGTAGCCTGTCTGTGACATGATCACAGACTCACTCTAAACATAGAGCTGACAAACATCTCTTGCCTTCAAACTGATCTCCTGTAGACCTGTGATGTCTAGGGGATTTCCCACTCTATTCTGTTTTTCTCTTCTGGTATAATAATATTACATCTTCTAGCTCACCATTTACCAAACTGGTGTACCACTTATCTTATCTGTAAAACAAGTATGATAGTTATGTCACAGGATGCTGAGTTATGTTAGTTCCTGAGCAATATTCAGAAAGGTCATTTATAAGAATTAGAATTAATAAGATTTATCTATTACTACAGTTAGTTTCTAAATGCTTTCCCACTTTATAGATGAGAAAAATTGAGATTCAGAGAGTTTCAGTGCCCTTATACACTTAGCTGAGGGCAATGGTAACATTTATAATATAAATCACATCTGTCATTGACCTACTTAATCTAGATAATTAATCTAGGAGGAAAGCAGGAAAGTCAGATAGGGCTGCTTGACTAAATTAAAGGAAGTCTCTTTTTATTTAGAAACTAAATAAAAGTTAGCACTTGAATTAAAAAATCTCTTCATGCAGCAAAGTTTATAAGAAAATTGCATGGTCCCGCATTCAGAAAGAACTTTCTTGATTTAGGAAGTGTCTCTGTTTAGAGTGAGCACTAGATGAATTTTTCTTCTAGTAGATCAAAATCATTTTTAGCAACCCAGAACAACTCAGATCTTCGTGTAATATTTGTGATCTAACTATATTGTTCCTGGTCTTTCACACTTAACAGTTAAAATAACTAAAACTACCTAAGGTAAAATGTGACTTACTAGGTTTTCTCAAGGCAGAGAAAATAAAGAGGAAGAAATGTTGTACAACTCCACTACCATCAGAGTTAACAATTGAGTTTTGTTACAAGATAGGATGTTTAAAAGGCCACAAACATAGAGAAGAATCTACCTTCAGACCTGCAGTATGATTGGTTTGTGTTGTCTCTGTGTAACTTTGTACTGAAAAAAAGGGCACACTCAAAATGGTTCACTATGTTCCTGAGAAGAATGTATTTATGCTCACATAAATTCTTGTGGGAAAAATTTTCTCATGGGAAAGCAGGAAGGAGCCCGTGGCATTTTGGTGTGACTGAAAGCACAATGCATGCTTGTACTCAAAAAAATATATTGTTAATATTTGCATGCATGAGAATGCAATGAAAATTTAATTATAAGATTTCCACTTTCATGTCTCTGACATAACAAGTCACAGGATTGTGAGAAATTTAAACACTGTGTATGAATCCTCAGGTGTGTTATAGTATGTATTTTAAGTAGTTCTGAGGCATGGGAAAGAGCCCGCTCTGTGAATCTGACATTCATCCAGGAAGGAAATGGAAATCTTGACACATACATCTCTGGCAATGATGTTTCACATGCTATCCATACTGATGTCAAAGACTGGGTGTCTAGAGTATCCAAGCCTCACTCTGTAAACGTAGTTTCACAGTTGGAATATGTAGGGAAATCCATTAAAGCTATATCTAACAATGCATCTCTCTGTGTGCTTTTTTTTTCTTCTTTGTGGCTCTGACTTGAAACGATCAGGAAACATTTTTTATAAGAAAGGGAAAGAAACCCTACCCACAGTGGCCAAGTGTTAAGAGAGAGCCTCAGCTGGAAGTTAGGAAGCCATGGGGAACACATTGCCAGGAATCTCATCTGTACAATGCTATTTGGCTTGAAACCAACTGAAGTAAAGTATACAAAACATTTGCTTTGCAAAGTCTGAACGTGATATGATTTAAAGAAAGATTTTATTGGTAGCTGTCTTCATCCTTGTAAAGATGCAGCTGTCTTTCTTCTGTTTGCAGAAAAATAGTTTCCTGATTTGGACATTTTATCAGTTTAAACATACAGAGTCCGTATTGTAATGGCTGGTGATGATAATCATGCCACCATTCCTGTTTCCTTAGACTCAAGGTGAGCTGAACAGAAAACAGGAGCAAGCCTACCATGCAATTCAGAAAACATGTGGTTCTGATGGGAGGATTAAAGCGAACTTACTTTGGCCATCTGCTGTTCTGTGTTAGCCCCAGCACCGAGGAAAACAATGGCCAATGTTGATGAGATGCTCCACGGAGAGATAAAGATGTTCTGGGTAGAGTTTGATTTTTCTATCTGCTTAAAGAGATTGAGGGCAAATACGGTGTTTGCCATGGAAAGTTCTTCCATTGTTTCAATCTAGAAAGAAAATGGGGAAAGAAAATTTCTGTATGATGCTGAAGTCAGCAGAGTAGTACACAGGGCCCTGCCTAAAGCTCCCTTTCTGACTTTCCCCTTAGAACAAACAGCTTACAGTCACCAACCTTGTGCAACTCGCTGTACACTGACAGAACATTCCCCATTACCATCCGGAAATTTGAACGAGTTTAAACAGGAAACCCTGCCCTTTCATTTTCTGCAGACTTTGTAAACTATGTAGCCAATCCTGAGAGGTGATGATCAATGTTATGTGGAATGACACTTTGTGATAGTCATATAATGTTAAGAACAGTAATAAAAATAACACCCACTGATTTCTTAATGTCAACATTGAGACCCAGCAGACCATAGACACTAAACTGTACTAGATATTCTACTTCTATAATCATTTAACCTTTACTGAAATCCTGTGAGGAAAAGAACTTTTATACTCCTGTAAAAAGAAACTGCTGTTACACAAAAGCTAGTTGACCATGTCATCAATATCAAAGGGTGGGAGGGGAAATGAAAGTCAGGAAACTGACCTCTAGGGTCACTGTCAACCTCCCTGTTTCACACATATTCACATCACACATACCCACACAACATCCAAATATGAACATATACAGAATATTATACACACATCCAAATGGATGCCACTTGTACACATTCTTGTTGGGCTCAGGTGAGTCTGTCAGCTTTAACTTCTCTATTTTTTAAAGTGTGTAGACTTGTTTGAGGGTTGGTATATGCACCCAGATCCCACCATCCCCACAATATATTCACCACTCATGGCTCAGCCTTACTTTAAATAGACTTCCTGTGGACTGGAAAGTTCTCTTTGGTACCTTCCTCTCCTGTCATACAAACCCAGGTGCTCACAAGAATTCAGGGATAATCCAATAGGAGACACACAATATGCTTAATTTGTAGCTATCTAAAAATAAAGGACAGGCACACCTTTCATGACTAAAGGCCCTGTGTGCAGCTGGATGCTTGGACACACCAAAGGGTGTATGTGTACAAAGGGATGTTAGGTAAACACCATTTTCCTAGCTGTCTATTTTTCTTTCATCATCATATAAAATAACCTATAATTATTGAAATAAATAAATATACCAAACGATGACAACACTCAGGTCTTTGTAAACTTTCTGGGAGAAAGAGTTTCCAGAACTAGAGGGTAGTGGGGAGTTTCCTGGATGAAGCAAGACTGTAGCTACTGTCTTGACTGTCTACAGAAGTGCTATGGAAAAAAGAAGAATTGGCTCCAAAAGCTGTCATTTATAACAAAATGCTAGTGCATTTTGTAAAGACAAATTAAATGAATTAAACTGTGCTCCTTAAATACTTTTCCATCCCCTTGGCTCTTCATTTAATTTATGAGTGTGTGTTGGGGCAGGGGGCACATAAGTACGAGCAACAGTACACACATCATAGATGAGGGCACATGGAGGTCAGAGGACAACTTTATGAAGCCAGCTTTCTCCTTCCATGTCTACATGGGTTCTGGGGACAGAACTCAGGAAACCAGGCTTGTATGTTGCACCAGTACTTTTGTTTAACTTTTTTGTGACTCTACGGGGTGGATATGAATGACTGTTTTACAGACCACATTCAAAAGCTCCTGGAGGTTTAGCAGCTTTTCTGGGGTCCCACAGTTCACTGTAATATCACAAAGGTGCAGGCTAACATCTGCTACTGAATTCTGGGTAGTAGAATATTTCCAGGGATGATGCAAGCCTTCACTATGGCTTTCAGCTTTATGGAACTGATATACTGAGAAATAAGGGAAAGAGGAAGTTTGAAAAAGGAAATCAACAAAGAAGCATATCTGCATTTCCCCTTGGAAGTTTACTCATGTAAAAGAAAGCAGTTTTGCTTTCCTTCTTGTTTTAACACAGATGCCAGATTAAGGCAAGTAGTTCAAAAATTAAATTCTCCTCCAGTGACTTAAAATTATAATAGCACTTCATGCATAGGCTTCCTTAAAACATTTCTTTAAAATTATGAATAAATTGTCCTTCTGTTTCTGTGTGAAAATTCAAATAAGGGATCAGCAGTAGGAGAATATCTGCTCCAGGAGAGTACACTCTGATGTCCCCTATTCATAAATCTGTGCAACAGTCTGTACAGTCATACTTTAGCACTACAAAAGCTTAAGTGTCAAGACAATCCACAGAAGGGACACACAATACCACACTAGGACTTCAGGTAACTTGATAGAGAACAAAAGGTTGCTAAGTTGAGTGAAATTGTCCCAGATCTATTTACTCCTTTATGAGTTCATCTGAGTCTGGGGATGTAACTGAGCACTAGCTGTGCAGTGTCCTGTGCTCACATCTCTAGTTTACCAATAAATAAAAACATTGAGCCAAACAACGTGAATTATTTTGTCCTAGAGAGGTGGACCTTGAACTCAACATGTAGCCAAGGATGCTCTAGAACTTCAGATCCTCCTTTGTCTGCCTTTCAAGTGCTGAGATTACACCTGTGTGCTTCCCAACCAGATCTGCATAGCGCTAGGGATTGAATCTGGGCATCATGCATGCCAGGAAAGCATTTCACCATCTGAACAGCAACCCTTGTTCTCAAATTCTATTCTTAAACGATGTGTTGTTAATTACATTTACATAAAAATGGTAGTTAGTGTCTTTACTGCAATTACCTAATTACTTCTGCCACATTTTTTAAAATGGGAATAATCACATATCCCACCTCCTTTGGGATTTCTGCTATAATAATGAAAATGTGAAGAGGTAATATTACAGAGCTAATTAATTTCAGCATCTGGACTTTTCCTATAAATTCTTCAAATAATATTTGAAAGCTTCCAACTAGTATACATATCCATATGGTCCCTGACTCTTGGACAAGTCCACATCGTACATTTGGATAGGATGAAGTTATAGCATGATGACAGTATAATAAGCCATACAACTCCATATGCTTCCAAATATGACACTATTATTAACATTAGGATGAATAAATGGAAATTATCTGCTGGGTGGGGCTCTCTCTTCTTTTTGTTGGTTCCTGTAATACAAGTTTGGCAAATGCACTGGTGAAACTTGGCAGAGGTGATGAATTTGGGAGGTACCATAGGCTCACTACCTGCTACACTCCCTCTCTGAATTAGACCTGGATGTTAAATTGGATTTTTCTGCAGCATTTCAAACATATTTTAGCACGTGTAATCACATAATAAAGATTTTTTTTTAAATTGTTTTCAGAACTTAGTAAGAACTAAAATAAGGCAGGAGTGACAAGGAAGTATACCATCAAAAATAAAACAAATTTCCCAGAAACTGGTAGCAGTATTTTAGTTGAGATTCCATAATGAATAATTATCTGCCTGCTACAGGTTAAATTGTTAGTTTGGTTAATCTATCAGCTAATTGACTTGATATTTCTCTTTCACAGAATTGATCCATTACAGAACTAGGTTAAGTAAATACTTTGTGATACTGGATTGTCCTGACCCAAATTTTTCCTTCATTTTTATAGGTTTAGGCTGTTAATTTTAGGTGAAAATTGAACTTCACATAACTATAAATATAAATAAATGACAAGAAATTATATTTATATAAAATATAATGCTTAATTTCAATTTTTAAGTATAAACATTTTAATATTTGTAGTTATTTATGTCTAAGTTTACATCGAAGCAATAGGTAATATAAAGCATACATATTATATAACCTGTTCAATACCATTATCATTGAAACTCCAATAAATGTACATTTCAGTTTGGCTAGTGATACATAGGCATCTGCTGACTTCTGAGATTCAAAATTAAGCAGTCATAAATTTAATTCAAGTCTTCAACCAAAATATCTTTAGTTAAACAAGTAAAAAAGAAAACATGGTTCCGTTCCTTTACTTACCCTCTACCAAGCTCAATACAGTAACTATTGCTATGAAGGAAGAGAGAAGAAAGACACCCTGGATTCACTAGAGATGCTCAAGGGAATTGCTGAAACAATGTACTACCTCGTTATCTTCTGAGCGGCTGACACACAGGAAATGCTCCTTGGAAAGCTGGCACAGTGTGGACGAGGTAATGACTGGTTTTATAAGACTCTGCCCCTCCCACGCAGCTCTTTTTTTAAACTTTTTAATTTGTATTCTTTGCATGATTCAACATTTTACTCATAAAGACATCATTAGAAAAGAAATGCTTGTTTGTAATATTCAGTTTAAGAAACAACTAGAGAGTGTGATGTCATTCAAAATTCAAGAATTTAGCAATTTCCAATTTAAATCTATTAGCTATAATCTGCACCTCTCACATTCATGTCTCCTCTTTTCTCACTGCATTCAATGGTAGCATGAATTTAATGATACTCAATCCACCTTTGGACAGCCACCATCTGTTGGAGTCTTTACAATAAAGGATTTGTGTGGTCTTTTCTTCCCTTTGGATCTACAGGGAATCAAAGGAACCGCCACACAAAAGAGGAAAGAGGAAAAACACACTTGATTTTTCTAATTTAATAATTATTTTAAACTATAATTTTTCTCAGGAATAATAACCTGAAATAACTCTGTGGTCAGCTCTAACCTACTGTCACAAGACACACCCAAAGAACTTTTCATATGACCTTGATCACACCGTTAGTCTTAACCTAACTTAAACAATAACAACCTACTTCTTATGTTGACTTATAATTGACAGAAACTTATGCATGCTAACTGTAATCTTGAGCACTCATTTTGGAAAAATTGCCAAATTTCTAAAAACACTAAAAATGTTAATTAAAAATAGACAAAAATTACACAAATAAATGTGATATGAATCCAAACATTTCCATACTGTCATAATTTATTAGGAAGAATTGGAAACATGTCTACCAGATCACTTCTCATTTCTTAATTGTACATTTCTATAAAAGCACATACATAGGAACATGGGAAGTGCCACACTTCTCCCCAGCATGCATGGGGAACTACATGCCTTTGACTGGAGAGCTGGGATGAAGAGTACACATGTCATGGAGACTGAGAGCAGAGATGGAGACAGTGCAAGCTCCTCTCTCTGTCTGTCTCCACAGAACCAGATTTAACTCTTACCTTACCTGGCTACTCCAGTCTCTGGTCACAGAAGAGCAGAGCAACTTAGAACCTTAGTATTAGAGGGCAAATAGTATAGTAGACAGGTTACTCTGTATCTTCCTGGAAGTCAAAAACAAAGTCACTTTTTAACTGATGGAAGACATCAGGTCCCATAATAAAATTAACTAGATACCTACCAGCAAGGATGATCTTTGAACTCTTTAGATTATTCCACTAAACCAAGGGGTGCACTTTGGGCTGATATGTACTCTTTACAAACTGTGATCTGTTCTTTCTCCCTGTAGATACTCAGTTGATGCTATTGTCTGGTGTACTCATTCTCTTTTTGGTTTCTGTCTCCTAGATAGCACCAACTGGTATATTTATGCAACCAGCTAAATGTTTTATCAACCATTCCCCATTTCCACATCAGCAACTGTTTCCTGAACATGTCAGATGAGCCTAGACTTTGTCCACACTTTGTCTCACTTCTTTTTGCAGGTTAGGTTATTTCTCATCTTTATTTATTCAATTGAAGTTCTTCTCCTCAAGGGAGACATCATTGTTTTTCCCACTGGTCCAAATCTCTGACTTCTATACCTTAGGATTTGATGATGCTTATTCTGATTCCTATAAGCCTCAAAGAACGTCTAGTTACAACTGCATCATTTAGAATTGAGCCTGAAGTACAAGAATTAAGTTTATCCTAGCTGCTCCCTCAAACTTGGGCTTTTATTCTTAGGTAGGTGATAGGATTAACCTATACCAGTAAGAACACTATGAAGCATAAAGTGGCTTCTTGCTAAATTATTTTTCGGCGAGTTGAGGACAGTGCTAAATCTCTCTAGAAAGGTCAGGTCATGTGGTGCATAAGGACAAAGATTGTGAAAGATCTGTTTCAAGTTCCCCTTTCTCCACTTTCTATTTGTATAATCGTGCACCTATCTCTCACCTTCTGTAAGCATTACTTTCATAACAATACCACACATCTGGGAATGATAATTGCTTAGATGACAAGCCAGCCTCTTCTGCAACCATTCCCTTCACTGCATTTGTATATTATTCAGATACACCTTGACCTCAAGGGATAACCTCTGTATAGTTTATGACTTCTGGGAGAATTGGGGGATGGGTAGGTTCTCAGAAAACAAAACAAAAACAAATTGCTCCAGATGAAAAGGGAATATTTAAGGAAAATGTTTATGCCCTATACCACCATCTGCTGCCATGTCAGTCACTTTGATTGTATGACTATGTGATACCAGAAGGAGCTGCAGCCATGTTATCCAGAGGGCAAGGCTGAAATTGTTTTCAGATGGCAAACCATACCCTTGATATCAGAGCTCCTCCAAACCAGCACCTTGAACCACTTAACTTCCAGTTTCTGGTATTCTTGTCATATGAAATTACTATATGCATTTATGTTAAGCATTGTTATATACACATGTACACACACACACACACACACACACACACACACATATATATATATATATATATATATATATATATATATATATGAGAGTCTTTTATGAAGAACAGATGAGACAATGCTTGCCCAGGATTTGCTAAACTGTGCCTTGTATAGTAAGGGCGGCATTTCATGAGCCAGCAGTGTGATTGTTGATTAAGTTTACAAGTGGCCTTCTAATCTACATTAGTACAATCTCACAAATTTAGCTTAATAAAGAATACCTTTCACATAACATACAATTAGAAAAGTGTAAAAGATAATATAGAAACAAAAATGAAATTAACTTATACTGAAATTGTCCTAAGGTGGAGAAAATGGGATTGATAAGACATACTTTGAGAAAAAGGTGAGATGAAGGAAAACAAACCACACAGAAGAAAAATCCCATAGGATAGAAAGGAAAGAGGGGAAAATCATAGAAATAGCAAACAAAGACTTGAATAGTGTCCTGACATGTGCCTGAAGAAGCAGAGGAGCTTGGGACTCACAGCAGAACTAAAATCCGACCTAAGACAGTCTACTCCAGAGAGAGAGAGAGAGAGAGAGAGAGAGAGAGAGAGAGAGAGAGAGAAAACTAGTAAAAAGGAGTTTATACCAGAAAAATCTGTAAATCTGAATGGAGAATTCAAATCATAGGAGACAAGCCAGAACACAGCAGCAGTAGCCTGGTTATATGTCCTTAGCCACAAAAGCCCAGAGTCCCTTTCCACTATTAAATGTTTCCATAACCTAAAATCACAATAATATATTCTTGGACAGATCATTCCTATGAAAGCTGAAAAGAGCAGAACAGGAGTCCTCATTCTTATTTTCTCTTCTAGGAAAATGTGTATGAAATAAGCAAAAGTAGAGAAAAAAGTTGTCAATTTATATATGTCTTAGCCTTTATAAATAAGGTATGTGCAGAAATATGACTTGAGAAAAAGATGCCAAATATGTTTATCTTACTCTAGATAATTATCATTTTTTTATACTTTAAAAGTATTTCTACATGTTACATTATACATAGACATTACTTTTATTTAGGGAATTCTTTTCTTGGTAAATTTTTTTTTCATTTGTTGAGAAATTTTTGTTTCTTTCTTTCTTTTCTGTGGTAATGGGTAGTGAACTTAGGATTTCATACGTGCCAGACATGTGCACAGCTATTGTGCTGTGTCTCCACCCAAGAGGCACTATTTAAAACCAGAAATATATCATTAAATAGTCTATTTTTAGTGCTTTCTCCTTGATTAACAATATCTAAACAATTATGTATAAAGAAAAAATATTTTTGAGCCAAGTTCTAATATTTTAATATAAAGGTTTATGTGTACTATGTTGTCAATTGCTTGTTGATAGAACAAACTGTGTAGTGTCTATCTCCCCTGATGGTTGGAAATGATGTTGGGCTCCTGAGTCGTGAGATCTTCAATGGTTAAGAGAGGTACTTGGCTCCCAGTAGGCACTCACTAATTGTTCAATGGTTTAGTAAGTACATAGCAATGGCTATGAATTTGTACTGTCTACACTTTGAGTGACCAATCATGAGCACTTTCAGAATTACCTAAACTGTTTTCTGATAGGTGGAGAATATACAAATTAGAAACATTCATTATTTCTACATTAGCAGAAATACCATAGAAATTACCTACCAGTTATTGAAAGTCAAAAAAAGAAATACAAAAAAATTCCACATAGTGATCTTATTTTACTGATCCTTCAGTAAGATACATTAAAACAATTTACAGTCAAGATTAACTGTAGAGAGAATATCTTGTGTATTTTATAGACACATCACCTTTCAATTAAAAAGGCTATGGCCTATGGCTTAGGCTGGAAGTAGAGGTGGGACATCTGGAAGGCAGAAAGGATTCTGGGGTAGAATCAGGAGATCCACCCAGGAAGATATGAGGAGACAGACACATGGTACCTGAGCATAGGTGACCAGCCATGTGGCAGAATGTAGATTAAAATAAATGCATTATCTTAACTTATGAGTGGAGTCAGAGAATAACCTAACTAGACAGCTAAACTATTCATAAATATAGTTTGACTCTGAGTCTTACTTCTGAGAGCATGTGGCTAGGAGGCAGAACCAGACCTAGCTTCAACAATTAACTAGCTATAGTATTTAAATAAAATGATTTATTCTGAACCTTTAGGTGTCAGTTGAGAGACTGAGAGTCAGTAAAACCAGTTGACTCTATGGCATGAGTTTGGGAGAATCTTGAACAAAACAATTTCTACTCAACATTTCTTAAAATATCTTTAACATCAAAAATACCTACTTGGATGTTAGAAGTAAAACACAGCACACTAATGGCCCAGGAAGAAGTGCGCCTTGTATCTATGTTCCTGCAGAGAGGGTAGGTGAAAGGAGAGGAGGCAGGAAAGGAGTTTTGGGGTGTGTGAAGAAGATAAATAGGGAACTGAGGAGGCTTTGAATGAGGGTGGCCCATGCTAGTGAAAGGAAGTTCTTTAAATCCAAAAGAACTGCAGCAAACCTTGTATGTTTTAAGATATGGCTCCGGGCCAGTCAGAGTGTGAGAACATTTGGGTAAGAAACAAGCTTTGTTAGGGAGTGTAACACCTCTGACAGAGTATTTATCTTGTTTCCAAGTAAAACTCCAAACACAGATGCCTTGGTTTGCCGTTGGGAAGCTGTTGAAACAAAGATCCAGTATATCTATGATTCAGCTACTTGAGAAAACCAATAAAGGCCCTAAGACTTGTCATGCTAAAAGCATGCATAGGACACTTTCAGAACAGTGCAGATCTGCCTGTGAGTCACTCATCACACATATCAGATGAAACTGGATACTTACCATCTAGCGTTTCCTTAGAGGGACCAATGATATGATGTTAGACTCATCTAGACTCACCTGTGTTCATCATCCCACCGACATTATTCTTGTGGATAATTTATGAGTAAACACATTACATTTATATTTATAGACCAATTTAGTTTCTGTTTCCCTTGCATAATTCTACTCTGCCACAGTCATTGTTGTTTGCCTACAGGAAGAAATACAATTTTATGTTAAAGTTCATAAAATACATTTAGAAAACAAACTACCAGCAAATAATCAGTGTTTCTACAACTTGACATCAATTATTTTTATTTTCATCCTTTCATAGATTTCTATATCTATTTTTTAAGGGTAGATAAAATGTCAGACTGTCCAACAGTGCTACAAATGTACAAACATGATGTTCATAAAGAATTGATATTCTGCCCTCTGTAAAGTCACAAGGGAAAATCCCTTTAGTTTAAATGAGTGGCATGACACTCATGTATTTTGCCTCTGGGATGAAATGTTTATCTCCTTGCTAACAGCCTTATTTAGACCTGAGCAAAAGTGAGGAGGAGCGACTGACTAAAGAGGCAGGAAGAGGATTGATGGGTAGGGAAAGAAAGAATTCAGGTCCTGATGACTCCACAAGACCTCTGCCCTCATCTTGAGAATTGCACTTCTATCCTCCTCATGGGCATCCCCATCTGGCCATCCTATAGCTTTCTAAGTCCACCTGTCTAAACTGACACATCAAGTCCCTTTGTCCCAGACATTATTTCTTCTGGTCTACTTCTTTATCTAGCAATCACCAAGTTAAATTCAAAACAACACCCCTTTCTTGTTTTAAATTTCGTCTCTTCTCCTGATGCTCCTTAAATTATCTATCCAGTCTAGAACTCATTTCGTTTAATGTAGGATCCATTAACCAATGATAAGTTGATTAATTTGCAGCATAAATCTGATTCAGCCATGGCTTTCCTTAAAGCTTTTCTGTATGTATAAGCATCTAGGTAGCGTTGTCAACCCTGGGCTTATAGAGGTTGGGGACCATCTAGACTCGCACAGTTCTAATCATATTAAATTTACTGCTATAAAGCATTTACTGTAATATCTGGCACATATAGCATTAATGATCAGTATTATTTGAGGCCTATTAGTGTAACTAGATTGTACCTAAGTTCTTTTATGTATTTATACGTTATATGTATGTGCTTTTATACATTAGTTTCTCTGAAAGACTTCTGACAGAAGAATCTGTTCACTTTCACGTTTATACTAAAAGACTTAATACACTACGTGAAACATACTTAATGTTTTTGGAACTAAAATGAGAGCAAACTTCTGTGTCTTGATTGGGTCCTTCATACTATTGAGAGCCTAAAAGGGTGGCTTATTTTTGTTTTCCTTCTTCTCCTATGCAAATAGAAAAATATCTCTAGTCCAGGTTGCATACCAGGAAATAGCTGCAAAGCAGAAGAAGTCCTAACTCTACAAGCTCTGGAAACTTCAGGGTCAGATTTGCATAAGAGTCTATCAACAGAGGAACATACACCATGATCTTCAATGGTGACAGTGGGCACACAGGCTGTGACCGCATTAGGAAGTATATCTGCTGCTCCAGGGTTTGAGTGAGGGTCATATAGGTGCTGGTCCACAGAGATCTAAGCAGTACAAAAGTACTAAGTGAGAGTAACAGATGGTACATGTCAAAGAATGAAAGAAGAGTGCTCTACACTTTGGTCACAGAACCAAGAGAAACCAAGCTACAGCAAGCTGAGAGCTTCATCCATAACATGTGGCATTCACAGTGTTAAATGGTGATATGCAGGCTGTTGAGGGAAACATAGTAACTCATCAAAAGTGGTATACAGTTGTGAATGTTGTGATATACAATAATAACCTCACAAGCATGAAGTACCCTTAACTGCAAACAGTGTCATTACCATTACACAGATATCCAACCACTTTCTCACTGGATTTGAGGCCAGATCCATAGAAGGGAATTGATACCTGGTTCTGTAAATCTGGCTAGAAACCTGTTCCTGGAAAGTAATAGGCATTTGAATGAAGCCCATTACTGGTGTCTGTTGTTAAATGGTCATATGTAAAGTCACTTCTAAATCCTTGCAGTTAAACCTATAAATGAGTGCAGTACACAGCATTCATTTGGGAAGCTTCTTCCTGCATAGCATAGTGGGTAATGTAGAAGTCTTTAAGTGGCCAAAGTTCCAAGAATATGTCCTGGTGGAGTTCTAAAATGGGTCAAATAAATCACCTATCACCTCCTGCAAGGCTTAGGAAACACTGAAGAATATGGAGAAGAAAGAATGTAAGATCCAAGGGATGGCTGGAATTGCAGCACAAAAATCTTTCACGTATGATGTAGCTACCGCACTATTATGCTCATGGTCTCACTGCAGCTGTGTTATCTGAATAAGACTTGCATAACACTTCGTCATGGATGGATGTGTGTCAATGAGGCCTCACTCTTCCCAGCAGGATTACTGGCAGGGGCTAGGGGAAGTCTTCAGTGTTGCAACCACTGATAAGACACCATGCTCCAGTAACTTCCCACCCTCTCTCAGACTGAAAATTCTAATTAAGTTAAGTTATAAACTAAAAGAGAAAAAAAGAAGGTTCAGAGGTAGAAATGGGAAGCAGGAGGTGGGGGGAGAGGTTTGAGAGAGGAATGAGGGGAAATGACCACAATTTGTTATATAAATGTATGAAAGTGTCAAGCAATGACACAGAAACAAGGAGTCCCAAAGGAAAGTCCCAAAATTTTATATATATAATTTTGAAGATAATGAAAAGCATCATATTTCAGGTAACTTATTACATGGGGGTTTTAAGAACATTAGCTTTACAGAAAAAATTACTGAGATGATCTTTGTCCTTGGCATTCACAGGATTGGCTAATGCAATTATGCAAAGATCAGAACATCTGATTTCCATCGGGTCAGAACTTGCTATGCCCTACTTTTCCCTGTTACTGGCTTCTAGATATTTATATCCAAGGTGCTTATTTACTTATGGTCTGAGACAGGGGAATGAAAGCCCTACATATATTATTTTGCAATGAGTTTTGCCTTAACTGCAGCTGCAATGGCATTTCTGTTGTGTCGGTTGCTGATTTGTGGTCAACCCCATAAACAGTTGGTGACTTTGTGTAGAGGGAGTCTCTCTTTTCACAAGCAGGCAAAGCATAACACGGAGTGTGGTGATTTGCGATATCCTCATGCTTGGAGGCTTTTGGTTTATTAGAACTAACTGCTCAGTATCAGGCTTCATAAGCATAATGTGGAGATGGTAGAGATGCAAGTAAAACTCTATCCTTTTCTCAAGACAGTCTTCCTCTGTTCGAGTACATATATCTTAGAATTGTGAATGCTTAACTACTCTTAATATATAATAAATCCCTGCTTGCCTGGACCTGAAGTTAAAAAGCCCTATTTCAAACTAAAATTGAAAACAACAGCATTAGTTAAAAAAAAAAAAAAAAAAAAAAAAAACTTTAGCCGTCACGTTTTTTTACAGAAGAGTAATGACCCCTTCCTCTATATCAGTGACTCATGTTGAAATAACATTGCATAATTTTCTAATGTGTCATCATAATCTTAAAGTAAGATCCTTTTTCTTCTAATCTTATTGATGTGGAAACATAATGTCCTACATTTCACAAGTTCTAAAATAGTATCTTGAGCTATAGTAATGCCAGCTAGTGGGAGAGCACCTCCACTATACACAGTGCCTTGGCATCACTGCCCAACACTGCCATATGTATATTTATGTGTGTGAATATGTATGTAAGTGTGCCTCTGTCTGTGTGTGCATCTCTCTCTCTCTCTCTCGTGTGTGTGTGTGTGTGTGTGTGTGTGTGTCTGTCTGTCTGTCTGTCTGTCTGTCTGTCTGTGTCTATGTCTCTGTATATGTCTGTATGCAATGCTTATGAGTTCCAACATTTCTGGGTGAAATTATGAAGCAGGAAAATTTTGAAAAGATTTATATGCCATATTGTAAAGCTAGAATATTGGTGTTATAAATGAAATGATATAGAGACGTTAGAAAAATTTCTGATATAAAATATACTTGATATTATTATTTTTGTTACAAGCACCCTAGCAAATACCTCCACAAGAGTGCTACTCTGATCTAATGACAGCTGTCATTGCACATGTACACATTTCTTCAAATTTCTCTTTCTTTACATAGTGAGGCCATAAAATTCATTTGTTCTCTCCTAGTTTGTTTTTATGTTATGTGACAAACACCAACACTAAAGCATGTTAGGAACAAAACATTTATTTGGCTTCTACTCAGCCATCACTGTCCATTGTTGAGGGAAATGAGGCCAGGAGCAGAGATAAAAACCATGGATGAACTATGTTTACTGGTTACTCCAATGCCATTCAGCTACCTTTCTTATACAGCCCAGGTACAGCCACTCAGGGATGGCACATCCCACAATGGGTTGAACCCTCACACGGCAGTCAGCAGTCGCAAAACATGTCTCAGAGACATGCCCAAAGGCCAGTCCAATAGAGGCAACTAACTCCTCAATTGAGGTTCCCTCTTTTCTATATGTTAAATTGACAACCAAGATGAGCTATCACAGGTTTTAAACAATTTACCAAGCTTCAATACACTTGCCCTAACTTATCATGAGTCAACAATTATTTAAGATTAATAATGTGTGAGCTGAGGAAATTTGAAAAAGAACTCACCTCAGAAGCAAGAAGACCTAGTTTGACAACTTGAATGCATAATTGAAGAAAAATGGTGGCACATGCTCATAATCTCATTGCTGAAAAGGTGGAGAGGCAGATCAAGCTCCCAGACAAAATGAGAGAACACTCTGAGAAATGGCACCCGAGGTTCACCTTGCCCTCCAGAGGTATGTGCTGTGTGACACTAGTCCAGGAGAGATGTGAACAAGTATCTTCTCACTTCACATGGGGAGTTTATGACAAACTAAAGCAAGATACCACCAAAGTCTAACCTAGGGGCCAATGTGTTTCACTGGGGTCATTTACAGAAGCATGAATGATGCAAATACATCTCCAATTCTAAAGCCCAACTCAACATTAATAAGAGCTCATGAAAGCTGGAACACAGAGCACACTGCACAGTTTGAAGACAGGTTAACAGGTTTGAGAGTGTTCTTGGCGGGTAGTTCTGTATGTTTTAACCTCTTCCATAGAACACAGCTAGTCTCTGCATCTTCTAGGTACCTAAGCTTGTCTGAAAGTGTCTTTCAGCAGTCCTTACAGCCTATGTATGACTGGGGATATAGGAACTACTGAATCTGGTCAGTTTCAAAGAATTCTTGAATTGTGTACTTTTTGAGATGGAGTATTTCACCTTCCATTACCCTTTGTCTTAATGAGAGTCCCTCTAAAATGGAAGGTCTTAATCTCAGGGGAATCTGCTACATAGTTTATGTATGAGCACTGCACATTTATGTGTATAACATACACACAGAGGTAAAATTCAAAAAAGTTCAGGGACAGATTTATAGATGAGAAAACAATCAAGAGATTTGACTTCTTAGTAATAGTGAAGAATTAAGTTAATCCCAAATTCAGTGATCATTTCTCTGATAACTTCCATTCTTTCCTGTCTGAACATGGTTGTTTGGGGTTCTGCCGTTGCTTAAGGAGCTGTTAGATTCTCAATGAGCCAAACAATAGCTGAATTTGCCAGTTCTGAGCAATAGAGGTATGAGGTCCTCAACAATCATGGTAGTCAGCTCTTCATATGACCTTGCTTCCTCAGACAAAACCTTCCCTAATGTCTTATCCATAGATAAGATTAATGTTGTTTTATATTGGGAACTGTCAAAAAGTGGGGAGAATTCTTTGGAAAGTATTCAACTAAACCTTCTCTACAGGGAAGGTAATGTAAAATGAAAATAAGTTTGTAAATAGTTCTGAAGAAATCAAAACCTTTTTACAATGAGAAAGCTGATGTTTGGTATGTTAGGAAAAGACAGTAATCTTTGTTTAGATGAGATTATGAAATAATTTTTTAACATGCCACTCTGTTGTGATCCTAGAGTAACTATGTCATATTATGTTTTCTGTGACTTGTTTTATATACAGAAGGAGCAGAGCATTGCTAAGGTTTGAAGATAGCTCAGTTTCAAAATGTCAGGGCAGCTGAACGTCCACTCATGTCCATTCTGATAGGCAAGCAGTAACGCTTTCTGAAATGGCAAACTCAATATGCATTCAAAGATTAAATAACCTGATGAAGAGTTACAAAAGATGGTGCTGATTCTCACCAGCTCCCTCGCTTCATCATTTTAAGGTTGGTTCTCAGTACTTTTGTGGTTTTCCAGTTGAGTTGGTGTTTGATTGACCGTTTGCATGGGAGGATGCTTGTATTTAATACATATGGTTTTGTTCTTATATAGGATCTTTGTAATATGTCTTTTAATTTTTAATTAAAGGTATGAATATACAGATTTTTAATTTTCCTTCCTTTATTAATGGGCTAATTAATGGGCTATTTATTCTTTTTAACTTCATCCTGATCCAGTTACAATAATTTTTATTTCTCAAGAAATAATAGCCGGGCGTGGTGGCGCACACCTTTTTTTTTTTTTTTTTTTTTTTTTTTTTTTTTTTTTTTTTTACATTTCAAATGCTATCCCGAAAGTTTCCCATACCCCTCCCCCCACCTCTGTTCCCCTACCCACCCACTCCCACTACTTGGCCCAGGCCTTGCCTTGTGCTAGGTCATATAGAGTTTGGAAGACCAAGGAGCCTCTATTCCCATTGATGGCCAATTAGGTCATCTTCTGCTACATATGCAGCCAGAAACACAAACCCCGGGGGTACTGGTTAGTTCCTGTTGTTGTTCCCCCTACAGGGTTGCAGCCCCCTTCAGGTACTTGGGTACTTTCTCTAGTTCCTCCATTGGGGACCCTGTGTTCCATCCAGTAGCTGGCTGTGAGCATCCATTTCGGTGTTGACCAGGCACTGGCATAGCCTCACAAGAGGCCGCTGCTTGTGGACGTTGTACATCGTGGTGCGCACTAGGCTCCGCACCACGATGTACAACGTCCACAAGCAGATCTGCTTATCAGTGAGTACATATCTAGTGACTTCTTTTGTGATTGGGTTACCTCACTAAGGATGATATCCTCCAAATACATCCATTTGCCCAAGAATTTCATAAATTCATTGTTTTTAATGGCTGAGTAGTACTCCATTGTGTAAATGTACCACAGTTTCTGTATCCATTCCTCTATTGAGGGACATCTGGGTTCTTTCCAGCTTCTGGCTATTATAAATAAGGCTGCTATGAACATAGTGGAGCAAGTGTCCTTATTACCAGTTGGAAGATCTTCTGGGTATATACCCAGGAGAGGTATAGCAGGATCCTCCGGTAGTACTATGTCNAATTTTCTGAGGAACCGCCAGACTGATTTCCAGAGTGGTTGAACAAGCTTGCAATCCCACCAGCAATGGAGGAGTGTTCCTATTTCTGGTGGCGCACACCTTTAATCCCAGCACTCGGGAGGCAGAGGCAGACAGATTTCTGAGTTTGAGGCCAGCCTGGTCTACAAAGTGAGTTCCAGGACAGCCAAGGCTATACATAGAAACCCTGTCTCAGAAAAAAAATTCCCATCCTTTTAGATTCTTAAGTACCATCTGTTGTAACTTCTTCTTTCCACTTTAACATTATAAGTTCTTGTCTTTTTCCTTAATTTTTAATTTGCATTGCTTATGACTTGTCTGATTTGCAACTTTTTCTTAATTTTAAATATTATTTTAAAAATAGTCCTTTGTTAATTCTTTGAGAATTTTATGTAATGTATTTTGATCACATTCATTCCCTCATCCTGATATCCACTCCTATGTCCTACTCTATTCACTCTTTCTGTGTCTCTGTCTCTCTCTGTGTTTCTCTCTCTCTCTCTCTCTGTCTGTCTCTCTATCTCTCTGTCCCTTTCTTTTTCCTTCTTTCTCTCTCACCTAAAACCTAAAGCAATAGATACAAGTCCCTGCTGTTGCCCAAATCCTTCAAAGACCTTGGAAGAACAGCTTTCAACTTCATATGGAAATACACAAAAATTCTAGGATAGCTAAAGCAATCCTTAACAATAAAAGATCTGCTGGAGGTCTCACCATTTCAAATTTAAAGCTGTACTACAGAGCTGTGGGGAAAAAAACCACCAAACAAACAAACAAAAAACTCAGACTCCATGATCAATGGAATTGAATTTAAAACTCTGATATATACCCACACATCTATAGATACCTAAATTTTTTTTAAAATAAAGAAGCCAGACAAACACACTGGAAAACAGACAGCATCAGCACCAAACGCTGCTTGACAAACTGAACGTAGGAATGTAGAGGAATACAAATAGATTCATACTCCATACCCCACACAAAATTCAAGTCCTAATGGATTAATGACCTCAACATTAAACCAGATACACTGAATCTGATAGAAAAGAAAGTGAGGGATAACCTTGAACAAATTTGTATAGGATACAACTTCCTGAACAGACACCAATAGCACAGACACTATGGTCAACAGTTAATAAATGGGACCTTAAAAAATTGAAAAGCTTCTGTAAGGCAAAGGCAGCATTAGTCAGACAAAGTGACAGCTTACAGAATGGAAATTTTTTTGCCAGCTCCACATTCACCAGAGAACTAATAACCAAAATATATAAAGAACTTGAAAAACTGGATATCATAAAAACACATGAATTTTAAAATGGGGTATCAAATGTTTAGATCTAAATATACAAAACTTGGTACTGGATTGGCTACGAGGACTGACCTCTCTGGAGGATAATGACTAATAAATTACTGGAATCCCTTAATGTCTCTACAACTCAGAATTAAACTTTCAGTTATTATTCCCTTTTCAATGTTGCATCTCTGATCTTATCTCTGGTTTATAGCAATTCAAAGACTTACCCTCATTTTCTCTCTATCCAAACATCAAACTTCAGTTTCCTGTATGGGTTATCAGGAACAGGATGCTGACTGGGGTGTATGATGTGGTACTGAAGTTCTAATTGCTTTATTAATGGATTACTAATCTTTCTATTTTTGCTTTGTTCTACTCCCCATATCTAAGGTAACTGGTATGACATTTTCAGCTTTCAGGGCCCTTCTGAACATAAACTACAGTGATATTTAACCTTTTTTTTTTTTTTTTGGTATTTGGAGACAAAGTTTCTATGTATAGCTCTGGCTGTCCTGGAACTCACTTTGTAGACTATGCTGATCTCGAACTCAGAAATCCGCCTGCCTCTGTCTCCCGAGAGCTGGGATTAAAGGCATGTGCCACCACGTACGGCTTATTTAACCATTTCTAAGAATTCAATTTTCTAAGACTCATCTTTCTTGATTCTGCCAAATTTGCTATCACTCATTATAATAAATTTATTTTCCACCATCCAAAAGTTATTACTGTATTCTCTCCCATTTCTCTGTTTTTCTCTAAGCTAAAACTTTAAGACATCAGTGCCAATAAGAAAACTCACTATTGTCTTGAGTAATGTCAGAAGAAACCTAAGGTATAATGAGCATGTTTATTCTGCCATCTTTAATCATCTGTTCCCAAAATTCCCACAGCATCCTCCTTAAAACATTGATGTTCCCGTTAGCTGACTGGACACATCATGACTAATGAAAGGAATGTTGTATTGTTGGATGCCTTCTGGTGACCAATGTATTTTACCCTAGAGGTTTCCACTCCTTCCTGAGTTATGCCATGACTCCAGAGGTGATGTACATCTGAGTTGATTGAACTGTATATGAATTCTCAAAGTAATTTGAAAGCATGAATTTTAGGGTTACCTCTTAATATTGCTTTAATTTTTGTTCTTTCCTGGGTACATATACACTGACAGTTCCAACCATCTCTGTCTTGAAACCCCACTTTCACCCCTCAGCATCTTGAAAGATATCAATTCCAGAGGAACTAACAGAGACTAGAAATATAGGGTTTGTAAGCCTAAATGGTAGCACTACATAGGAAAATGGGCAATGACCTGCCTTCATCTAGGAGTGTGTTCTTTGTTTCCCCAATTTCACCTTCCAGACAAGAAAGTCTTTATACTGAACTTGCAAAGGTCAACTTCATCATTTTGTAGCCCAAATTTCAATACTTATTCCTGTCAATGCAGAAAGTTATTAAATCATTGTCTAACACAATATTGTCAAGTTTCTTAATAGTTAACAAGTATTCAGGTTCCAAGTTTTTCCTTATTTAAAACAGTGATCCGTGTAGCCCAGTTGGCTTCAAATGTGCTATGTAGCTAAGGCTAACACTGAACTCCTGCTCGCCCTACCTCTGCCTCCCAAGTGCTAGAGATCTTACTAATATGTAGATTATGAATAAGTAGGTCTTTGATGAGCTAAGTTTGGGTAATTGTCACAGTTATCTTTTACCAACTTGACACAAATATGAACATAGCTAAGGAGAGGGAAACTCAACTTAGGAATTGCTCTCTGAGTGAGCTTGGGGAATCTCTGAGGAACATTTTCTTAGCTGATAACTAATTCAGGAGGATCCAATCCACCCTTGGGTAGTGCTATCATTAAGCAGGTAGGTTTACACTTTGTAAGAAATGTGAGGAAGTCAATAAGCATGGTTTCTGCTTCAGTTCCTACTTCTAGATCCCTGCCTTGAAATTCTAATCTGGGTTCCCTTAATGACAGAGTTACTTTAACCTGTAAGCTAAATGAACTCTTTCCTTCCCAAGATGGCACTGGTCAGTATTTCGACATAGCAGCAAAAGCAAACTAAAATGGATCTCCATTGCACTAGATACTGTTAGTCTGAGAACCAACACTGGGTGGCAAGGCTCTGGGTATGTTCCTTGTATCCTATTCTAACCTCCAAGTTGGTAGGATGACGTGGCCTTACTGGTGTCTCACAGACATACTCGCCCAGGTTCTGTATGCTGATGGCTTGACTTCACAGAATTCACAGAATCCCCACTAAATGCTGGAGCTATGTGCCCAGAAAAGAGAATGAGAGGTGCCTGGGAGTACTGTATTCCCACGGAAAGCCCCTGGCCCATAGCTGATGCTGTAAGGATTCACGGAGCAGGTTTCTAAGTACTGACGTGACACAAATGACACAGAGTTCTGCTCTGGAGTTCTCTGAGCATCAGTTAAGTTTGTGACACTACCTGAAGACTATTTTTTAAAGCTTCTCCCCTTGCTCATTCTGCTCCATTTCTATCTTCTGACACCTTCTCTCCATCTACTTTCTCATGGGGGCACTTCCTGTTTGACCCACATGTCCCAAAGGTCTAATTTTTGAGAGAACTGAACCCAAATCAGGTGGTCTCCAAAGTGATTCTGATCTTCAAACAGAATGACGAAAAGGCATTAACAGTAGGAATATCCCATGTTAAGAACAGAGGGTGTGATTCCCAGCCACAAAGTAGCTACTGAGTTACAGCAGGTATTCTGTCAATTGGTGCTGAAGGGCTGACTGAATAATGATGCCCAGTTTCATGATAGAGTTTACTTAAAGCTTAGCTGAATTTCCTGTTTATGAGATTATGGCAGAAATGAGTCCTCTCCATACACAAATACCACCTAATCAGGGCCTACCCATTTCCTTTTTCACTGTCAAAGCACCCAGCATTAGTGGGGGATAAACAGAAGATACAGAATAATCAGCAGCAAATGTCCCTAGGTCTCACTTCTTTAACCATGAGATCTGAGCTGCCAGCATTAACTACAGTCATGCCAGCCCTTTCCTGTGGCTTGGCTTCTACTCCTGCTCCAGGAAGGAAGAGTGGAGCATCCAGTCATTGCCACATCAGATCAGAACTGCTGTACCAGCAATCCTCCCTACACTATAGTCATGAGGGCAGACAGGAGGACCACTCCACACGCACACCCTGCTTCCTCCCTCTGTCATGACAGCATATCGTGCAGCTGCCACACTATGTGGCAACTAAACCATGTACACACACTTGCACCACATTTTGAAATGTGGGCCCAGCAGACAGGAGCCTGGAAGAGTTTCATCACTTTAAAAACGGTGAGTGTGCACAGAACATTTTGAAGAAAATGTCCACAAAAATAATCTTTTGAATGATTTTTTTTAAAATTATTGTATACTACATCAAAAGCAGATGGAAAATTGATGTGTGCACAGAGATTCATATTTTTAAAACACAAAATGACACAATTGGAGATGCAGCTGTTTCCGGAAATACACAAATAAAAGGAGACAAAGCTAAAAGAAGTATTATATCTAAAGAACTCTCAGGCATTTTATTTTGTCTTTCAAAGAGTGAAATTGACTACTTTTATAAAGTTACTTCCTCAACACTCTCCTATTCACTTGACTATCAAGTCAGTCTGCCTTTTGTGCTTTAAGTTGCTGCTTTCATTATTGATTTTCATGCAATTTCCTCTCACCTCCTAATTTATTTTAGCGTACATGTGTTATAAGTTTTTATTTCATTCTTTATAGTAAACCATGAAATGGTTAGTGTAGTAACAAAAATAGACACTTATCTTTTAATATGATTAAATTTTGGATGTACACATAGAAAAATTTTCATACTGAAGTAACTATTAGCATATCTTTAGATTGAGTATGCAGTGTCTAATGATACAATTTCCAATAAACTCATCAGCAGAAATGACTGTAGTTTTGATTTTTGCTGAAGTGATACCTGAAGCATTATCATGGCCCTTGTGAATCTGACAGTGGAGCAGGAAAGCTCCCACACCACACTGAAGGAATTAATGGTAAATTGGAACGATTGGTAGTTTTGTGGCTCTGAAGTCAGAGGTTATTCTCTTCTTTCTTTGCTTCAATATTTCTATTCCTTATTTTTTTATATCTATTCTCCTAGTACCCACTAAATAAAGCCCACCTGAGTTCTAATATTAAAAGTCCTACAAATATGTAACCTATACTGAATTTGTCTGGATAGTACAGCAAATACAAAAAGAATGGACAAACCCTAAATAATTCCACCCTTCATGTCCATCTACTGGATACTAAGAAAACTAGTTACTTATGAATCCCTTTGGGAGAATTCTCCAACTATCTGAGCACCAGAGCCTCGGCTGCCCTCTGGCCTTATGCACTCCTCTCACAGGGTGAATCACTTGCTCCGTAATTCCTCCTCCCTGTTTTCTGACATCCTTACAGACTCTTTATTACATCATTTTCCCCCAATGATTCCCAGTTTCTGTCTGTCATACATATGTCTCAGCATCTTCTTCCTGAAAGATTATCCATGAACAAGAAACTTCCCACATGATAGAAGCATAAAGATTAGCAGGAGGCAGAGTCGGCACCGAGAGATTGTGAATGCCTGATCATGAATCATTCACTCACTTCAAATTATTCATTTAACCCAAAAAAATTTCTAATAATTTTAGTTTAACTTAAAGTGAATATTTGCATTGCATTGAGAAATGTTACATTACTGTCCACAAGCCACCCACAAACACAATTTACAATGCAAAATAACCGTGCTCCCTACTCAGTACCCTACCCAGTAAGCATCAAGATGTTTCAAAA
>NC_034594.1:83455872-83459826 GCF_900095145.1 Mus pahari | reverse complement strand
ATCCCTCCTTGGCCTCTGCATCAGCTCCTGCTTTCTGACCTGCTTGAGTTCCAGTCCTGCATCCTTTGGTGATCAACAACAGTATGGAAATGTAAGCTGAATAAACCCTTTCCTCCCCAACTTGCATCTTGGTCATGATGTTTGTGCAGGAATAGAAACCCTGACTAAGACATAGGGTAAATCATATAGTCCAAAAAAGATGATTCAGTGGTTAAAAGCATATTCTTTGAGAGGGCCTGGGTTCAGTTTCCAGTATTGATGTGGAGGCTCACACCAGCCTATAACTCTAGTTGCATGACATTCAACAACATCTTCTGAATTTCCCTTGTATTCCATACACAAGGTATACATGTATACAAGCAGGCAAACACTCAAATACAGATAAATTAAAAGATGTTGATAACAAGATATAACTTTTGAATGAATTAGTACAATGATAATGCTGTACAGTGTTTTACATTTATCATCTAAATCCATTTACCCAATAACCATATTACTGTAGTATCGTAACCCCCATTTCAGAATGAAAGAAATGAAACTGAGTAGCATAGGGACACTTACACGAGGCTAGACAGCTAGTGTAAGTCAGCCTGAGTGTACAGCTCCATTCCTCAAAGCCAGTTCTCAACCAGACATTATGAAATAGCCCCCACAGTTTTAAGTGCCCATCCTGCACTACTTGAACAACCTCTGAAAAGTTATAGAGCTATTCCCATATCTTTGTTTGTAAAATAAAATTTAATGTGAATATCCATGTACTTTCAAATTTCTTTTTTTTTTTTATCTTTTGGGTTAGGAAATACTTCCTTTTACCCTTTCTTCCCTTCAATTCCTTCCACATACCCCTCCTTGTTCTCTTTCAAAGTCATTACTTTTTAAATCACATCTACCTATCTATCTATCTATCTATCTATCTATCTATCCATATATATATATATATATATATATATATATATATATATCCTTATATATAGTCTGCTTAGTCTGTATAAAGTTACTCATATATGGGCTTATGGCCAACCATTAGATATTGGATAGCCAGTTGGTATACCCTTCTCTGTAGAAGACTATTTCTCCTGATCTTAGCACTTCTCAGTTGCCTGTAGCCCTTTGTGTGAGGTTGAAGTTTTACTTCACAGGCTTTCCCACATCCGCTCTAATATGTCTGTTGTGGCCCTTGTTCAGCTCCTGTTTAGGCACTCGTGTTGAGGAGACTTTACATGTATAAGCTTCTGAAATTACTAGGAGACACAATCTCACAGCAAAATTCTTGCTTCCAAGGTTCTTATGATCACTTCATGCCTTCTTTTGCAATGATCCCCGAGCCTTAAGGGTGGGATTTATTTTATAGATATATCTATTGGGACTTGGCTTTACAACTATGGATTTAGATTGATTGTAGTTTTCTCTGGTGGTCTCTATGAGGATAAAGGCAAATCTGTAGAATGTATCTAGATGTTATGCTGATTTAGTAAAAATGGTAGTTGTAAGTTCTCTTCCAAGATATATAAATTCTTTAGCTCTAGACAGGTGGCTAAGTTTTTGAGTATGAGGAATCATTTTCCCAGTTGATCAGGCCTTAAATCCAATAACAGAGCTGTTGATTATGGCTCAAATATGCCTACCACCACTTTATCCTTGCGGTTATTATTCCATGCTAGTGACTGTTGTGATTCATAGGCTTCATAGCTGGGCAGGACTGTTGATTGATTCCATACTTTAGGAGCTTGTCTGGCATGTTCTAGTGCCATAAAGCTAGTCCCCAAGAAGGCATCCAGGTAGATTCTAGCTAAAGGGCCTCTGAGCCCTGTTTCTGAAGTACATGAGGGGAAGTCTTGATTAGATTAATTGAAGTAGAAAAACCAGCCTAAACGTGAACAGTGCCATTCTATAACCACAGGAATCCCAGGGATGCATGAAAAAGAAGGTGGGCTGAGTACCAACATTCATTGCTTGCAGCTTCCTGTTTATGGCTGTAATGTAGCCAATTGCCAAGACCTACATCATCTCCCCAGCTGTAAAATCAGCCCATCCCTCCCTTTCTTAAGTGGTTTATTCACACATTTTGTAGCATCTTGAGAAAAGCAGCCAGCAGACTGAACATTTTTTTGTCTTTTGTACATTCTATCATTTTGGACGCTTTTATCTCATATTCTATTGAATTTTCAAAAATAGAGTAATTTGTATGTACTCTTTTCAGGGAAAAGGCATGTGCTTTTTGCCTGCTATTTTATGGCACAAATTTCCTTGGGTTTGATTTTTCATTTTGCATCACTTCATGGCCTTTTGGCTAAGATCAAGTGTGATTTTCACTTTGCTTTTTCAAAATACTCTGAAATTTCCATTTTTCTTTCTGTATGTAAATATTTCAGTCTCTTCCCCTTGACATTTTATCCATAGAAACTACTATTCCTCTTAGCTATTTAACACAGGTTGTTAATTCTTTTTTGCAGCATGGAAAGCAGCAAGCTCCCTGAAGGCATTTTCATGCTTCCTATTTTGGGGATGGCCTTCCCACCACCCTCTTGGCTCTCTGACTGAAGTTCGCACTCTCTTCCCTATGCTCCTTCACTGCCTTCAGCAATCCCCCTTTCACTGTCAAATGGCATGAGTTCTAATACCTTCTCTACCCTTCTTCCTTAAAATCTCTTCCTTTATCATCCCTCTTCTAGTTTCTTGGAATCTATACTGATTCAGTTCAACATATGCATATACAAGACCTAAAAGCAGATATCCATACACGAGAGAGATGATGTAGCATTTGTCCTTCTGAGACTGGGTTACCTCACTTAATAGAGTTTTCAGTTCCATACATTTTCCTTTTTTACTTTATTTTTTCCAAAGCAGTATTTTTATTGATGATTCAGGAATTTCATACAATCACCACGGTACACTCCTCACTTCTCATTCCCTACAGGTCCACTCTCCCACACGTGTGCTCCTACCCCCCCCAAAAATATCAAGTACAATTTGTGTTGCCCATATACCATTTCCATCACAGTTTTTAAGGACTCTCTTCAGTTGCTTCATGTCTAGAAATGGTGAAATGCAGTTCTTCACGGTTAATGGTTTCTGATGAGTATGGAGTAGGGAAGGACTCAGCTTTCTTTAAGGAGCTTGGCCACTGGGAATTTGACCATGCTCCAATGAGTATGTGTGGGGGGTGAGGGAGGATCATTGTAAAAACCTGCAATGTCTCTCAGTCCCAATCATGAGTCTGGAGTCACTGATACTACCGAAAGAGAATTTCCCTTGTTCATAACAGCCAGTGACAGATGCCCATGAGCATCCACAAGGTCTAGCACAGACTTCAGACATCAACCCAGGCCCCTGCTGCAGCATGGATATCAGCATGGTCTCCAGGGACAACATGGAAAACAGGCATCCAAATGGCCTCTGGTGGCAACACAACCACAAACACCAACATGGCCCCCAGCAGCAGGATAGACCATGGACACTACCAAGTTCTCAGTGGGCAGTACAGACCATAGATATCCATATGTTACCAATTCAGTCCATTGACATTAACATGGCTTTATTCTGCAGCACAGTCCACTAACAACAGCCTAACCCTGCTCATTTCTCACAGACCATGTGTGACAACATGCCTCTGGGGACAGCAATGATCATGTGACTCCCATCTCCATGTTACACATCCTGAAGTTGCTCCTCAGACCCAGAGCGATAGTGGAACTATGTAGTTCATTCAGGGACAGAGCCTGCAGGAGCTCTAGGCTGCTCCTTACTACCTTGCCTGCCCTCCAGATAAAGATACAGATACAGATAGATACAGATACAGATACAGATACAGATACAGATACAGATACAGATACAGATACAGATACAGATACAGATGATACAGATACAGATACAGATGATACAGATACAGATACAGATGATACAGATACAGATGCAGATACAGATACAGATACAGATACAGATACAGATACAGAT
>NC_034594.1:83454249-83455656 GCF_900095145.1 Mus pahari | reverse complement strand
TACACATACACATACACATACACATACACATACACATACACATACACATACAGATACAGATACACATACACATACACATACAGATACAGATACACATACAGATACACATACAGATACACATACAGATACACATACAGATACACATACAGATACACATACAGATACAGATACAGCTTTGTGGCTGCATCTTTCATCCATGCACAGAGCCTTGCCTGTTACAGGGATACAGTAGCTGTCCAGAATGGAATAGACTTGGCTCTGCCCCTACCTCTGTCTCTAGCCTGCTGCAGGAGCCTTATGTACCTCAGCCACCTGGCTCCATTTATCCATATTCTTTTTAAAAAATTTTTGTTTATTTCATGTGTGTGATGTTTTGTGGTATGCGTATCTATGTACCTTATGTGTTCTTATGGTGCCAAGGTAACAGATGATTATCAAGTAGTCCTGTGAAAAAGAAGCAATGCTTTTAATTGCTGAACCATCTCCATAAGCCACTATGTATGTATGCATGTATGTATGTATGTATATATGTATGTATACACACACACACACACACACACACAAACACACACACACATACAGTGTTTTCCTGATAATAGCCATTCTTAGGAGCATGGGATAGACTCTCAATAAGTTTTAATTTGTATTTCTGCAACAATTAAAGAAGCTGAACACAATTTAAAGCATGGGCCGTTGTATTTCTTCTTCTGAGAGTCCTAAGTTCAACTGTTTAGCCCAATTTTTGGACTAGGTTATTTTTTTTATTTATTTGATTAGTTTTTGAGTTCTTTCTATATTCTAGAAATTAATCCTATCTCAGATGTATAGCTGACAAATATTGTAGGGACTTGAGCTTCTATCTTTTCACATTTCATCAGCTATCATGGTGTTCTTGTTTGCACACCATTGCTTAAATAAACATAACAACCAAAAGCAACCTGGAAGGAAGGGCTTTATTTGACTTACACCCCCATGTTACAATCATCCACTGAGAGAAATCAAAGGAACTCAAGCTGATTATGTGATGTACCCCTGGGTGGGGCAGTTTCTGGATGGTCTGTCCTTTTGTCTCATCTCCAAACTTTGTCTCTGTAACTCCTTCCATGGGTGTTTTGGTCCCAATTCTAAGAAGGGGCAAAGTTTCCACACTTTGGTCTATGGTCTTCTTGAGTTTCATGTGTTTTGCAAATTGTATCTTGGGTATTCTAAGTTTCTGGGCTAATATCCACTTACCAGTGAGTGCATAGCATGTGAGTTCTTTTGTGTTTGGGTCACCTCATTCAGGATGATACCCTCCAAATCCATCCATTTGCCTAGGAATTTCATAAATTCATTGTTTTTAATAGCTGAGTAGTACTCCATTGTGTAAATGTACCACATTTTCTGGATCCATTCCTCTGTTGAGGG
>NC_034594.1:83451017-83454054 GCF_900095145.1 Mus pahari | reverse complement strand
AGCTGCATATGTAGCAGAAGATGGCCTAGTCAGCCATCATTGGGAAGAGAGGCCCCTTGGTCTTGCAAACTTTATATGCCCCAGTACAGAGGAACACCAGGGCCAAGAAGTGGGAGTGGGTGGGGGGATTGGGGGGTATAGTGGACTTTCAGGATAGCATTTGAAATGTAAATGAAGTAAATACCTAATAAAAAATTGGGAAAAAAAGGGGGGGCTCAAGCAGGAACTGAAATCAAAACAGTGGAGAAAAGCTGCGGACTGGCCAGCTTTCTCCTACACTCGAAGAGACAGCTTTCTTACACAACTCAGACTGACCTGCTGAGGGCAGAACTTCCCACAGTAGGTTAGGCCCTTCACAGCAATCAACAAGAAAATGCCCTCCTGGACATTCCCACGGTCCAACCCAAGACAGCCAAGGCTGTTTCTCAGATGAGGTTCTCTTGATAATCTCAGACCAGCTGTGTCAAGCTGACAGCCGAAGCTAATTATGAGACATGGCAAGCTCTGCCCCACCCACATCGTAGAAGTCTATTGGCTTTCTCAATGTTTTTCATTAGCCTCTTAGACTTTTTGGTAATTATTTGGGTGACTGGGCTGATTTTGAGTGACATTTAAAGAATTACATTGAAAAAAAAAAAGAAAGAAAGAAAGAAAGAAAGAAAGAAAGAAAGAAAGAAAGAAAGAAAGAAAGAAAGAAAGAAAGAAAGAAAGAAAACCTTAGAAGCTCAAAGGTAAATGCTTTACACCAGTGCTAGCCTGATAATAAGCCATGGGATAGTAGGTCAGACCTGGATGTGGTCTCCAAGCCAGGTTGGTGCATGAGCAGATGCATTTGAGGATGAGGTGTGGTTGAGAAAGCCATGAGGGATGTGCATCTCATTATATAATCCAATATATAGCAAGGAAGACAGATAAGTCCCATCAATTGCCCTTAAATATCTAAAATATTATCACGAACAAGAGAGTGGCAACCAGTTGCTAAAATGAAAGCAAAATTTTCATAGGAAGGCAGAACACAGAATAACACAAGTAGAAGCTTCCCAGCATTAAAAATCGTTACCAGAGATCTGAGTCTTTGAATATGTTGAGATGATCTTTCATTTAAATATGACCACCTCTCACTGTACCTGATAAATATGAACCCTTAAGTATGGGCACCGTGTGGTGGGGGCACTCATGTATGATGATGGCTAACTTTTGTAGTACTGTTTCCTGCTTCTCAGCTGGGGAGGCCCTGGGTTCACCAGCACAGGATGAGTACCTGGGTGCTACTGGTATACCGCCTAGGGTGGGGAGTCAGGAACAGGAGGCCCAAGGTCTGCCTTTCCCCCTAAGATGAGCAGAATCTGGTCCGACTGGGGGAGAATAGCAGAGAGGCTGGAGGGGGAGAAAGCTTTCCTCAGGAGTCCTGAGGCAGCTCTTTAGTTGAAGGCCTCTGAGCAGATCCTTGCTGTTCATACTGGTTTATTTGATGGAGGATTTAGTTGGGGTGACCCATGGATTCTTTATCTTCCTTAAGTAAGGAATACCCAGGAAGGGAAGCTCATTGGCTGAAGTCTCCCCAGGCTACCTAGATACCTCATTAGCACAAAGAAGAACTCCAGGTGTTAGTTCACCTGACTGAGTGCCCACAGTGCTCTCAGTGGGGTGTTGTGGTTACATTCCAGAACAGGTATAGAGACAAGTAGGGAGTGGCCCCTCTCCTTCCAGCCTCAGATCTCTGAGATTCCCAGGGTCTGAGCTCACTCAACCTCAACAGCTCTAGTGTCTGCCTGGTACCAGGGCCCCAGATTCCCAGGGTCTGAGCTCACTTAACCTTGCCAGCTCTTGTGTGTGGCTGGTAACCTGGCCCCCCATGCCCTACAAATTTTTATTTTCTTCATAAGATTTTTAAAACTTCCAAACTTTATAGAATAGATATTTATTAGTTTAAAATAGAAAAATTAAGTGTGTCATGGCTCCCAACATTAGCCCTATATCTCCTTCAATGTGATGGTTTCTGCCTATTTTTTCCCTAAGGCTAGACTCCTGACTCAGACCTATTTTCCTGAGTCCTTGACCCTGTCTGACACTTTCTGGGACTGACATCAACTTTTGTCCTTCAGCTACACTCATTCCTTACAGTATGTTTCTGATGAGGGTTAACATTTCATTATTCCTTTTCTTGGCAGGGTCTCACTGTATACCACTGGCTGACCTCAAACTCACTACAGAGACCACAATGGTCTCAGGCTCACAGAGATTCACCTGCCTCGGTCTCCAGAGTGCTGCTATTGAAGATTTGCACCACCATGCTGGTTTTTGAGTCTATCTATCTGCCTGTCTGTCTGTCCATCAGTCTGTCTTATAGCTGAAATATCATTTATAGTGTGTCTTTCATTCTGATTATAATACTCTAGTCACAGTGTACCTGATTCTTATTGGAAGGGACAGAGAAATATCAGCTGGAATGTGGATCAATTGGAGAAGGAGCTGCTCACAAAGGATATGAAGTAGTCATAGAGGTGTTCTGGATAAGCAGAGAAGGGACTAACATTTCTATACAAGCCGACAGTTAGAGAGGTTCAGAGGCCTCTATTTGTGACCACTCCTACCTTAGAGAAGGGGAGGATATGAATGAGGAAGGAATAAAGGACCTACCTTCAACCCCAGGAGGATAACCATTTTTTTGACAATGCAACTATGAATTTTATTCTTAGTAAGGAAGATATATAACATTTTAAGTATTTTTTTCTTTTATAGAAAATGAAACACTTTCATTTCTCACAAAATATATCCCGATTATGGTTTCCCCTCCTTCCTCCAAGTTCATCTCCACCTCCCCTTCTACCCAGATACAACTTCTTTACCCTTCTCTATATAAAAAAACAGGATTCTAAAAGATAATAATGAAATAAAATAAAATAAAACAAAGTCAACAGAAGGAAAGAAGCTTAAGAGAAAGTACAAAAATAAGAGACTCAGTCACTCACACACTCAGCATTCCCATAAAAAACACTAACCTGAAAGTACACACACACACACACACACACACACA
>NC_034594.1:83440760-83449853 GCF_900095145.1 Mus pahari | reverse complement strand
CCCTACAACTCCTTGGGTACTTTCTCTAGCTCCTCCATTGGGGCCCTGTGTTCCATCCAATAGCTGACTGTGAGCATCCACTTCTGTGTTTGCCAGGCACTGGCATAGCCTCACAAGAGGCCGATTTATCAACAACCTTCATATTTTTAACTATACCTTAGACAGCACAATAGCTGGGCAGCTTGCCTACCTTCCATGCTGTTAGAATCTGCCTTCCCATCAATAATCCCAAGCCATCACTCACTATTTACTATGTTCAATCTGGGCTGCTCCTAGTTCGAATTGGCCAGCCCACATGGCCACATTTTCTTTACTCTCCCTCCTGGTCGTTCTTCCATGCCAGCTTCTTCTTTCCTCTTTTCTCCCCTCCTTATGGTCTCTTCTCTCTAAACCCGAGAAAAACCTCCTCCCCACCTATGTCTCTCTTCCATAGCTATTGGCTGATGTTATATTTATTCACCAATCAGAATTAACTTGTAGGCAGGGTCCCAGGAGATATATGCAGACTCCAGGTTTTGGGGACCTACACTTAGCATTACAACAGACAGTAAAACACAAAACCTCAACAACATTGCATTCTGGTCTGTCCTTCCACTCTTTCCAACCCTACCTTTACAAGTCCCTACCCCCGTTACCCCTTCGCTTCCCCTCAGAGAGGTGGAAGCCCCCCTTGGGTACCACCCCACCCTAAGACATCTAATCCCAGCGGGTCTAAGAACCCCCTTCCCCACTGAGGTCAATTCAGGCAATCCAGTTATGGGGAGGAAGTCCAATGACAGGAGACAGAGTCGCAGGCAGTGTTAGTGAACACATGTTGTGAAATGACTAATCACACTCCAGGGATTCTACCCCACCTTTGACCATTTAGTTTCCAGATAAAACACATACACACAACTTTCAGATTTACATCAAGCCTTAATCAGAACGAGCGTTAGGCAGGTACCTTCTCTCTATGCTATAAAATCCATTTCCTCTTGATAACACCAAACTATTGCTTACTATGTTTCATCTGGGCTGCTCTTAACTCCCAACTGGCCAGCCCTCAGTGCTAGGCTTTCTTGACTCCTAACCAATGGCATCTTGCTCCTTGCTTCACCTTCTTCTCCCCCTCATGGTCTCCTCCAACCCCAAGGTTGGGAACCCCAAGCCTGGGAGCACCAAGCCCCACCTATTTCAGTTCTGCCCAGCTATAGGCTGTAGGCATCTTTATTTACCAATCGGAAATGAATTTAGGGCAAGGTCACATAGTGTTACATGTGGACTCTCTATTCTTTGGGCAACCAGGTATTGGGGACCCAGACACTTAGCATTACAATACATAGAAACAGAACAAACCTCAACAGACACACATGAAGGCCATGCTGTGTATCTGCTACAAATATGTGGGGTACCTATCTTCAGTCACTGCATGCTTTTTGGTTGGTGGTTCAGTCTCAGTGAGCCTATGTGGGCCTATATTAGTCAGCTCTGTAGGTCTTCTTGTGGTGTCCTTGACCCCTCCAGTTCACTCAATTCTACCCTGACTCTTCCAGAAGACTGCCTGAGAGCCACATAACATTTTGCAATGGTTCTCTGCATCTGTTTCTATCCACTGCTGGATGAAGCCTCTCAGGAGACAGTTACACTACACCCCAGCCCCAATCTCCGTTCCATCCTTGTCTCTGTGCATCTTGTAGGAAGGATAAATGTGTGGTTGAAGGTTATATGGGTGAGTTGATGTCCCATTCCTTCCTGCCTGGCTACAGGAGGTGGCCACTTCAGTCTCTATATCTCCTGCTGGTAGGAACCTTAGAGAAGGTCACCACCAGCCCAGCACTCCAGCTAGTTCTAAAGATGCCCCCCACTGATTTCCATTCTCTCTCCCAATCTGGAGGCTGCTGTTTTGTCCTATTGATGCCCCTGAGTGAGCATACACACACACACACACACACAGACACACACACAGACACACACACAGAGACACACACACACAGAGACACACACAGAGACACACACACAGACACACACAGACACACACAGACACACACAGACATACACACACACACACACACACACACACACATACACACATACACACAAATCTGATCACTATCCCCATACTTATCCCATCTCCCACTCAGTTCCTTATTTCCATACACCTCTGGTGACTATTTTGTTTCCCCTTCTGAGTGAGATTCACACATCCTCCCTTAGTCCCTCCTTACTACCCAGTTTCTGTGGGTCTGTGGGTTGTAGCATAACGGGATTATCCTGCCCATTATGGCTAATATCCAATTATGAGAAAGTAGATATAATATGTTTCTTTCTGGATCTGTGTTACCTCACTCAGGACGATAGAAAGTTTCCAGTTCCATTCATTTGACTTCAAATTTCATGATGTCTTTGTTTTTAATAGCGAGCTAGTATTCTATTGTGTAGAGGTACCACATTCTTTATCCATTCTTCAGTTGAGGGACATCTGTGTTGTTTCCAGTTTCTGGCTATTACAAATAAAGCTGCTATGAACATAGTTGATCAAGTTTCCCTGTGGTATAGTGGGGCAACTATTGTGTATATTCCCAGAAGCAGTATAGCTGGTCTTGAGGTAGAACTATTCCCAATTTTCTTAGAAACCACCAAATTGAGTTCCAAAGTGATTGTACAAATTTACACCCCCTTGCTCCATATCCTCACCTGCATATGTGGTCCCTTGAGTTTTTGATCTTAGCCATTCTTTTAGTTTGGTTGGTTGTTTTTTTGTTTGTTTGTTTGTTTTTACTTTTTTGTTTTTGTTTTTGTTTTGTTTGTTTTGTTTTGTTTTTCAAGACAGGGTTTCACTGTGCAGCCCTGGCTGTCCTGGAACTCACTCTGTAGACCAGGCTAGCATTGAACTCAGAAATCCGCCTGCCTCTGCCTCCCAAGTGCTGGAATCAAAGGCATGCGCCACCACTGCCTGGCTGATCTTAGCCATTCTTATCAGTGTGAGATGGAATTTCAGAGTTGTTTTGATTTGCATTTCCCTGATGACTAAGGATGTTGAACACTTTAAGTGCTTCTAGGCCATTTGAGATTCTTCAGCTGAGAATTCTGTTTAGCTCTGGACCCCCCCCCCTTTTTTTTTTTAGTTGGGATATTTGATTTATTGGTATCTAACTCTTAAGTTCTTTATACATTGTGGACATTAGCCCTCTTTTGGATGTAGGGTTGGTGAAGATCTTTTCCCAATCTATAGGCTGCTCTTTTGTCCTTCATTTTCATGAGGTCCCATTTATCAATTGGTGATATTAGGGCCTGAGCTGTTGATGCTTCTATTCAGGAAGTTGCCTTCTGCCACAACGTGTTCAAGGCTATTCCACAGTTTATCTTCTATTAGATTTAATGTATCCAGTTATATGTTGAGGTCTCTGATCTACTTGGACTTAGGGTTTGTGCAGTGTGATAAATATGGTCTATTTACATTCTTCTATATGCAGACACCAAGTTAGACCAGCACTAGTTGTTGAAGGTTTTGTTGTTGTTGTTGTTGTTGTTGTTGTCGTTGTTGTCGTTGTTGAGGTTTTAATGTTGCCAGGAGCTTCTTTGCAGCTTGGCTTATCTGTATGTAAGCATGGTCTCTATAAGTAAGGCCAAAAGTCTCATTGGTTCACTGAGTTGGACTTTGTTGGTAAGTGCACTTTCGTCTGTTGTTGGTCTTCCAGAAACAGTGTCACAAAGAGATGATAAGACCCTATTGTTGAAAACACTACCTCAGGCATAGAACACAGAGAAACCAAGCTGCTATTGACCTGGAGTTTTTATTCCTACTGGCTAGTTTTTGTAGTGCTGGAAGGTGCAATGCAAGCTACTGGAGTAGAAGAATCACCAACCACACTCAGCTGTTACTCCTGCAAGCTACTCTAGTGACTCACCCGAGACCTGCCCACTGTGCAACAGCAGATACAACAAAATGGGAGAGAACACTTTTTGATTGGATTTAAAGTCCCCATCCACAGGATGAAACCCGTACCTGGCATCACTATTGGGGCCAGAATCTATTCCTAGAGAAGTCATAGGCCCTAAGGGGTCATATACTACTATTTTGCTGCTAAGTTGATATAGATTAAACTGACCCATAGAGACTAATCTTTGTACCCGCAGATAAACACATCTCTCACTCATCACCTGAAAAGCTTCTATCTATAGTTCATGGTGATTGCACAGAGACCCACAGCTTGTCAAGAGAATAAGAGACTGAAATACTCAGCCCCAAGTGGAACATAAATAGTACACCATTCCCAAGGCTGTGGGATCATTTTGGAAAATGAGGCAAAAGTATAATACAGCCAGGAGCAGTGGATGACTACAAAGATTCACCATTTTCCAGACACAGCATGGCAGCTGCACATATGAAGTCACAACATTTCTGACCACATTCACAGAGCACATGTTAAAGCAGGGTAGACCAAATCCCAGGATGGAGAGGAGGATTCAACATCCAATCCCAGAGCACATCTCACTTGTTCACTACAAGGAAAGGGAAAGAAAACTTCCTTTAAGAGCATTATCAGATCATGTTTTAGTGGAAGACTACACATACAGGAATATCTGGGCAGCACATATTGGTCTGGCAGAGTTAAAAGCAGATCATAATGTTGAGTCTAAAGAAGGGATAGTCTGGGCAAACATAATCAAGCATGTGTGTGTGTGTGTGTGTGTGTGTGTGTGTGTACTCACTATATAAACCCCTCAAATATATAGGCTGCTTACCCATTTCTCATCTCTGATCTTGCTGTTCTAGGGAACCAACTTACCCCAAACTTGCAAGTTTTTCTCCTAGAATTTGAAGCTGCTCACATTTAGGCTCACATCTCCTTCAAGTAAGTCAATGAATCTTTAAGCTTTACTTGGACAATACAATATTACGCAGCAATAACAAGAAATAAGTCGCTGATGCATGAAAATTAGATTAACTTAAAAATTATTATGCTGATTTTAAAAAGTTGGGTACAAGATCTGAGGATGGCTCAACTGGTAAAGCCCTGGATTCCCAGAACTCACTTTCAAAGGACACATTCCTGTAGTCCAGTTCCAGAACAGTGGAGACAGAATGGGCTCTGGGGTCTCCTGTCAACTCAGTTTAGGCAAACTGGTGAACTCCAGATTAATCAGGTGGGTTTTCCTCAGAAGCTAACATGGAGAGTGGTTGAGAAAGGCATTTGACATTGGCCTCTGAGTTCCACACATGTGCATTCACATATATGCATACACACCCATAAAAGAAGCCAAGGCAATAAAAGCAAATCCTATAAAATTACCAATAAAACATCACAAAATTCAGATCAATCTAGAAAGTAACTTTAGAGGAGATGGGAATTTTTACTTTTACAGTCTTCACTTTTCAATTGTAAAATAGATCAATTGTTCAATACAAGTGCAGACAGTTTATTATATGTAATCTATGTCTTAAGAGAATTTCAGGATATCATTTGAAATTAGGAGTAAAATAAATTCTTCCCTGGAAATTTATGTCCAGTACACCATGAGATCTACCAGCTGGGTGCCATGCAACTTCTGTCCACTAGAGGTCAGGCGTCTCCAGTAAAAGAGTGCAGGAAGCTCGAAATAGCCTCATTCTTCCTCTGGGAAACAACCTTAATCCTTTATTATTCTGAGGAAGTCTTGTTTGTGCGTGAGTGCGTGCGTGCGTGCGTGTGTGCATGTGCATATTGGGTGGGTGGGACTGTAGTATGAGTCCACATCAGCATTTATGGGCATGGAAGCCATAGGTCAATACTAAGTGTGATTTGTTAGTTTTTATATGTCATCTGCTTCTACAAATTGTGCTTGTCCACCAAGGTTCAGCGGAATCATGTTGTTTTGATGGCGTCTCTCTTTATTTCTCCATGAAGTCATCCTCATTCTATGTCCTTAACTTAGATCTGATCTCTCCTTCCCGGTTATTTTACTTGACAGCACTTCATGACACTTGTTTCTCCAAACACAGTCATTCTTCGGAAATAAGAGCGCCTGCACGCCTTTTGGCTCTATGGTGCTTTTCACATAGGCACTTCCTATTGTTTCTCAGACTAACTTTGTGGCTTCACCTACCTGTCCCCTGCCATGCTGTAATCCTCCCTCAGCTGAGTTTGTGTCCCTTGCCTGTCTAAGAGGTATTATTCAGTTCTGTAGGTTGTGGGCATGACTCTTCATGCGTTCTCCTGAATTTGTTCTCTATAGCATGGCATACTTAGATTCTTGAAGTTTGGCCTGGTTTTATAATACCAGAACAGCTACAACAAAGTATTAGGATGCAGCTAGGCCTTGTGGCCTATAATATCAGCTACTAGAATGGCTGTTATAGGGAATTGCAAGTTGGATGTCAGCCTGGGATTAATGAGATTTTCATCTCAAAAAAAATACTTTTTAAGTAGAAAGATTAGTTAAGGGTGTAACTCAAGGGCAACATGCTTACCTATGCAGGATGGATTAAGCTCTGTGTTCAGTGCCCAGCATCAATTCAACAGGTGCATAATAACTATGGTGTACTTCCTAAACTAAACAAGGGGTTTTGACATATCCTTTAAAGACCAGCTAAACACGCTGGAGAAGATAAGTGATCAATCTGATTTTCCTTACAACCCAAAACAGGTCTATCTATATTTCCTGTTTATTCTGGTGATAAAATATTTTCAAAGCATATTCATATAAGTACATATTTTCTCTATTTTAATTTTTTTATCTGAGAACTGTATGCCAAATGACAAAACTCAGCAGTAACAACCCTTATAATCCTGCAAACCTAAGGAAACAAAGGACAGTAGAAATTAATCAAAATGAGAAATTCTAATGAGCCCTTTCTTCCTTGAATAGTCATATTTAAAAAACATTCAGCCAATGATTCTTGTCTCCTCTGTCTAGGTTGAGAAGTGGTACTCAGTCAGGGACAGTTGCTCCCCACCCCCACCCCCACCCCCAAGGGGAACTCTCTGGAGACATTCTCAGAGTGCTACCAGGCATCGTGCAGTTCCCTGGACATCTGAAAACCTGACACAACATGGTTGTGTTGACACAGAGAATACCTGAGAAACAAGCAGCCCTAATACAGATGGCCTTTAGGACACAGCGAAAGCAACCAAGCAAACACTAGAAGGTCAGTGAGATAGCATGAAATGTCATTTCCCTAGTTATCTTACACCCGTCAAAAAAAAAAAAAAACAAACAAACAAAAAACAAAAAACAAAAAACATTGATTACCAAACCTCTGCATCTCTTGTAGGACAAGGCAACTATATTGACAGTAGGACTAGTTATGTTGACTGTTGTAGAAGGATAACAGAAAATTGAAAACAGCAGTGTAAGTAGAAAGCTGTGAGGTCAGATTTTATTTGCAGGTGATCAGTTTAAATGCATAGGTATATTTTATGTTGTAACATGTAGCATTCCAAATACTGTGATATTGTATGTTACCCTCCTGACTTTTCTCATAGAATAAGCCTAGAAACTACCGTAACAAAGAATATCGAAATTTTATTCTCTAAATAATCCCCTTCTCTATTAAATAAAAGTAGGGTTTCTCAAAAAACTTCATGATATCAAGTACGAGAAAGAAGTACTGGACCAAAGGATAGAAATGCCCACAAAAACATATGGAGGTGTTGAGCACATGTGAGCCATCTGGTTCTACAATTCTCAATGACCCCATTTAAGACAATCGATGCACGAAAACAAAGTTAAATACTTGATCTAATAGAAAGTATAGATTAGTGAGAAGTAGACAGGCCATTATTTGCTGGAGCAAGGTAGTCAAATAAAACATAGAATTTGCCGTACGGCTTGAAGAATTTTAATCCCAAACAAGGCTGTTTATTCCAGTAAAGACCATCACCACATAGGAAAACCACTAATGAAAGAGTGTCAGGAAAGGGACATGTACTGTCTCAGAGAACTTCAGGATTTCTTACTACAGCAAAAATAAAATGTATTCTACACAGAGAAGTAGCAACCAATCCTGAAGGAGGGTCTCCAACTCATCTGTACTGGGAAAGAAGAGAACACAGTCAGGTGCTATGAAGGCTGGTAACAACGTTTGGGGGTGGAGAGGACAGGAAGTTTCAGGATAGCCAGGGCTACATCACACCATCTTGTGTCTAAAAACCTAGGGCTAAAGATGTTACTCAGTGGCAGGCAGAACACTTGGCTAGCACACATAAAGCCACATAATTCAGGCAGCACTGGAGAAAAAAAAATAGAACAACATCTCTTGTCTCTCATCTCTTGTCTCTCATGTGACACTCTGAGAAAGACATGTCACTCATATGATCATCACTAAAATATCTAAGTCCTACAACCTCTGACCATTAAAGACATTTGCGGCTTTGTACAAGACTTTATCCTGGACTCTATAAACCAGTCAAGGTCAGAAATTCATATTCAATCTAATTGTCAAGGTCAAATAATAAACTCAAAATATCTAGTTTAAAGGGATAAATGGGATCTATAGCCAAATGCAACATGGAAATTTTGGCTGAGTCCTGGGTCCCCACAAAATAGCTAAACATGATAGCTTAAGTTATTTTGGAAATTTTAAGTCTGTATCATATATAATGTATGTAGAAATAAGACCTATTTTCTCAAGTGAAAAGATAGTAGTATAAAGTAAAGGCATTTAGAGAAAGATATCTTGACATATGCATCTTACACTAAAATGTTAGATAAGAGGTAGGTAGATGAAAGATAAATCAATTGTAACATATGTAATGAATACTAATAATTGATCAATTTGTGTAAAGTGTGTACAGATGTTAACTTTATAGTTCTTTCAGCTATTTTACACATTTGTGGAACTTTTCAACGTTTAAAAGTGAGCTTTTTAACCAAATGAAGAATTTCCTCATATTTTACTTCACAGGCATCTTCAAAATACATAATGGTGTGCACACTTCTGTACTTGCTTCTTGTGATGTTTGGAGCTCCACTGGGAAGGGGCCGGATCTGCTTGGTTCGGTGTTCAGTACAGACACTATGCCTGGGATGCAGCAGGAACAAACACCAATAGACACCAGGATTGCAGAGGTCTGTCATCCTTCTGCTGGTTGTAACCAGAGCAAGCTCTGCATCTCAGATCCAGGTGACAGC
>NC_034594.1:83427470-83440564 GCF_900095145.1 Mus pahari | reverse complement strand
TCTCTCTCTCTCTCTCTCTCTCTCTCTCTCTCTCTCATACACACACGCACACACACACTCCCAAATACAGAAGCCCAGTCAGGTAGCTAAGCCACTGGAAGCAGGTAAAACAGCTAAAATTCAAGGGTAGACAACAAAATAACATGATTTTATGCACCCTTCTAAGCAGTTCCTCCTCATGAGGCCACTCCACATTTGTTAGCCTTCCCTCAGCCAGGCTCCCACAGACTGTCTCTCGTAACACTAGACCAGCATGATGGGCAGAAATTGAAACTCTTTCTTCAAAACTCCGGAAAACAAACCAGCAAACGCTCTAAATTACAGATAAAAGTTATCCTCTTAATCCTTTTCATATAACAACACATATTCTAAGCATTTTTGAAAGTCTAAACAAGCATCCAATAAGTACTAAAAGAGGGACCTGGGGCAGTTTACTATAGTTAACTGTATTGCTGTTTAATAAAGGACAAAGAGGTATATGGTCAAAACACATCTTCATATTACATAACAACATATACTATAGTCATATAATACAGCCATACCATATGCAATGTATGTAATGTCATACATGCTGGTCATGTATGCTAATATGTGTTGCATATATTTTTAAAATTCATGCTACTGCCTTGCCCAGGAGCTACCCTTCTCTAGCCCCTCCCAGCTTCCTTTTGTCCCACCTGGCTTATTGCTCAGGCTTGGTACCCGGATCAGCTGCTGCCAGTCCCATCCTGGCCTCTCTCTCTACCTGCCTTTGCTCCGGGAGTCAACCAATTCACCAGCCCACTCCTGAGACCCTTGCTTTGGGAGCGATTTTGTTACCAGCCTCACCCAGGACCCTTAAATCTGGAGATAAAGGGCACACACTCAGCTAGTCACTTTAGAGCTTGCCTTTCATGGCACAATTACTGGGCACAGATACCTCCGGCCTGGAAAGGCATGCCCTTACCAATCTATATCTGCATCTCTCCCTCCACCCTAAACTTAATGGCTTGCATCACCTAGCCCCTGCCAACATCCTTGGCCCTCAGCCTGTAGTGGAGGCTGCAGGCTCTAGCTGCCCTGAGACCTTGCATGACTGCTGCTTTTTACTCGGTCCAAAGCATAACAGGAAAGGCCCTCACTTTCCCCGCATCTCCTTTGCCTCCTGAAACCCTGAAATCCCATCTGTACCTCCGGTCCAGCAATTGGTCCCTGGCCTTATTTATTGAGAAGTCAAGAACCAATTGGGGAATAAGACCTTAGTGACAGAATCTCCCCTTACAAATAAGATGTATGGAATATGGGTATGCACAAATATGCCTATGTATCTGGTTTTCCTGGAGTGTATACTGGGTTAAACACAGGAAATATTACATAGATCTTCATGTTCAGGTTTCCTGACACTAGGATAGGTTTGAGAGCCACGACTACTGGGATGCATGAGCAGTTTGAAGATGTCTGGAAGGTCAGAGCCTGAAAAGGAGTGTGTACCTAGGTGCACATTTGCACATGTATGTGTACATGCATGTATCCATGCATGTATGTTTCTCTGCATATATTTGTACATGTGTATGCATGCTTGTGTGTCTATGTGTCTATGTGTGTATGCATGTGCATATGTGCTCTGTGTGTGTGTGTGTGTGTGTGTGTGTGTGTGTATGTGTGTCTCCTTTATGGGGAAGGATGGATAGCCTTCATGAAACTTTAACAAAAGCCTACAGAGGAAGTACACTGAACAGATGATATTCTTTCAGAACAGAGACATTTGGTTTGTGCTGTGTATCTTTTTTGAGTTTAAACATTTAATTCATGAAGCCTGAGTGCAGTTTCTGAGAAACTGTTGGTGATTACTAATATTAAGTCCTTTTGCCTTTTGCTCTCCCCACAATAGAAACATTTTAAGATTCTGCTCTCTATTCTTCTATTTGTCCATCTTCCAGCAAACAAACATTTTTCTTTTTCCTTTTCTTTTTGAAATTATAATTTAATTACAATATCTTCCTTTAGCTTTCTTCCCTTCGAACACTTTCATATGCCCCTCTTTTCTCTCCCTTAAATTAATGGTCTCCTCTCTCTAGTTGCTATTACAGGCATATATATATATATATATATATATATATATATATATATATATATATATATTGTTTTAGCTAAATAGATATCTATACTAAACTATGAAGGCATTTAGGGCTGACCATTTAGCAGTAGACAACCAATTGGTGTGTGCTCTTCCCTCAGGACGACCCTGCTTCTCCTCCCAGCTTTATGCAGTCTCCTGTAGTTCTCTATGTAGTCTTGTAGACTTTTCCCCAATCTCTTTGGGTATGTCCCCTGTCCGCATCCTTGTTCAGCTCATGTTTGGGCAGTCATGCTGTTGAGACTTTATGGATGTAGCTTCTGACATTGCTAGGAGACACAATCTCAAAACAAACTACACGATCCTCTGGCTCTTACACTCTTTGTGCCCCATCTCCTGCAGTGACCCTTAAGCCTTATGTGAAGAATGTTTTGAAGATGAAGCCAATGGGACTGGGATCCGCAACTCTGCATTTTGATTGCTGTGTTCTCTATTGAAAAGAGAAATTTTCATGATGAGGGTGATCACTATGTATATTTGTGGGTGGGAGAACAAATATTTCTAGGTTGTTGGTAGGGATTATTCTGGGTTAGTAACTTAATGGCTGTCTTGCTTATAGCTCTAAGTACCTACAGTTAAAAAATCAGAAATAGTGTAACTGTCTTAACAGGTGGCAAATGCCTTTAATACTGGGGAGGCAGAGGAAGATCTCTTGAGTTTGAGACTGACCTGGTCTACAGAGTGAGTTCCAGGACACCCAGGGCTACACAGAGAAACCTTGTCTCAAATAAGCATATAAATAAACACATAAACAAACAGAAGGAAAAAAGTTGGAAAAGCAAAACCAAATCAAATTTAAGCCCAGTCAACTGAAAGACATAGGAATAATCAGAGCAGAAATTGGTGAAAGAAAAACAAAAAAAATTAGAAATAAACCAAAAGAAACAAACAAATGAACAAAGAACACATCTAAGACATGCTTTTTTGTATTTTTGGTTTTTTGTTTTGTTTTCGTATTTTTGAAAAAACAAACAAGACTGTCAAAACCGTGGTCCAACCAAAAGAAAGAGGGAGAGTAGCCAAATTAACAGAGTCAGAAATGAACAGGAAAACATTACAATAAAAACAAAGAAATTCACAATGGTATAAGGAAGCACTTTAAAAGCCTGAGTACACTAAGCTGGAAATCCTAAAAGAAATGAATGTCTTTATAGATTTAGCCAAACAACCAGAACAGCATAATTCTAGCTGATTTCCAAAGATTTACAGCCAATCTTTCTTAAACTATTCACACAAAATAGGAACAAGAGGAGCACTCTCAAACTCCTATGAAGCAGGTATCACTCCGATATCAAAACCAGTTAGAGACACGGACAGAAAGGATATCCCCAATGAACATAGACTACAAAAATGCTCCAAAAAATACAAACAGAATACAGAAATGCAGCAAAAAGATTACCTTCCATGACAACATTAGGCTCCATCCCTGAAATGAAGGGATGCTTCAAGATAAGCACGTGAATCAATGTAATAAACCACATAGACTTAATGAATGTCAAGAGGCACGCTGTCATCTCTATAGACACAGAAAGCGCTAGACAACATCCATCGTGCTTTCATAACAAAAGTCATAGAGAGTGCAGGGCTATCAGGAACAGACTCTAACATAATAAAAACCACAGTCAAGAAACACACAGCCAGCACCGTCCTCAAGGGTTCTGGCAGGATCAGGTATGGGAGAGAAGCCCAGAGGGCCAGGAGAATGAATGAAAATATGCAGTTGTGGGGAAGGGGAAACAGGGCAGGGGGCTCCTAGAAAGTCCCAGAGACCTGGGATGTAAGAGTCTCACAGGACTCAGTGGAGATGACATTAGCCCAAGTGCCCAACACAGGGAGATGGGACCTGAAAATATCACCTCTAGTAGCATGGGGACACTGTTGGGAAGGTAAGGAATGGGTGGGTGAATGGGTGAGGGAGCACCCTCTCAGAGGCAAAGAGGAGGGAGGAGAGGTGAAGAGCTCTGAGAGGAGGGACTGGAAAAAGGATCAACATTTGGAATGTAAATAAATAAATAAATAAATAAATAAATAAATAAATAAATAGCTGGATCTTTAGAAAGTCTTCACTTCTGTGCATGGTGATATAAGTACAGAGACTAAGAAAGCCAGAACATATCTTACACACACACACATAATTTCCTCTTTTTCTGACATATACCCCATAAGAATATGTTACTCAGGCAAAATACATGGTTTATTCAGACGCATCATGATTTTTCTCCCCAATCTTTCTGATTATGGGGTAGAGTGTTGGCCATCTTCATGAGACAAGATGATTGATCGTTGAGAAGTATGATGAAAGCATCTTAAATGGAATACCCATCCCAGAGGAAAACTTTACCACAGTATTCTGACTGTATTGTACCCTACCTCTCTCTGCTTACTTATCCAGGAAAGAAAAAAACACACTAGAAAGGTTTGCTCCAGATGCTTTGGTCTCTAAAGTATCTCAGTCTGGCAGAGCACCAGGTGGGAACGTTATGGGTTCAATTTAATGTTCTAGTCATTATTTTTGGCATATTTTCTACATCACTCCTTGTCGGTTTTTAAATGTGAAGATCAAAAAGATTAATTCATAACATCTCATGTCAAAATTTCATTTTCATCTTTTGCCAACATTTTCTTAAAACAGAGATTCAGCATACCTCTGCCAGGACGGGACTGTACAGAACCAGCCTGGGGCAGCCTCCTCATTTCCTAAGTAATGATGGCTGGGTAAGGGAGCCAAGCTCCCCTTAGCAGTGAACCTCTTCACTGTTGGGTTGGAGGCTGGAATCTGTGGATGGTGCTGGTTTTCTCCATGGACACCCTGAGAAAAGATGCTGCTTATCAACTTTCTGACTTCATCAGTGGGCCTTTTACTTTGGTTATGGTTTGTTTGTTTGGTTGGGTTTTTTTGTTTATATCTTTTAAATTATTTACTTATTTATCTATTTATTTGGTTTGGTTTGATACTTAGTGGTTTGATTTGGTTGGGTTGAGTTGGGTTTGGTTTTTGTGTTTGGATATATACTCAAGGCTGGCCTAGAGTTCTCAGTCTTCCTGCCTCTGCACGCCTGGAACTACAGATGTTCTCCATCACTCCAGGATTCTTTCATTTATTCTTGTAATGATTCAGTATGTGACAAATTAAAATAAATAATGGAGAAGTTGTGGCTCAGTAAAGATTACTTCTTGTTTTTCCAAAGGACCTGAATTAGAGTCCTAACACCCATATCAGGTGGTTCACTATTGCTTGTAAATTCTGCACCAAGAGATCTGGCAGCCCCTTCAGGCCTTCACAAGTACTATATGCAGACCACATACACATAGGTGACAGATATAAAAATAAATTCGTTTTTCAGTGTAAATGATGTACAAAATTTAGCATTCAAAATGTAAATGTTGGTAAATAGTAGTGTTTATTAAGTAAAAAGAAATAAATTTTGAAACCAATGGTGCAAACATATGACAATATGCTATTATTTCACTTTATGGTGCCTGTGCATGTCTATGTATTCTCCATATATTTTAGAATTTTAAAATATATAACTTTTATTTGAAATGAAATATGTCTGTCTTTATGCTATCTCCTAGAATCTATTGTTGTTTTGTTGTTGCTGTTTTAAAAAGCAACTCAGTTTTTTAGGGATAATTATAATCTTATTGAAAATTGTAATTTCTCTTTTTTGCTTTTTCAATTGTTTTGGGGCTAAGTTCTTTTGTGTTTCACACAGACACATCCCTCTTTCTCTTCTTCCCATCCTCTCTACCATTTTCCATTTCACTCTTTCTCTCATCCCCATCTCCCAGCCTCTCTTTATCACTTTCCCTCCCTTGGTATTTTCCTTTTCTTTATTAGATAAATAGAATCCTATTTATAATGCCAGTCTTTGGATGTTAGAAAATGTTGTATCGTTGTAGAAGGTGGTTAGGACACTGGACTTTTGGATCATCTATATACAGTTCACATCTGTATCAGTTTTGAGGAACTAGAAATGCTAACCCAATTTTTACTCTATTGTATTTTCCTCTATTAAGCCAGATTCTGTGCTCTTTAAAGCAAAATACATTAACAAAACATTTAAATGTAGCCATATACTTAGCAGCCATTTTTATAAATTTTAGTGTGCTTACATATCCAAAAAACATTTTATAATTAAAGCTAAGCTCTACCATATTACAGGAAAAAAATGTATCTTTATTCTTCAATAAGGCTAAGTGCTACTCACTATAGTTGAGTAGCATTTCAACAGATGTGTGATGTAAATTTTGATTGTGCTCAGAACACATTTTCCCTTCAAGGAGAAGCAGAAATAACCATGGTGAAGGAAATAAAATAGAAAAGTGATGCATGGCAGAGGGACCGAGTCAGAAGAAGGATTTGTGTGTGATCACAAGGGTAAGGTGACATAGTGTTTGAAGTATCAATACAGAACCAGAGGAATAAAGTAGTAAGTATTAAGACAAAATTAAAACTCCACATTGTCCAAATAATACTTAACTTCAAGTACAGGGACAATGTCAGAATCGCTTGAATTTTAGGAAGAAAAATCCTAGTGGAAGAAAGAAGTTGACCACACACATGTTGGCATAATCCATTGGTGACTTCAAGAAACACCATAATCTATGCAATTGCTCAGAGACAAATCCATACATCTAGTAAATTAGTTTGTGAAAAGACTTAAAATTATTCTAATAGATTTCTTTTACCAATAGTATGTGTTCCTTGTGATTTCCAAGGCACAATAAAACTTTAAAACTAATTAAGGTTCATGGTATAACTGGTTGTTAAGCAGCAGAGCTGATGTTTCATGGCCAGCAATCTTCCCTTCAGCAGCTCTGAATGACACACCCTCCACAAGTATGTACCTGGCAAGGACATCTTAGGGAGGGGAACTTGCTAATAGCCTTCAGCTCTTAAGACTGTTCTTTTGTATGATCCACTTGAATTGAAGCAGGATGCTTTGATGCATGGCTTCTGTGTGTGCCACGTAAAAAAAAAAAAAATAACCTTAGAACCTTGAAATATTACTTTTATGGAAAGTACTTTGTAAATGTATGCCTCCCTTCCTTCTATTGCCCCCTGCCACCGACTAAGGTTCAACAGGTGGAAAGATTTTAAAACAGGAAGAAGAGGAAAAACACCCAAGTGTTGAAATGAGAAAATCAGTGATTTTAAATCTTTGAACAACATAGACTAGTACAATAAAGTATACATCATCCCTGCTTCCCACCTCACTCCATTGGTTCATTGATTCATTCATTTGTTCATTTATTCATTCATTCATTTTTACTGCCTTGGCTGGACCAGCATTTCTTGTCTTCTGTACTTCTTTAGCTATTCTCAGCAATACTTAATTTGGAAACTAATGACTCAGATGCCAGCTAAGGCAATGGAAGGAATGTATAATAAATTCTGGGTGTACCCTGTAAGACAAAGAACCTGCAAAATAACGAATGGGAAATCTCCAAGTGACTAGTAAGTGTTGAATTACACACTATGTACTTTATTCTACACTACTATTTTTCAGTTCTCTCAAAATGTGATTACTGTATCCTACCTAAAGCTATTATGAATACATCTGAATTATAAGATTATGGAGATTGAGAAATTACTGCATTATAGGGAACAGGTACCCTTGGAACGACTCACCTAACAAAGTGATGAGATCTACAAGCACACAAGTTATGGGATGTGGACCCACATTTGCCCCTCCATTGAGCATGGCCATTGGGGAGGCAAAACGTGGGGAGTTTGACTGAGCTTATCTCACGCTGCTGCTGGGCTTCAGGGAAGTGCCAAAACATGGTGCCAGGGATGAGAAAACTTCTGAGATGGGGGAGAAGCTGAAGCTGGTATTTTCTGACTTCTGGGCCTCTAGTCACCGCTGAAGATACAAAATACCTGGCCAAAGTTCTTTGTTTTTGTTACGATCTGATGTGGGAGGAAACTCCTCTGGTGATGGCTGAACAAGGCACTGATCTATACGTATAGATGTTTGTCATTAAGGGTCATTTTATTGCTATGTGTTATTTCTTGTTTCCTTTTGAGTAATAATACTTGGTTTTACCCTTGGTCTCTGTGTCATCTAGTCTCAGGTCTATCTCTAAGTATATTCTACAAGTGGGAAAACAGGGATGGCACTAGCTATTGGCAGGACTACAGAGGTGCTTGGGTCTGGACAGCTAGAAAAAAAAAAAAACAACAAATCCGAATCAAAATCCTAATTTCCAGATTCACCCCCTAGCATTATTCTTCCTAATTTACTAGACAAAGACCTAACCTGGAAAGAAAAGATGGAGAGTGCTTTTAGTGCTTGCATGTTCCTCAGCTGCTCTTCGTTCTGCCCCTATAGAACCCTTGCAGTATTCTAGGAGTACAGACAGTGATACGCAGGTTCCCTGTAACCCTAGAAAGCATCTCTTTGAAAGGCCCTCAGAAGTCATGACTGGGAAGAGAATCATGTTTTCTTATTACCAGTTTCAGCTTCCTTGCCCTCACCATGTCCACACCCTTGTGCCTTTTATGGACCTTCTATTTGGCTTACATGCAAATATTTCCCCAATGCCATCCACAAGCCACAAAGTGACTGTTGGCTCCAAAACTGTGTCAAGTGGTCAGTTAATATCTTCAGATGTTTTTCATCTCCAGTTATGAAGCATTCTTCTTGGTCAGTCCAAAACTGTCCATACTCGCAGGGACAGTGGGACTCAGCATCTGACATTTGCTCTTCCATGGCCCTCTGAGAGTGGAATATTCTCACAGGACCATGCACATTTTCTTGCACAGTGAAGTTATTTTAAGTATGTATACAAAAGGTTAGCAAAGGTCCAGCTGACAAGGGCATTAGAAGACACCATTTTCATGGGTAGATTCAAGAGACATAGGGAAACATTAAATGATCTTATGTAATTAACTGAATGTTATTTTACAGTTACAATGTGTGGGGCAGTGGGATGTGATAGGAAGCCTGGTCCTTGGTCGAGCACATGCTTGAAACCCTGTGACACTGCAGGGATTATCCCTGGAAAGAACAGTAGGTGTTTTGTCATGCTCCTGGGCCCATGGCTCCTGTCACATAGCTATGACCCCCCCTCCCCATCCCACCACCCCCGTAGAGAGGTCTGTGGCCATCACTTTTGTGGGAGCAGCATCCCAAACTTCTCCACATGTAGAACACTTGACAACAGCCTCAAGACAGCTCCATTTTAATGAGGTACCTAAGGCCTAGAGGCTTAACCAATAAACTCCCCTTCCCAGACACTCCTCCCCGCAAAGGTATTTAACCTCAGGCCAATTCTGAGAATGTGAGGTATGGTTTTACTCATCACCACTCTCTGCCACAACAGTAAATGCTTTAAAACCATGAACTGTCTCTTTTCATCTGGATGCGCCATGGGGAGCAATGGAACAGGCCTTCATCTAAGGAGCCAGCTGCCTTCTCCTGCAGAAGGCCTCTTAGCGCTTTCAGCCATGGCCTCCACCAAGCCAAGCCACCCACCAATCGAACCAAGGACTCTCTCCTCCCTGCAGGACCCAGCCAGAGATCTCCCCTCTTTCCTCCTTCAGCCTTGGACTAGATCCAGCCTGCAGGCCCCCACTCCATTCTCAGCTCTTGCACAGCATCCAGTGGTGCCTGGGTGCTCAAGACCCAGAGAACCAGATGTTCATTGCAGGCCTGGGAACCCCCAATCCTGGCACTCCCTGGGACCTCAGACTGCACTGCCCAACCCCTGGAGCAATGTCCAGAGGCTTCACATAGCCTGTCACCTGCCCAGTGCTGGCATGGGGCACGCACAGTCAAAAGTCCCGAGTTCAGCCTCAACCAGTGGCCTGAACCCTGTGGCAGAGTGGACATGGGACACCTCAAACACAATAGTAGTAATAATAATATAAATATATGTGATACTATAAAAATTAAACATATCATGCATTTATAAATATATTACACACTCTCTCTGTCCATGAGAGCCTATAATTGGCAGGAAATCAGAAATGCATCTTATGAAACTAAATTCTAGAGTGGGCATGATGAATGAGCACTTGTTCTTTCAGCAAAGAAGCATCCTGGGAAAATATCCTATTCAAAGAAAGCTTCAAACCCACTGGAGGACCTTTGAGCAAAATCAATACAATATCATAGAAAGTGGGTGTCTGGGGGCCTTTTAAAGCATACCCTCAGAGAATTATAACTATAATCCAAAATAGAAATGCCAAACAGAATGAAGTTTTCATTAAAGAAGTCATATTTCCACAAATGGCATACCTTTTCTTAACTTTTTTTTTTAAAAAAAATAAATACTGGGCTGACAAGATGATTAACATAAATGTCTGCCCTCAAGCCTGACATTTTAAATCCTACCTGCTAGAGTCAGTTATGGAAAGGGAGAACTGACCATACCCAAGTTTTCTCTGACCTCTATACACACACCTTTACATGTGTGTGCCTTCTCCAAAAACACATTAATACAAATGCATACTAAATAAGTAAATGGATACATCATTAAGTACTCATGGAAGTCACTAAATTATTTTTAGAATACACCAAAAGGTCTTATTCAATGATTACAAACATTAATATAGCCTAGTTTCCTCTTGTGCTTCAAAAAGAGTCTAAGCACTGGGTACACAATTCATATAGTATACAAAATAGAAATGGTTGATTTCTTAAGTAATTTAGTACATAGATACAATTTATATGCAGAACATTTTTGTGGTTTTGTTCATTTAACTTACAAAAATCTTATCTCTATGTTTTTATTAGCTACCCTGGTGAAGTTAAGTCATTTCTTATGTATTCCCTAAGAAAGTGAACTTTTTGCTTTATCACTGTAGATTTAAGTACTATGCCTTCATTTTCCTATCAATAAGGGCACGTTTTGTCTTTTTCATGAGGAATCTCTTCCAACAAAGTATTAGCTAACACCCAGTGAACATAATTAAAATCCAGCTCAGGTGTCCAAGCCACGAAGCTAAAGAAAAGAAGAAAAATTTCAAAGATATAAAAAGCAAAGAGGCAGAGTTGAGACCTTTGTATTTCATAAAATGTCCCTTGATATATGTACGTAGCAGAGAAATACAGTTAAATGGAAAAGAAATTCAACAGTCCTTTTTTAAAGATCTATTCTGGATTGATAGTGGACCTTATAAACTCAAACTACACATGGGGGTGGCTGCTTAGGATTTACTACACAGGGAAGAACTATGAGAAGGTGTTTGATTCTAAGGCAATTCAACAGTAATGACTTTCCCCTAAGATTATTAAAGGAGAAATAACACAGAAGTTTAAGGACAGCTTCTCTGGTTATCAAATTTTCAGAAGAGAAACAATACAGCTCATCATGCACGATGTTAAGGAGACATCCAGGGATGAATTATGTTCCCAAGGTAAATTACTTCATCCAGTTGTCCAATGCAGCCAACAGAGAATGTTCTAAAAACGAAGCACTTAAAACAGGGAGGGAGACACAGCTCTGGGGGATACTGGTTAGTTCATATTGTTATTCCTCCTATAGGGTTGCAGACCCCTTTAGCTCCTTGGGTACTTTCTCTAGCTCCTTCATTAGGGGCCCTGTGTTCTATCCAATAGATGACTGTGAGCATCCACTTCTGTATTTGCCAGGCATTGGCATAGCCTCACAAGAGAAAGTTATGTCAGGGATCTGTCAGCAAAATCTTTCTTCATATGCAATAGTGGTATTGCAAAGATCATGTGCCCCAGTACAGGGGAATGCCAGGGCCGAGAAGCAGGAGTGGATGGGTTGGGGAGCAGGGTGGGAGGAGGGTATAGGGGTCTTTGGGGAATGTAAATGAAGAAAATATCTAATAAACGAAAAGAACAGCTAAAAAAAAAAAAACAAAACAGGGAGGGAGGCAGGGTGTTGCATGCTGAGTAGATGAGGACTGAGGACGCTGTAGGAAAAGTTCACCCAGGGAAAGACAGTAATAGCACCAACCTTCTGAGATAATGGATTTCTTTCTTAAAACGAAACAAAACAAAACAAAACAAAACAAAACAAAGCAAAACAAAACAAAGAACCTTGGAAAGATCAGGAATTCAAGGCTCATACCTAAACATAGTGAGAGCAGTATACAGCAAACCAGTAGCCAACCTCAAACTAAATGGAGAGTAACTTGAAGCAATCATACTAAAATCAGGAACTAGACAAGGCTGCCCACTCTCTCCTTACCTATTCAATATAGTACTCGAAATCCTAGCCAGAGCTTTTAGTCAGCAAAAGGAGGCCAAAGGGAAAGAAGTTGGAAAGGAAGAAGTAAAAACATCACTATTTGCAGCTGATATGATAGTATATTTAAGTGACCTTAAACATTCCACCAAAGAACTCCTAAAACTGATAAACAACTTCAGCAAAGTGGCTGGATATAAAATTAATACAAGCAAATCAGTAGCCTTCCTATACTCAAAGAATAAGGGGGCTGATTTAAAAAAATTATGGAAATGGCACCTTTTTAAAAAAATATTTTATTAGATATTTTCTTCATTTACATTTCAAATGCTATCCCGAATGTCCCCTATACCCTCCCCTGGCCCTGTACCCCTACCCACTCACTCTCACTTCTTGACCCTGACATTCCCCTGTATGGGGCATATAAAGTTTGCAAGACCAAGGGATCTCTCTTCCCAGTGATGGTCAACTATGCAGCTAGAGACACGAGCTCTGGGTGCTGATTAGTTCATATTGTTGTTCCACCTATAGGGTTGCAGACCCATTCAGCTCCTTGGGTAATTTCTCTAGCTCCTCCATTGGGAACCCTGTGTTCCATCCTATAGCTGACTGTGAGCATCCACTTCTGTATTTGCCAGGCACTGGCATAGCCTCACAGGGGACAGCTACATCAGGGTCCTTTCAGCAAAATCTTGCTGACATATTGCAATAGTGTCTGCATTTGGTGGCTGATTATGGGATAAATCTCTGGATGGGGCAGTCTCTGGATAGTCCGTCCTTTCATCTTAGCTCTAAATTTTGTCTCTGT
>NC_034594.1:83395178-83423780 GCF_900095145.1 Mus pahari | reverse complement strand
TGTCTTAGTCAGGGTTTCTATTCCTGCACAAACATCATGACCAAGAAGCAAGTTGGGGAGGAAAGGGTTTATTCGGCTTACATTTCCATACTGCTGTTAATCACCAAAGGATGCAGGACTGGAACTCAAGCAGGTCAGAAAGCAGGAGCTGATGCAGAGGCCATGGAGGGATGCTCTTTACTGGCTTGCTTCCATTGGCTTGCTCAGTCCACTCTCTTATAGAACCCAAGACTACCAGCCCAGAGATGGCAGCACCCACAAGCGGCCCTCCCCCTTGATCACTAATTGAGAAAATGTCTTACAGCTGGATCTCATGGAGGCATTTCCCCAATTGAAGCTCCTTTCTCTGTGATTACTCCAGCTGTGTCAAGTTGACACAAAGCAATCCAGTACACCTTGGCATATACTCAGAAGATGGTCCAACATGTAATAAGGACACATGCTCCACCATGTTCATAGCAGCCCTATTTATAATAGCCAGAATCTGGAAAGAATCTGGTCTGGGGTTCCCAATGGAAGAGTTAATGAAAAGACTGAAAGAGCAAAAGGGGTTTGCAACCCCATAGTAAGAACTATATCCACCAACCAGACCATCCAGAGCTCCCAGGGACTAAGCCACCAACCAAGGAGTACACAGGGCTCCAGCTGCATGTGTAGCAGAGTAGGGCCTTATCAGACATCAATGGGAAGAAAGGCCTTTGGTCCTATGAAGGCTCAATAGATGCCCCAGTGTAGGAGAATCAAGGGTAGGGAGGTGGGATTGCTTGGGTAGGTGGAAGAACACCCTCATAGAAGCAGGGAGAGGGGAGATGGGATGGGGGTTTCCAGGAGGGGGGAACTAGGTAAGGGGATAACACTTGAAATGTAAATAATGTCAAAAATAAATAAATAAACAATAATAATAAAAGAACCCAAATTACCCTCAACAGAGGAATGGATACAGAAAATGTGGTACATTTACTCAATGGAATAATACTCAGCTATTAAAAACACTGACTTCATGAAATTTATAGGCAAATGGATGGAACTTGAAAATATCATCCTGAGTGAGGTAACTCAGTCACAAAAGAACACACATGGTATGCACTCACTGAAAAGTGGATATTAACCTTTCCCATATGCAGTCACCAAACTCAGAAGCTATTGTGGATACCAGGAAGTGCTTGCTGACAGAAGCCTATTATAGCTGCCTCCTGAGAGGCTCTGTCAGAGTCTGACAAATACAAAAGTGGATGTTTGTGACCAACCATTGGACTGAGTGAGGGGTCCCCAATGGAGAAGTTGGAGAAGGGACTGAAGGAACTGAGGGTATCTGCAGTCCCATAGAGTGTCAACAGGCCATATCCCCATGAGCTCCCGGAGAGTGGACCACCAACCAAAGAGTACACATTGATGGACCTATGACTCAGGCTGCATATGTGTTAGAGGATGGCCTTGTTGGCATCAGTGGGAGGAGAGGTCCTTGGGCCTGAGGGTGTTCGATGTCCCAGTGTAAGGCAATGTCAGAGCAGGAAGACCAGAGTGGGTGGGTGGGGGAACACCCTCATAGAGGCAGGGAAGGGGAAATTTGATAGGAGGTTTCTGAAAGGAAGACCTGAAAAGGGGAAACTATTTGAACTGTAAATAAAGAAAATATCCAATAAAAAAGTACACTTTATTATTTTCACATATTATGTACATCTAACACAGAAAACCAAACCATATTAAAACAAAGAATGGCCTTGCATTGTAATGTGTGTGTGTATCTGTGGGTGTGTGTTTAAAATTACATTGATTTCAATGCATCGCCATCAATTCTATTCTGTCACAAATGCAATTTGACTCAGTGAAAAAAGCAATACTGATGTTGTTTACTGGGCATTTAGAACATGCCAAATTTCTCATTTTATCTGTCTGCTATTCTTTCAGATTCACTATTAGACTTTACAAATGAAGACACTGAGTTATAAGAGAGTATGTATCCCACATAGGATCACAGAGCTCAGAAAGGGGGGGGGGGGAGGCGGAGAAGGCTGTCTCCAGTCTCACAACCCCAAGCCTTGACTTCACACTTCTGATGGTATACACTGTGCATTGGTGGATATCCAGTGCTGATTCCTCTTCATTCAAGTTCCCTATCCACTGCAGCCTCTCGTTTCACTCTCACTGAAAACAGAGAAGGATTCAGAGAGTTGGGAACAGATGACCAGTTGAAACTATGAACGCAGGGCTCTGGACTGAAAGCAGCTATGCTGTCAAGCCCAGTTCAAAATGGAGGAATTTATAGTTTGGTTAACAGCATAGAGGATTTTAACCCACCTCCTCTGTTTTTATAGAATGCCCTTTTCCTCTCTTGCTACAGCTCTAACAAGGAGTCTCCAAGGACCAAGAGTCTGTGTTGCTGTCACCATTGCTTAATGTAACAAGTGTCTGCCAGTTCATCTTTCCTTGTTCTTTAAACCATGATATGATGAAGAAAGATACCCAGGTTAATAAGACCAGGGATTTTTGAAAAGAATAAAATACGAAACAAGTAGATAATAACAAGGAAACATAACAACGTAATCATTCCAGGAAACACATAGAATAGGAAAATTTCCCCAAGAAACTCTCACCTTTTTCTAAAACTGAAAATAAATTTTTATACAATATAATCTGATTATGCTTGCCCCTCCTCCAAGATCCTCCCCATGTTCTCTCCCACTCAAATCTACACCTTTTCTTGTTCTCCATGTAGAAAACAAATAAGCACCTTAAAAGAGCAATTAGTTCACAAATGACAGTAACTCAATCACCGGGCACAGCAACTAAAATTCTCGTCTTGTAAGCCTTATTAAATCTAAACCCTCTGCAGGCAAATGACCGATCTGCCACTGAAACTGGGAGACACTAGTATTTACATCTTGTCCTGTCGCTGCTACCTCTGTCCAAAAAAAAAAAAAAAAAAAAAAGACCCAACTCTCTCCTGCTTCATCTCTTCCCCTCTCCAACCCGGAAGTCCTGCCTACTCACCCAGTGATTGGCTCCTTTGTTCATTAGGCGATTGGTTCACAGAAGTAACCTGAGTATGACTCAATCAATGTTGGCAGCCCCTCCCAGGAGAGCAGAATTAGCATCAACATACAAACAACACAAGACCCATCCACAACATTTCCTTTACTTGTTTATTTTTATGCCCATGTCCTCTTTTCCTAAGACTATATTGAGACTGTATCCTTTCTCTTCTTCCAGTTTGTTTCTCCTTCCAAGCACTCACGCAATCACCCCCTTGCTCTCTCTTCAATTCATGGATTTTTATGATATTTATTCTTGCTACATACTCAGTATGTTTAATGCTATTTACATATATAATTTGGGGCTGACTACTTAGGGTAAGATAACACGTCAGGCACTTGTCCCTGGAAAAGAATGGCTTTCTCCCCGCAGTCATTAATTGCTCATAGCTTTTCATCTAGATGACACCTTATGAGACTTGCCCTCATCAAGGATAGTAGTCACATAAGAACATTTTACCAATTTTTCTAGCTGATAATATTTATCATCTATAAAGATATTAATAGCTAGGAGTAATGTCTATCATCTATAAAGCCTAATCAATAGCTAATAGTGAGTGGGTGTATCCTTGCAACTAAGAGGTTATTTCATTCATTCATTCATTCATTCATTCATTCACTTTACATCTTGATCACAGTAGTCCCTCCTCTACTCCGAGTCTTACTCTCACAGTATTACCAACACTTGCCCCTTTTCCTTCTCATGAGAGAAAGGGAATCCCCCTCATGGGTACTAACACACCCTAGCACTGCAAGTCTCCTCAAGACAATGCAAATCTTCTCCCACTGAGGCAAGACAAGGCAGTTCAGCTAGAGGAAGGGGATCCAAAGGCAGGCAATAGAGTAAGAGATAGCTCCTGATCCAATTGATACGGGACCCATACAAAGACCAAGCTGCACATCTGCTACAAATGTGTAGGTGTCTTAGGTCTAGTCCATGCTCCCTGGTTGGTGATTCAATCTCTGGAAGTCCCCATGGACCCAGGTTAGTTGATTCTGTAGGTCTTCTTGCGGTGTCCTTGACCACTCTAGCTCCCTCAATCCTTCTCCCCCTCTTCCACAAGGCTCTCCAGATTCCACATAATGTTGGATGTGTTTCCATCAACTGCTGGATGAAGCCTCTCTGAAGATAATTATGCTAGGCTCCTGTCTGCAAGAATAGCAGAGTATCATTAAGAGTGTCAAGTGTTGACACTCTCCCACAGGATGGGTCTCAAGTTGGGGAAATCATTGGTTGGCCATTTCCTCAATCTCTGTTCTCTTTATCCTTTCACATCTTGAAGGCAGGAAAATTGTGGATCAATGGTTTTGTGAGTGGGTTGGTATCCCCCTACCTCTACTGAAAGTCCTACCAGTGGCTACAGGAGGTGGCCACTTCAGTCTACAAATCCCTAGATGCTAGGAGTGTCAGGTAAGGTTACCCCATATACTCTTGGGAGACCCCCCTGTCCCATGTTTCTGGCTCATTATAGTGATCAGACCCCCCAACCCCACAACTGAGTTTTCTTCTCTCTCCTTACCCTCTTCCGCCACCACCATCCCTCCCTCTTGACACACCTCATCCACACTCCTATTCCCCTCCCCACCCCCTCTACCACCAATTCCCTTTCTCCATCCACCTCCAATGTCTGTTTTATTTCCCCTTCTGAGTGAAATTCAAGGGACCTCTCTTGGGCCTTCTGTGTTACTTAGCTTCTCTAGGACTGTGGATTATAGCATAGTTATCCTGTACGTTATGGCTAATATCTACTTATAAGTAAGTACATATCATGTGTGTCTTCCTGGATATGCATTACCTCACTCAGAGTATTTCCTAGTTCCATTCAGTTGCCTGCAAATTTAATGATGTCCTTCTTTTTAATAGCTGAGTAGTCTTCCATTGTGTAGATGTACCATGTTTTCTTTATCCATTGGGGATAATGGTGGTAATGATATCCTTTAACCCTTTTTCTAGTGTTGAGGGACATCTAACTTGTTTCAGGTTTCTGTCTATTACAAACAAAACAAAACAACCCCCCTCCCCCCCAAAAAAACAACCCTGCTACAAACATAGTTGAACAAATGTCCTTGTGGTTGGTGGAGCATGTTTTAGGTATATGTCCAGGAGCAGTATCTCTAGGTCTTTAGGTAGAAGTATGACCAGTTTTCTGAGAAACCACCAAATAGATTTCCAAAGTGGTTATGCAAATTTGCAACTTACTAGAAATGTAGTACTCTCCTTGCTCCACATTCTCACCAATACAAGCTATTGCTTTGGTTTTTGTGAAATTAGCCATTCTGATGAGTGTAAGATGGAATCTCAGAGTTGTTTTGTTTTCCATTTCCCTGATGACTAAGGATGTTAGATATTTAAGTGCTTCTTGGCCATTAGAGATTCCTCTGTTGAGCATTTTCAATTTTAAATTGGGTTATTTGGATGGTTGATGTCTAGTTTCTTGAGTTTATTTTTTTATATGTTTTGAATATCTGTCCACTGTTGGATATGGACTTATTGTGTTAGGATATCCAGGGCTAGCTGTGGTATGATAGCTGAGGTCCAGTGCTGTCATGTTGCCCTGTTCCTGTTGATTGTGTTCTTAAGCTGACCTTCAGTATGCAGGAGATTGATTGGGAAGGGGTCTAATCTGGATGTTCCTCGGGCCATAGAAGGCCTCCTTGGGAAGGCAGGCAGAGCCATGGTCCAAATAATCTGTCTGAGAGTTCTAAAGGCATAGAGCAGTGCATATCATACCCCTAGAACTGGTATTCATCTCACGATCTCTAGCTTTTGCATCCGATTCTCTTCTGACTCCAATTGGTGACTTCCACTTACAATGCCCTAATTTATGCATTATAATAATTTTAAATGGTTTATGAATATATATTGATTATAAATACTGCATTTCATCCTGACTTTCTGTGCATTATCTCTTTTGGTAATAGTCAACCCCCATTGACCCGTCTTGTCCACCTTTGACTGACCCTCTTCAACGGCTTTCCTATTCCCAATCAGTCTGCTTTATACTCTTTATACTTCCATTTCTTTTTTCATTCTTATGCTTTTTCTTTTCCTTTCTGTCTTTTCTTTTTATAGTTTTCTTTTTCTTTGTGTGTATTTGTTTCTGTTTAACTGGGGTTGTTTATAGGAGCTACCATATTTAAAGATGCATGGGATTTAGATTTTCAAACTTCTTAATTATCTATATGAATTTTTATATGTGTGCTTCTCTTGGCATTCTTAAAACTGATTCTCACTTTATTAAACCAGCATAATACCTAAATATATTCTAAATATTTGTCCTGATCCAGGCTGAAAACTACTTCCACTGGGAATGCATATAGTGACATGCTACTCAAGAGACATGGGATACAGCAGAGACCTGGACTCAGATGTAGCTGCTAGCAGCATGGAAACCAACAAAAAGAGCCTAGGATTTGTTCATACCATTCACCAATGAACCTTGATTATCCCAAGAGAGACACTGTGTTTGGACCAGGTTGTGAGACATTTCTTAGATACTTCATATACTCATATATTCTAGATGCTAAACCTCTCTTTATTAGGTTTGCAACTGAAACAGTTTCTTTCTCATCCAATGGGCTGCCTTTTCACTCAGTTGGTTGTTACAGAAACCTTTTAGTTTTATGAAGTCCGTATTTTAAGATGTTGGAGTTAGTTTCTGAGAAAAAGTGGTCCTATTCAGGAAGTCCTCCCCACACCTGTATCAACTAGGACACTGCCTATTCAGGAAGTCCTCCCCACTCCCGCATCAACTAGGACACTGCCTATTCAGGAAGTCCTCCCCACACCCCACACCCGTATCAACTAGGACACTGACTATTCAGGAAGTCTTCCCCACACCCATATCAACTAGGACACTGCCTACTCAGGAAGTCCTCCCCATACCCATATCAACTAGGACACTGCCCATGTTTTCTTCCACCTGTTTCAGTGTTTCAGGTTTTACATTGAGGTCTTTGATCTACTTGGGGTTGATTTTTGTGAAGGGTGATAGATATTGTTCTAATTATATTCTTCTGTATGTGGACATCCAGTTTTCCTAGCATCAATAATGAAGACGCTGTTATTCCAATGTATGTGTTTAGCAGCTTTATCAGATATTAGATGACGATAGCTGTATGCACTTATGTTCTGGTGTTCTGTTCCATGTGTCTGTATGTCTATTTTTATGCCAATACTATTCTGTTTTCATTAGTATATCTCTGTAATATACTTTAAAATCTGGAACAGTATTTCCTCCAACTTTGTTTTTTAAGCTTAGAGATTGTTTTGGCTATGCCTGGTCTTTTGTGGTTCTATATAAATGTTGTAATTTTTTTCTATTTCTGTGAAAAATATTGTGGAGATTTTATATTGCAATTTCACTTAATCTGTAAATATCAAATTTACTTGATATATATATATATATATATATATATATATATATATATATATATATGCTGTTGATTTTATGTCCTTGCAATTTGATGATTTGCTGATCATTTCTAGAAATTTTCTTGTGACTTTTGGTATACCTTTCTATGTGGTCATTCAGGTTGTACACCCAAGGCAAGACTTGAGAATTAGATATGGTACAGAATGTTGAGCTTTTAGAAGCATACCTCACTGGATTCATGTACAGGTGTATAACCTGAGGTATGCCTGGAGGATAGATATGTTGCAAGTATGATATGGTCTGAGGGTCTTACCTGATTAATCTGACCAACAGAATATCTGATGGGGAAAACTGGGTGTTGGGATGGCTCAGGTAGGATTGATCATACTGGGATGCTGCACAGACTGCTCAGTTCAGGCTAGGTCTAGAGACTGAAGAGGTTTCAATTGGGCTAGGAGTTGGGACTAGACATGAGCAGGGGGGATGGGACCTGGGAGAATACTGGATGCAGCTCAAGCATCTGACATGCATGAGGAGGGAAAGAAAGTGAAAGTAGCCTGCTAGGGTCCATGCAATGTGTGGTGGGTACAGGGTCTCTGGTAGTAAGTGGAGTAAGAATCAAGCAATATCCTAAGGAAGGGAGACAGTCTTGGGGGAAGGACCTATCCCTGGCAATCAGCTATAAGTATAGGGCAACTAGAATGAAGGAAGAAGAAGGGTACAGTATAGACAACCTACCTGGGTTTGCACTACCCACTGTGGTAGCTACGGAGTCTTTAGTAACAAGGAGGACTGGGAACAGGTAAGTATCAAAAAATAAAATAAAAATAAAAATAAAAATAAAAAGCCAACTGACCAGGGAGACCAGAGGGAATAGAAGAAGAGAGAAGGGAAAGCGTAGGTAGCCTTCTTAGGTCTATCCCTGTCTCTCACTCTTAACTTTAAATCCTTATAATTATAATTATCTCATTCATTACTATACATGTAAAAGTAATATTTTGTGTCATAGATAAGCATCATTGCACCAGATTAATTGTGTGCTACAAAGGCATTGTTTTCCTTCTTCACTGCCTCTTTCCATTACCCAAAAAAATAAAAGCTGGTATACTCAAAATTGCTAAGAGGTGAGCAGTCACACTGTGCAGGTATTATACTTTTTTATTATGAGAAACATGAGAAATACTCATGATCTCAAAAGAATATGAAATAATATTCTGTAAATAACAACTGCCAACATTTAAAACATACTTAATATTTGAAAATTATGTACATATTAGGTCTTTCCCAGGAATGCCAAAGGCTATAAATTTGAAGTTATTAGTGAAATACTTTGGTCGCTTACCAATCTTAATTCTGTATGTTTGAGTTCCTGATTTTTACAGTGATTGGAAAGTCAAATATACTAAAGGAAATTCTAGCATCATCTTGTTTTTCAAGGATGAGTTAGGCTTCATTGTGATTTCTGGAAAACAAATGGGCTTACTTTTTAGATTGTTGTATGATGAAGCAGGAATATCTCTGAAAACTCAGGAATTTAAATGTAAAAGTTTCTACAGGCAGCCCCTGCATTCTCTTTGTGAGTGGATCAAACCCCATGTTTCCAGATGGGTCAACAGAATTAGGCAAAGGGAAGTAAATGGGAGTAGAAATGATGAGAACAGGAATTTAGACTATCAACCAGGTATTGAAAAGGGTTAAGTCACCAGTATCATTTGCTGACCATCAGTGCACTGAAACAAATCAAAGCAAACCCATATATTTCCAATTACAATTCTATTCTCTTATGATGCTTCTTGATGCCTGCTACTGTATAGGAAACCCAATGGAATTTCAAGGACAAGAGACTTTGCCAGTAAATAAGATGATGTCATTCTTCTTGATGACAAACAGAAAGGGGCGGTCAGCTCTGAAAACCGTGGACTCAGGAAGCTGCTTTTCAACAATGTTATTTTCTGTGGCAGCAGTGGCTTCAGTGCCCTCCTCTGAGACCTCTATGAATGACTTGTGCATTAGCTTTGATACGTAGAGACGACCTCCAGAGGCAATTCCAGAGAGATCTGCACTGGACTCATCAAAGATGTCTTGCAAGCCTAGGGATTTCAAGTGGTGCCTCATTTCATAATCCTTCTCTATCTTGAACTGGGGGAGAAACACGTTCACATACTGAGATTTCATTTTCCTCCTATTGGTCCAGTCCATTAGATTCTGGAAACTCAGCTTGCCTTCAATCTATAGAGATTTAAAAGTTTGGAAATATACTGTTAGGGGAAGAGTGAAATGAGAACTACAATGACATCTGGTGTTCTGTGGTGACACCCTTCTGGGTTTTTCTACAGTAGTACATGAAATAGATATGGCAGAAATCACAAAGAGAACATGAGTAAATGTTTTAAACAAGTTGCTTGTTTAAATCATGAGGTTATGACAAGACATGGGTTGTGTGTTCTAACTGACATGTCCAATCCTTGTGCATATTGGAAAAGACAGAGAAAGTGGAATAATAGGTAGGCAACAAGAACAAGGAGGGTTATATGGGACCATTTGGAGGGTGAAAAGGTAGGGGAAATGGCATAATTATAATCTACTCTCTAAATTTAAAAGAAATAGTTAACATTTATAAGAATAAATATCATTTAAAATAGAATTAGGCATATTGGTTCTGTGAAGAATTTTAAAGATACTATAATGAAGTAGCAGCAGACATACAAGAGGAATAGGGAAATGAGGGATCACCAAAGGAAGGGAGAGCTTAGTTATCATTTAAACCAATGCTTTCTAATCATTGTCCTACCATGAAAGACTCATGAAGTATAAATGCTTATACAGCTTGAAAAATAAACCAGTGGAAAGCTGGAGAGTTGGCGTAACAGTTTGACTCTCAGCACACATTTATGGCTTACAACAATCTACAGTTAGTTTCAGGGAATCTGATGCCTTCTTATGCCAAGGACACCAGCCTCACATGTGGCACAGATGTGCAATCATTCAGAATACCCATACACATAAAATAAAATTTAAATATAAATTAATAAATGATAAATAATCCTAGGTGGCCTGAAGTAAAGACCCAGAATCCCATCTTAGGGAAAGGAGTGACAGATCTCTCCCAGTATAATAATCACTCTCAGGAAGCATAGATTCACTATGCTTTTTTTCATACACAGTTGAAATCATATACGTTGATATCTCTTAAACTAAGATGCCCTGACATTTTTAAAATATGTTTCATATACATCAAACTTACCTTTTATAAAAGATCAGAACTTACATAGTCCAATGTTCATATGAAATTTCTATGTATAAATAATCTAGTTTGTAGGTAATCTATAGCTTCTTATTCTGAATTTCCCCTTTCTCCTTGATTCTAGCCTTCTATAGTGTCAATTCCCTTACTATGTAACTCACATGTGCACACACATGTGCACACACACACACACACACACACACACACGGAAAAATAAACATAACCAAGAGTATTCTTCACATAATAGTCCATTGTAGGGCAACTGTGACTTACTTCACATAGGTCGTCCTCAGGCAGCATAATGTACATGCTTATGCCACCATGATATTGGAGCTCAAGAACCTGCATTGGTGGCTCCTTAATGGTAGACATATTGAACCTCCGTTCTTGATGCATCATATTAACTGTTTTTCCAGGACACTGGAAGTCAGATCACAAAGAGGTGTTTACAAGCCTATATTATCTTACTCATTGACCAAGTACACGTAAAAATATGGATTTGGTTAGAAGACTTTGGACATTTTTTGATATGTTGCAAGTGTTGGTTGTAAGATGCCTTTATCTTAATTAAGTTAGTCCTTTAGTTGAAACATTTCTGCTAGTTAACTTCAGGTAAGGCACCTCACATTTTTGCCTCCAGATCCTCATCTATATGATAGAGATGATCTATCTATGATGAATGGCCCTTACTGCATGCGATGGGGATTCTGTGGGTTAATATAGAGTTATTAGGTGAAAGATTGCTTTGTGCTGAGTGTATTAGCTGAAATGTTTCTGTAAGTAATATTGAAAATAAAAATTAATTAATTATATAAATTAATAGGAATTAAATTAATTAAAAAATAAAAATTCTATACTACATGACAATACATAATTTTGTAGGTTTCTTCTCATATCAAAACCAAAGTATGCACTAGAGCAATAAAATCATGTAGATTAAGAATAAAGTCCCAGGAAAATTAAAATTTGCATAAAATGATAGATTACATCTGTTATTAATGTAAGAAACAATCTAATTCTTATCTTGAAGATACCTTTTATAAATTTAGAAATATCATACAGGTATAACAAATTATTTTTCCTTTTGAAAGTAAAATAGACAAACTTGTCAACAATTCTGTAATATTTCTTTTTAGAACAAAATTTCAACACAAGAGGACAGTAAATTCTGTGTGCTTGAACCTAAGGATCCTATCCTTCTAGTAAAATTCTTCTTTTGGTCTTCAAAAGAATGTACAGGAAACAACAAATAATACAAAGAGCCATGGAGAGAAATGAAGAGTGTGCATGTCCCTAGTGGGGCTGGGATGGCTCAGACACACAGTGCCATGGACTTAGTGATAGACTCACTCATCTTACAAAGGCATTTCACTAACATCTTGTTTGTGTGTTGCTTTTGTTCCATTTGTACTGCTATTGCCCTCTTTTCACTGTCTTGTACATTAACAGCACCAACTGTGAAATTGGCATTCAAGACTGCATAGCCTGCATAGTTACGGAGCTATCATGTAAGGGGATGTGGCCAGCATGATGGGTTTTTAAAAAGAAAGCCAAAATACTTTTTTTAAAGCTCCAATAGAATCCCAAAACAATCTAGGAGACAGGAATGCTACATGGTCTGCCTTTATTTTTGAAAGTGGGGCAACTAATACAATGTATGAGGTGAAGAGTGGATGGACAAAAATGCAGAACAAGTATTTAGTTCTAAACCCTGTCCATCTCAGCCACTGAAGTGCTGACACGACCTCTGGAAAGTTTTATACTGCAAGTGCAAGAAAGGACAAGTCAAAGTTGTATGCTACTATGATTTATTGTATTAACTTGTTGTCCATATACAATTTTCAAATGTTTCTGTGCTTATCTTTCTTCCTCACAGAAACACTGAGGTCAAGAACTTTCTCAATCAGGCTTTGAATTCACCTCAGGATTAGTCTGTAGGTCACCAAAGACAAGCCACCAAAGGCAAGCCACTGCTGATTGTAACAGTACTTCCATGTTTAAAATTCCTGATGTGGAATGATATATAAAGAAACTGTCAATCTATTTTTGTAATATGTAAGAAATAGAAGTAAAACTTAATGTTAAACCTATGCAACAGTATTTCTCTGCAGTGAACATAAAATACTGAGTAATTAAAATACAATTTGGATACCATTTGACTTAATAATGACTTCAAGGTGTGGTGAGTCCAACCACATTTAAACTTGTCCAAGACAATAATGTCACCTCTATAAAGCAAGAGAGGGATCTTACCACATTTGGCAGTACAGATAACATTTTTGCAAAGACCACAATTCTCACTAAGGAATGATTGGAGGTGGGTTCCTTAATATCTAAGTACATACCGTGGGAGACCTGAAATGGCAACTGAGGGTATCACTTTTGGTGAAGGCCGATTTCCATTTGCCTTTGAAGTAAACAGCATTCACCAGCACCATGACAGCCGACGAGCTGAGGCTGCTGTCGCCCAACACCTTCTTGATTTTTCCTTTTGAAAATAAGTTGAATGGAACAAGGCCCATCTACAGTGAAACACATTTTTAAATGTGCTCACAGACTGTTAATGGGCATGTTTTTCCTCAATATCATTATTATACAAATAACTGATGTCAGTAACAACATCAAGTAATAAAAGTAATAAAATAGTAATAAAAAATAAAAAATAAAAAGTAATAAAAATGCCTGATATTTTCTAAACCCTTTAAGGACAGTATTTGGTTTAACCCTCATGAGTTCTTTACAAAATCTATGCTGCCATTTTTTTGGTTTCCTGTTAAGGGAACTGAAACACAGGGACATTAGATAATTGATACAGTCACTCAGCAAGAAAGCAAGTATAATCATCACTGTGGCTGTGGGAGCCACAGAGATGTTGACTCGTTATCCCAGACTCAACCTGTAATAGAGATGGCATCATGAAGATCTGAGCTTCCCATTATGAAGAAATCAAGTCTCACAGAAGGCATTCAAGCAAAGTCTGGGAAATTGCATTTCCAGAAAGAAACAGAAAGTAGCATATCACCAAAGGTGACTGAAAAGTATACTGAAAGAATATGGCTGCACAAACACCAAATGAGATGGAGCAGTTTGAGAACTTTCCTGTAACTTATAATAAACTTAAAGAAGTCTACATTTTGGTTGTGGTAAACACCACAAAAGAGGAAGGAAACCCAAGGAGGTCCCCTGTTCAGAGCGCTGCTTTCAGAAAACTTTTAGGTAACCCAAAAAATAACCATGAGATTTCAGAAATGTCATTTTGAGAACAATGAAGTGCTGACAGCCAAAGCAGGACTCATCAGCCAACTGGAGAGAAGCCCTGGTGGGTGGGCTTCCCTGGAACAAGGCCACAGCAATTGCACAGGAAATGACAAGTTGTCAGAAGCCACAACTATAACAAATTGAAACAATTCAGTGTTTCCCAGAAATGATAAATTATTATTAATACATTATTATTAATAATCAATTGCTGATCTGTGAAAATGATAAGATCAACATTTGTCTTAAGATTGACATGTTTGGTGATCTTACCTAGAATAATAAACCAATATTATCTATTTATGACTTAGTTTTGAACACAATATTAGATTCAGTCATGTATAAGACATAAAAATATATTACTAAAAGAAAAAATAAATGCAAAGATCACTAAAGAAACAAAAGACCATGGCAGCATGATTTTTATCTGGGAAGAAGTTCCCAAAGCCCCTTCATGACACTGGCCAAACCACACTGAAACTGTGCAACCCCAAGTGGAATTTAATTTCATTCCATTAAAAAGGCTGATTCCTTCCTATTCACATTAGCAAAACTTTTGTTAGTTATATCATTTATTCTCAAAGTTTAAATTATATCCATGAAAGCTTCAAATGGGAGGAGAAATCAAATGCCTTTAGCTATTTAATGCTTTAGAGAATGCCACTTAGTTACCCAAAACCAAGTTATGTCATTTCTTTTGATTCATTAGTAATATACATATTATATTTGAGATTTGTAATGGGGAGTAAGTCAAGGCACAGTAATGATATACTGATAAATGAAGAAAGGAAATGGAGAATTTATCTTCTTATTCCCAAGAGAACATATGTGCTGCTAAGTGGAGTGTAAGTCACATGGCTCATAGTTCTGAGGTGAACCAAAACTCACATTCGTGAATAATTTTCACAGTTCAAATCAGAACCCACCATAAGTAAATAAGTAGTATTAGCTTTAGCATCATTTGATTAGCAACAGAAAAAATTAATAGGTTCTGTGTTTTGTGTTAGAGGAGAACTTTGTCTAAATTCAGATGAAGTGTTGCAATTTTTCTGAAAGTACTACCTTTGCTAAATATGTTATTTAATAAAAAGTATTTTTAAAATATTGAAATCAATCAAACAAATAGTCTATAAAAACAGCAATCATTATTTTGGATTAGGATGGACTACTTTTACATATACTTACATATATTTTAATATTTTTCACATAAAAATTTCCATGTTTCAAGTATCCTGATCTTAATATTTACATATAACCAACAAATAGTGTAAAATATAAACATATTTCACTTGCCATGTGTTTCACTTTCAATCCATTTATTAATTTTAAATCTGGTTTCTTGTACATCATTTGTGAAGTCAACTCTTTCCACTTTAGCATTGTATAAGTTTTCAGCACACTCAATGTAGCTCTGCAAATAAGAATATCGATTTTGTATTAATAAATACCATTGACCAAGTACAAAAGAAATGTGAAGTTGATCCTTGATTTCCACTGCCTCCAAAAATTGAAAACATGACCAGCACTATAATACAGGCTAGTAGTGAAGATAATGTTGAATTTCAATTTGACTTTTTCTGTATTGGGTTGGGGGATGCTGACTAAAGCTCACTGCCTCAGCTTCAACACATCTTTTACACCATAAATACCCCAGTGTCCTCATTATCTACCCTTCTAGCTAAAGGCTTTCAAGGCTACTTATCACACACAAGATCAGACTGCAAACTTTGAACATAGCCTAAAAGGCTTCGCACCTCATTTCCTCATTTCTAGTTATCTCTGCACATAGGTGCTTTAATTACACTAGATTCCTCATACTTCCTCTAGTGATTCATCCATGTGCCCTGCTTTGCTGCAAACCTTGAGCAACACTCCTTCCACTCCAGTGCTCCTCGTAGCCAGCAAGAGTCCTACTTGTTTCCATGAGAGACCCTTCCTTAGTTCTTCCAGTGGCTTATAACAATGTCTTCACTTTCATTGCAAAGAAAAATTATTATCTGAACACTTGTATAGAGCACATTGTGATAACTTGATACGTACATTTAACATATAACTGCCAAATCATGATAGTGAGCATAACTGTCTTTTCAAACATAATTACATCAGTTGTCACAATGTGTTTTACCTGCATTTGAAATATTCCAAATCCTCCATAGAAGTTGAGACCATGCATGCTTTGTTTACTATTGCACTCCTAACATAAAATGCACTGACTTTTCTACTTACTGAGTGTTCAAAAGTACATCAATTTAATTTTATTGTTACCCAATTTATCAGCATTCTAGGAATATAGCAAACACATGCATAAATATTTTGTAACAAAGATTTTCATATTTGGAAGAAAAATACTTAATATAAGTTATATTGCTCTATATTTACCAGGAGGTTCCTAGTAAAAAGACTATACAGTGTTCTCAATGGTGAGAATTGACTGGCAGTCTCTGGTCTATCTGGGCAATGAGATTGTCAGTATATGGATCAGACTATTAATTTACAGAACTTCTATATATCAATCCATTCATCTATCCATCTACCAATCTACTCATAGACAAATTAGAAATTAATTTTAAAACTCCATCCACATTTAGAGAAGTTATTATCATCAATGTAAGCTGTCAGCAAGAAGAAAGCCTAAGAAAGTCGGGGGTTGCAAAATTACATAGGCACTACTATATTCTGCCACTTTTGGATAGCACTGAAAGAGTTACAAGCCATTTGACACTTACACATTTTTCCTTAAATTCAATTAACATGCCATACAAATCTCTTTCCAAGACTATCATATTTTTAAAAGGAGTTATTTGTCCAAATAAATCCTTTCACAAGGTCTCTAACTCCTCTACATCTATCACTATGAGCTAATAGTATTATATTCTTCTTTGCCACAAATCATTCCAGAGTGTTTCCTTTGTCTTTTAGAAAGAGAAGCATCTCAGCTCTTTCCCAGGAGAAACCTCAGATCACAAATCCTTTCTGTGATGGCTGCTTTTATGTATCAACTTGACAAATTTGAAGCATCAGACTGAGAATAGAAAATGTCCACCCCAGTATATGAGAGTCTCATTCGACCAATGCCCAACAAGTAGAAAGGCCAACAGTATCAGAGTAAGAGGGAAATTCTGCAGCTTGCATAGATTGGGACAATGATCATTTGACCTTTAGACTCCAACTGAAACATGGGCTTTGCTTTAGTCTGGGCACTGACAACTTTACCCAGGTCCTCCAGGTTTTACCAATTGTTATGTTGGGACCTCTCTGCCTCCACAGTCTGTGATTCAAGTCCTTGTAATAAATCTCTCTTCACCCTGTTATTTCTAGTCTCTGAAGAATGCTTGCTGAAGCACTCACTAGAATGAAACCCAGGTATTTATCCTTGTCTTTCCCAGCTCCTCTATCAGATCTTTCCACAGACAACAGGATTCCCACATTTTCTATTATCCAAAAAAGATTATAAACGTCTTTTACTTTCAGTTTATTTTTTGATGGATGTTTTATAGATCCTTTGTTACTTTGCTACTTCTCCAGCAGCCTGCCTGTCTGTATGGCTTCACACTTCCCATTTTAATAACAATGGACTAAATCTCTGAAACTATAAGCAAGCCCCCCCATGAAATGTTTTCTTTTATTATAGTTGCCTTGGTCACTGTGTCTGTTTAAAGCAGTAAAACATTGATTAAGACAGAAGTGGGTACCAGGTATGGGGTATTGCTCTGATAGTCCTGACAATGCTGCCTATTGGCTAAATGTGGACTTTGGGCCTTGTAATTAGGAAATCAGTAGAATGCTTTAAGAGGGTCTTAATGGGCCATATTAGTAGAGGCATGGAAGACTGGTGCTTAGAGCAATGTATAGTATGACAGCATGACTCAAGAGGCTTCACAGAAGAAATTAGTAAGAGGCCTAGAGACCATTCTTGTGATATTTTGGTTAAGAATGTTGCTGCTTTCTGCCCTTAGCCACCACCACCACCCCCCAAAAGAAAATTGCCTGAAGCTAATTTGAAGAGTTATAAATTAAATGCACTGGCAGAGAAGATTTCAAGACAGTCTAGTATCTACTAGGGTGCTTGGTTATTAACGGTTATTCTTATGCAGGTATATAATGAAAAGGAGCATGCTAAACAAGGAAAAATACAAAATGTACAGTTTGAGGCAAAAAAAAGCACACAAAGTATACTGGAGGTAAGACCAGTGCTTGAGATAAAAGGTTTAAAGAAGAGCCTGAAGTTAAGTGGAATAAAGGAAGTGGTGACCTGGACCCCATGTAGCTAAACTTCTAACTTAAGCAAAGCAAATAAAGAAAAGTTTAAGCAGTGAAGAAAACCATTCACAACAGAGCTGAGGCAAATTAAACTGAATATAGAGGCTAAGGTCCAGCCCCAGCAAGCCACAGAAGAAGTTGGCAGCTTTAGCAGTGTGATTCTGGTCTTAATAGTTAAGAATACAAGAAACGGGTTATAAAATCTTTCTTCTCTAGTAAAATAAAACAAAACAAAACAAAACAAAACAAAACTAAACTAAACAAAACACTGAAGCCAAGCTTCCTTCATGGAAGACCAGTGACATGGAATAGAGGGAAATGAGAGCTGCTAAGAGGGCAAGGAACAAGCCCAAATGTGTTACAGTCAACAAACTGAATGGAGTTGGAGATCTGAAGAGCACTTTGATATCAGACGTGGAGGTGTGGAATTTGGAGTTTGCCACGCTAGGTTTAGGTCTTATATTTTGGGTCCATGTTTTCTTACTATGCTCTCTTCCCTTCCTTTTGTAATGCTAATGTATATTCTGTTCTGTTGCAGGTTAGAAGTATGTGATCTGCTTTTTTATTTTGTCTGTTTCAGGGGGTTAGAGTTCAGAGATGGCCTTGAGTCTCAGAAGAGAGTTTGAACTTTAGATTTTGAACAGTATTGATGTTATAATAGATTGTAGAACTTTTTAACTTGGATAAAATACATATTTGCGTTATGATATAGCTACAAGCCTACCGCGATCGGGGAGTGGAATGTGGTGGTTTGAATGTGAATGGCCCTCATAGGTTTATATGCTTGAATTTTTATTCATCAGGGAGCATCACTACTTGGGAGGGATTAGGAGGTATGGCCTTGTTGGAGTAGGTGTGGTCTTATTGGAGTAAGTGGGCTACTGAGTGTAGGCTTTGAGGTTTCCAAAGCCCAAGGCAGGCACACCAGCTTCATTTCTTCCTGCCACCTTCAGATCTAGGTGTAGAACTCTGAGCTTCTTCTCTAGATTCATGTCTACCTACATATTGCCGTGGTTCCTGGCTTGATGATAATAGGTTTAAAACTCTGAAACTAAAACCTCTGAAACTCTAAGCAAGCACCCAGTAGCTGTTTTCTCTGATTACAGTTGTGTTGGATATGGTGTCTTTTCACAGCAATAGAACACAGACTAACACAGAAATCAAGGATTGCACTTATTCCTGAATTTCCATTTAATAACTATTCATAAATAGAACTGTTTTGTGGATTTCTTTTACAGATAGTTTCTGTGTATTACTTAGAAATGCTATTTTAGGAAATTGACTTTCTAAACTGTAATTTTATAAGAATTTAGGAGTTCAAGTAGGTTTTTGATGGAACCTTTAGAGATAGATAGCTAGATGACAGAAAAATAATTAGATATCATAGAAATATGGTAATATAATAGATGGATGGATAGATAGATAGGTAGATAGATAGATAGATATGATTAACATATAGGTATGTGATAGGAGATAGATACCACATCAACCTTTTGGATAGTTAAGTTTCCTCTTTTTGTTATTTTGTCATATATATATATGACAAAAATATATATGTATCAGAGTTGAGGATCAAACCCAGGGCCTTGTGCTTGCTAGGCAAGTGCTCTATCATTGAGCTAAATCACCAACCATTAAGTTTTCCTTCTGAGTGAATTATCTTTCATTTCTTTTTTTTCAACTAGATTTTTAATATTGTATTTAATGTTGCATATAAATAATGAGAGTGACCTTGATTGTCTTATTACTGATTACAGACCAAATTTATTCAATTATCTTTGAAACAGCAATATACATTCTATCTCTACCTAGTTTATTAAGAATTATTACTGTGTGCTCAGTCCAATGGATGACTGTGAGCATCCACTTATGTATTTGTCAGGTACTTGCAGAGCCTCTCAGGAGACAGCTATATCAGGCTCCTGTCAGCAAACACTTGTTGGCATCCACAATAGTGTCTGGGTTTGGTGGTTGTATTGGGATGGATCCCCAGGTGGGGCAGTCTCTGGATCGTCTTCAGTCTCTGTTCCATACTTTATCTCCATAACTCCTTCCATGGGTATTTTGTTCCCCCTTCTAAGAAGGATAGAAGTATGCATACTCCGGTCTTCCTTCTTGAGTTTCACGTGGTTTGTGAATTGTATCTTGGGTATTCCGACCTTTTGGGCTAATACCTACTTATCAGTGAGGCATACCATGCATGTTCTTTTGTGATTGGGTTGCCTCACTCAGGATGATATTTACTAGTTCCATCCATTTGCCTAAGAATTTCATGGTCATTGTTTTTAATAGCTGAGTAGTACTCCATTGTGTAAATGTACCACATTTTCTGTATCCATTCCTCTACTGAAGGACATCTGAGTCCTTTCCAGCTTCTGGTTATTGTAAATAAGAATGCTATGAACATAGTGGAACATGAGTCCTTAGTGCAATGAAGGAGCTAGAGAAAGTACCCAAGGAGCTGAAGGGGTTTGCAGCTCCATAAGAGGAACAACAATATGAACTAACCAGTATCTCCACAACTCCCAGGGACTGAACCACCAACCAAAGAATACACATGGCAGGACTCATGGCTCTAGGTGCATATGTAGCAGAGGATGGCCTAGTCAGTCATCAGTGGGAGGAGAGGCCCTTGGTCCTACGAAGGCTCTATGCCCCAGTGTAGGGTAATGCCAGGGCCAGGAAGCAGGAGTAGGTGGGTTAATGAGCAGGGGGAGGGATAGAGAGTTTTTGGAGGGGAAACCAGGAAAGGGGATACCATTTGAAATGTAAATAAAGGAAATATCTAATAAAAAAGCATTATTACTATGTACATTTAGTTTTTTAACACCTTTTTCTGCACATATTGAGGTAATAATATTCTCTTACCTCTTAATTTTATTCATGCAGCATATTGTATTTAGTGATTTATATGTACTGAAAGCATCTTTGCATCCTGACACCAGTCACACTTGGTTATTGTAAATGATTCTTTTAATATGCTGTTGAATTTTATTTGCAAGTGTTTTATTAAAGAATTTTAAAAATCCATATTCCAGAGGGAAATTAGGCATTAATTTTCTTTCTTAGTAGTGTTCTTGTGTAGCTTGTCCGCACTGGCCTTTTAATACAGGTTTGTAAGTGTTTACTCTTTAGGGTTTTTTTTGAAGTTTCTCAAAGCTTGACAGTTCTGTATCTGGCAAGCTCAGAACCTCCCGAGCTTTCCTTAGAAGGGCAACTTTATATATATATATATATATATATATATATATATATATATATATATATATATCAATATATTCATTGCAATTCTCTTCAAGTTTCCTGTTCTTTTGATTCAGCATTCATAAGTTGTATATTTCCACACTCATGGGCACATATCCCCAGAAAGACACACATGTATAGACATCATTGAAAATAATAGAAGTCCTGCTCCTAGAGTTTTGCAGGCGATGAGGCTGTATCCTATGTACATCAATAGTTGACAGAGAGGATAGAGGCCATGTCTATGCTCAGTGTCCTGACCTGTGAACAACTGAATGATTAGTAGCTTAACACTCCCTGAAAAAGGAGAGCCAGAGAAGACAGTCAGTCTGGCACCGGAGGTACAAGACAGGGTACAGGGCTGCCAGGGTGGAAACTTAGAAGAACCCACCCTAGCACCATGGACCTAGGTGGGAATGAGCCTAAAACAAATGACATTCAAGTGGAGCCACTAGGGCCCAGATGTGGAGCTAGGATAAGCTGACCACCAGTCAAGTGCCATGCAAGCCTAGGGAAGGGGGCAGAACATGCCTGAGATGACCCCTGCCCAGTACCATAATGCATGAGTAGACTACTCCTGAGATGACTCGACACTCAGAGACTGCAGGTATCACTAAGAGGAGCATGTAAGTAGTGGAGAAATGGAAGAGAAAGAGACACAGAAGGATGTGAACACAATGTAGAGAAGCAGAAATGCTGATTTGAGGGATTGAGGAACAGCCTGATGTGAATAGATGATTGTGGCACCTGAGTCCATGGTGGGGTCCTGGCCTGTGTTGCCACTGGGGTTCATGTCTGGGTCCATTGTCTTGCATGGTTCATGGTCTGTTACCAACAGAGGCCATGTGAACATCCCTGGTCCAGGCTTCAGCCCAGGGACATGTTGGTATCTGGGGGCTATACAGAATTGTCCCCACCCATCACATGTGCATGTTGGGAGAGCTGACCCTGAGAATATAAGAGCAGGGAAGCTGACCCTGTCCTTAGACAGCTGTAGTACTTAGAAGAGTGGTAGGTACTTCACACTGCGGGACTTAAGGGTGATCCAACCCAATGATGTGAGTATCCTACCAGGAGACCTACCACTAATTTTCCTGACAATGAGGTGGAAAAAGAAGAGATAGCCTCCATCCCCCTCACCCCTCACCACCTCCAGAAGGCAGGAAAGCTTGCTCCTGGAGTTTATTAGAGCTGAAAAGCTGACCCTACTTCTCACCTGTTTCAGCACTTGGGTGAGCAGGCCCTGCTCCTCACCTGGGTAGCACAGAAGCAGTAAACCTGGGAGAGCTGGTTCCACAATTTGTCTGCTGTTAAGCAGCAAGAGCAATGGACAGGTTCCCTACCGACCCTTGCCACTCACCACCTTTGACAGTTGGGAGAACAGCCCTTCTCCTTACCTGCTGCAGAGTTCAGGAGAGGAGATCCTACTTTTCAATTGGACTGTACAGTAGACCTGACCCTGGATGTAGGGGGTTGCAAGTAAACCAGCCCCAAGTTGTTAGCGTGAGAGAGCTGGCCCCACAACTCATCTGCTGTGCAGTGTTATGAACAAGATAGACACCTTTCTCCTTTACCTAGTCCCTCACCACCTATGTCAGCTGGAAGCGCTGGCCCTGGGATCACTAGAGTGGGAGAACTAGCCATATCCTTTACCAGCTGCAACACTCAGGAGAGTAGGCCCTGAACCTCTCCTATGCAGAACTGTGGAGCTAGCCCAGGTTGCAAGGGTTGGTAGTGCAAGGTCATGAAATCTGGAGACCCAGTGGGTTGACCATCTTAGATACCTCTCAGACCCAGATCCAGGTCTGTGAATTGGCCCACTCCAACATCTACACCATTGATGAACTATTAGAGTGTATAAAGGGATCAGTCCTACACTTCCCTAACTTCAGGATCTCCATAACACAGGGCAACAGCAGGATATCCAAGAGGAGTCCCAGTGAGGTTGCAGAATTGATAGAGTATCAGAAACCAGAGGCCTTGTACCAAACAAAGTCATTTTAATGACTTTGAAGTATGGACAGAAAAGTATACTGTAGGGCACAGTGTGATATACTATAGCTTCCACAATGAAATTATTTACTTTGTTGATGAAAAAGTTGCAAGGGTGGACAGAGTGTACAAGGGGAGGGGAAGATGGGAAGTGGGATTAGAGTGCATGATGTAAAATTAACAAAGAATCAATAAAAAGATAAAAAAATTAAAATGGGAAGCAGGAATAACCAACTATACTTATAGATGTTTGAGAGGACAAACAATACTAAAGTTGCTTGATAAAGTCTCATGGAATCATTATCTTATATTTGCCTAAAATTATACAAAGTATGTATATAATATATATCATATATTTATACATATCACACACACGCACACACACACATACACACACACACACACACACACACACACACACACACACACACACANACACACACACACACACACACACACACACACACACACACACACACACACATTAAAGGTAGCTAAGTCACTTGAGCTGACAATGCTCCCCATAAAAACTGTGAACTAACAAAAATCCCACAACCAGGTATGAGAAACTGCCTTTTGAGTGGCCACTGAGAGTAATAAAAATGACTCCTAAAACTATATAAATTATTTATATAGGCCTGCTTGTCTCTCAGGAGTTGAGTGTGAGTTGCTATGGATGATGATATCACAGGCTTAGGACACAGGAGTCAGATGATTTGAGCTGGATCTAAACTGGAAGCCTCTTTCCTAAAGTCTAACTTTCATCAATCCAGAATGTACTATGTAAGCTGCCAAGGGAGAGAAAAATTAAGCAGTCTGAAATGTTTTAAACATCTATGAGTCAAGCTAATGACCAAGAAGGCAATATAAAGAGTGGTGCAATAAGTGGCACTCACATGTTGATGGTACCCAAGAGATTTCTAATTAGACTTAAGACTCCTCAGTAGGAAAGAAAATGAGGTCTTTAACATTAGAAAAGGATCTATTACTATCACTTTCCTAGAGAAGCATATTTCAAACTACATTATAAATCATATCCTTATGCCAACAGATACATGTAATTACCAACCCTCATCAAAGATGCTCCTCTTTACAGAAACTGGATACTGTCACAGAAAACCACAACTACATGCAATACAGAGATCACTTGATCTTGGGAAGCCCAGCCCAACAGAAACATCCACATCACAGCTTCTGTATCGATGGCTTAGAGAAAATATAGAAGGAGTGGTTGGAAAGACTGTAAGAGCAAGAATACCAAGAAATCTTTTGAGAAACAGCCTCTTTCAGAAATGACTACATAAAAAGATTAAAACACTGGCAATATTAGAGGATATGGTAACTTGAAAAGGGAAAATTTTTGATGGGACTAACCCCTAGGGGCAAAAAAGGTAATTAATGGTCGCTGAAGAGAGGGAAACCAACCTCTACGATGGATTAGCCTCTTTATTGGTTGTCCAATGTAAAAAGGTCAGCCCTGAAACCATTCACACACAAATAATATACACGTGTGTGTTTATATGTATATATGTTTTCTATATTGCTTTGGTTAGTCAATTATTTGGTTACAAATGTATATTTGGTTACAAATGTGTGTGTGTGTGTGTGTGTGTGTGTGTGTGTGTTCATAATAATTAAAAAGAAAGATGTTATCAACTTGAAAGCAGGGGAATCAAAGTAAGGGTTGGAGGGAGGTGACATGGAAAGGACTAGAGGGAGGAAACTGTGGGAGGAAAGTGTCAGAATTACATTTTGATTTAAAGAGTGATCTCCCTATTTTCAATGTTCTTAATCAAATTTTCCTTTCACTGTGCATCATGTAATTCTTGATGTGATATTTTTTCATGCTATGAGAGTCAGGAAAAAGAAGTACACATAAAGCTGTTATAAAAAATATAGTAATAGCATAGTAGACAAACAGTAGACAAATGATTTAGCATTTCCTAAATGCTAAATGAGTTAGCAATCTGCATGGGAATAAAAAAAATCAAATATGATAAACATACAGAATGGTTCTCTTAAAACTTCATAGAAACCTTTTGAAATGATGGAAAAATAAAAAGGTCTATTACTCACTAATTGGCAGGATACCAAAGGATTTGGGAGTGGTTCTGGGGAGGGGCAAAGAATTTGAGTGGGTGACAGTCAGACGGAGCAGTAATGGTTGGGTGGAACACAGAGAGTTGGCAAAGATACAGGAGATTTACCCAGTGATGTCATAGAGACAGAGTTTTATGAATGGTTGATTGAAGAGTGGATAAATGGAAGGGAGATACATTCCCAGAGAAATATGGGAAGTGTGGCTGTTTACTAGTCCTAACAAAGTGAAGTTTCTGATCATCACAGTAATGAATGTTCCAAAGTAAGCTTAGTGCAATAGTTTAGGGATTATAATTTGCACCTCGTAGCCTTTCAGTAGGCAAGGTACTGTGATAATGCATTGATTCTCAATGCCATTCAGCAACATTAGTCAACTGACCTACATAACTCTTGTTAAATCTGAGCTTCTTCTCTGCCAATGTCTGCAATGGCTGGCCTTATTTGGCTATACCTCCTTGGAAAGAACTCATGTAAAAGAACATCACTAAGAACAAGCAACTAGAAGGATAAGTGAGGAGACTCACTGGAGAACAAACTGGCAAATGGGCCCAACTCACTGGCAATCACACGTCTCAGTAGACCTGAGGCTCAAAGGAAGCAGTAGCTCATCTCTATAGTCATGGACTCCCCTGTGTGCCCCATTACCACTTCCTGTTACAGCTCAACATCATTACACTAGCAATAGCTTTTGTCTTTGTAGTCTGTCCATCAGTTGAACCATCCTGACTACGGGAGTTCACTGGATAGAAAGGTGATAGTTTGAACCCCATAGCAGCATCAACAATAATAAAATAATATTTTATGCCTCATAGGAAGGTAAAAGACATTATTCATATGCTAGATTGGACAAGATTCAAGTCTAAAGTAGATGTAACTATCTGGGATATGCATTTTTTTCTCACCTTATGAAAGTCATACACTTTTTCTGCAAAAATTCCAGTGGCAATGCTGAGTTCATAATCCTTATGAGATGAGTTTATGTCAGCAAGAACTCTTTTCAATTGATGCTGAAGTCCTGGCTGTTATCAAACAGAAGCATACAAATTCAATTTCATAGTGCATAGATGCATACTATCACTTAACATGAAATAAATCATGTATATTATTCTATAAAAGAACTAGAAAATATTGCTTGCTTCAAAAACAGCAAGCAAATCCTCATACTTATCAGTGTTTTTACCCTTCCTCGTCATATTGTCTGCAAACCAACTGAAAAAAAGTTTAGTGAAATGAAGCTATTAATAGGATATTATCAAATAGTCCAAGACACATACCAATTAATTAGTCAAGAAGTTAATTTACCTACAAAGGACAGAAGAGAACGACTGATTATCAATATTTTACTACAACCTAGCGAACAAAAAATATTAGTAAATTAATAATTAAATTATCAGAATTATATTTGATATTCTTATGTAACCATATTTGAAATTTGGGGGAGTTGAAGTGGATTTCTTTGTTTTAATAGAGTAGAAAGCATTAAAACATATTCAAAATGCAGGGTTTTCTCCCATTTAGTTTCTTTTTTTTTTTTCTTCTATAAGGAATCTGTTCCCTTTACCTGATTATTAGATGAGTTTTCTTGTCTTGATGGGGTGTTAAAGTGCAGTGCCTGCAGATAGGACACAAAAAAATACTGTCAGAATCAGATCAGTTAAGCAAGAGATTTTGAAAATAAACCTATTTTCTGAAAAAAGTTAATCTAGTGTCAGTTCAATGTCAATAGTGTCTTAGAGCATACTTTGCTCACAATTCCAAATGAATGTCAATGTCTTAAGCAGAAAAATGGCCTCTACTTTTCATCTTTATCATTTTTTTCTTGTTCAACATACTAACTTAACTTAGATTACCCATGATTGATAGATTTGTATTAACTTAGTAAATTCAGTGTAAACACAGGCTTTGAAATATTTTATCTCAAAAGTCCCCAAATTTTGTGTTTTGAAGTCTTAGTCTCCTGACCTTTGGTTGGAGTTAAGAATTCTGAAAGAGGACTGGATTATTAGAGTTCTGAATCCCTCAGTTGCTTAATCTACTTCTGGACTACTGGTTTCACGGATTCTTGGGAAAGGAATTTGCTGATGTGAAGTGAATGACAGCCAAGCAACTATAGATGGAAACCTCTGAAACCATGGACCCAAATATACCTGTATGCCTTAAAGGTCAATTTTCCCTGGTATTTTGTCACAGCAACAGAAGGTGATTAACAGAGGTGCTAATAATGCACAATAGTTTTAACCCGGTACATTGAAACACTACCACAGTGCTCTCTACAAGCATTGCCCAATAAAACCATATTGTCTGGGTGCGGATGGAGCACCCACGCCTCACTTTGGTGTTTCATTGGAGCATTTGGGTCAGGATTCATTAGGTCAACAATTCATTGGTTTATGTAATGTTTCCTTAAATCTTGCCTACTGGAATCTGGCTCCCCTCCCCATTTTTAAACTAATTTTGGAATCATGAAATCCATTAGCATTTTATACAGCTATAATCGCTACATGTCTTCACATTTCACTTTAAGAATTAATATTAAGTTTTACTTGAGCTTGTCAATGTCCTCAAAGAAAGTGTCATCTTCACCAGGGCAGGAACTGAATCCTTCCCATCTTTGCTGGCCCCTGTCATGAGACCCTCAATGTACACTCTTCTCACGTTATTAAGAATATCAAACGTAAAATCACTTGGCTATATTCCTATTTTACCCATTAAGTTTCCTATAGGTACAGAAACTCAGGTTTCTGTCCCCATTTTTCTGAGTCTTCACAGCTACACGTTCTCCTGCACCAGGAATGCACTACAAAGATTCACTTCAGGTATCTCTGTTGATCAAGTTTAATGTCCTCTTTTTGTAGCAAACGTGATTTTGATTTTGTAAGGGACATTTTAGACTGATGGAGAAGCTTTCTGTGGTAGCAGACATACCTGTGGCGATGACTGCTTTATCTCTGAAGCAGCTTTTCTTACAGCCATCATCTCTACAATATCCATTCTCACCACAGCCATCATCTCTACAGTATCCATTCTCACCACAGCCGTCATCTCTACAGTATCCATCCTCACCACAGCCGTCATCTCTACAGTATCCATCCTCACCACA